>NC_041382.1:419409201-419417996 GCF_002162155.2 Triticum dicoccoides
AGGCGCTGCGGGACGGCGGGGCGGCGAACGGGTGGACAGCGGTGGCGCAGATGCGCGGGCGCGGGGCGGCGGCCGATGGGCTCGGCTGGCCCGCTTCGGGCCCCATGGGCCGCGGTGGAGGGAGGAGCCGGCTGGCCACGCATGGCGGCATGCGGTTGGCTCCAGGCGGCCATGCGCTGACGTGGCACCGCGTGATTGGTCGCAGTGGCATGGCCGGCGGACGTGTCCGGCGCGGATGGACGCGTCCGGTGGCGCGGGGAGGAGATAGCTAGGGTTGGATCCAGAATTTGGAGAGGGTTACACATATTTATACCTAGAAGGAGGTGGGAGTGTCCAAATGAGGTGTAGTTTTCGACCACGCGATCGTGATCCGACGGCGGAGGACATGGGAGTGGTTTGGATGGGTTAATGTGCAGTTTTGGAGGGGTGTTGGGATGCAACACACACGAGGCCTTTACGGTTCCCCGGTTAACCGTTGGAGTATCAAACGAACTCCAATGGCACGAAACTTGACAGGTGGTCTACCGGTGGTGTACCAAGGCCACTTGACAAATCTAGGTTCATTCCAAGAAAGTTTAACACCCGCTTATGAAAAAAGACACAAGGGGGCACCGGAGGACATAGGAGTGTCGGATTGCAAAACGGACAACGGGGAAAAAGCTCGGATGAATGAGACAAACACGTATGCAAATGCGATGCACATGATGACATGATATGAAAAGCATGACATGGACAAAATGCAAAACAAAGACAAAACCCAACCACGAGGGATTCTCATAACTTAATGCCGAAAATGGCAAGAGTCGGAGTAAAAATATGGCAAGTTACATCCGGGGCGTTACAAGATGCTTCTTTTTATTAGCCTCTGTGTCATCCACCGTTATTGACCACTAGTTGTTTCCTTTGCACCTCTATGTAAACAGGGTTATCTACTTCACCTTGTTGCCATTGTGACCTTTTGTTGCACTGCACAAAACACTTTTGTTTTAAGAGTGTTTTGTGCAGTTCAACCAAAGTGTCACACCGACAACGTTGCTTGATTGCTTGATCTTAGTGGAACTGCATAAGAGGAGATCTTACTTCCTATCCGTGTTGGCAAATTTGGTTCAGATCCTCTTCTTGTGAGTTGTTTGAATTCCGCGTCATGAGAGGTCAGTACTAACCTTCTTTCACATGATTCTGTAGTGTGCTTTCATATGTTGTGCTACTTGTACGGTAATGTTGCTTGATTTTATTGAACTGCACAAATGGAGACAAGACTTCCAATCTGTATGTGCATTGCAATATCCCATTGAGGTAAGATAAGGATATTTCACAACTGTTGGCCTGTATTTTTCCACTTTCATTAGAAAATTAATGTCATTGTTTAGTGCTATACTTGTGCAACCTAATTGACATGCCAAATCTTACATTGAAGGCGAAGCTTGACTGTTACTGAACCAAGTGATGAAGGGGAAGAACAAGCAGAAGAAAAACAAAAATCAACTCTTGTTGCTGTAATGAAGCACTGGAACTGTGATGACACATGTAATGATATAGTTTTGCATATTAGTTTATTGCTATGGATGGAACGAGCAATTGTTTTGCCACTGATTTGATGCCACTCTTAATGTAATACATAATTATCTCTACTTGTGCAAAGAGGGATCTTCTTTGAACATACCATATATTTTAGTGGAACTGCACAAGAAGATGTTGGAAACATTAATCTAATCGAGGAGTATATAGTAAGCATGGCCACCACAGTAGATAGCAACATATGGTTCTGGAGAAGTGCTTCATCTATATGCTCTACACAATAAGCCTCATGGAAAAAGTTGGTACTCACCCACTGATTTCATCCATATGATTGAGCTTTGTCATCTCTACTGGTGTTGTGCTACTATTTAGATACCGTCATCAAAAAGTGGTATTGTCCTTGAGAAGTGCTTCATCTATGTTGTTTTAAATATTTCCTTTCCTTTTTTCTAGCAAACAGGGATGCTAGCATTTAGTTATCCTCTTGTCTTTGCACAACAGGATCATCCTCCTCTAAAGAAGAATATGGAGTACATGAAGTGACTAGTTCCGATTATGCCAGGATGAAGAAGCCCTATCTATCTTCTCATCAGAAGGAGTAGTTGAAGGATGGTTACATTACCCCCACAAGACCAAACTAACTTCAACTCAGAAGAACTGAAAAATCTCCATTTTCTTGCTCTGATGCGCGAGTACAATGTTGTTCTAGGATTCTTTCCGGTGAGTTCCATTTTTCTAAAAGTGTGCTCTACATGGACCATGTAGGTGCCTGTTTAAACTGTCAATTCATAGTACAGTTTGCTTTATACTAATCACTTTTTTGTATTTGTGCAAACAGGGGTGCTTAGCTTGATTTCAATGGGAACTGCACAAAATGTTCATGAATACATCGAATCATTCATTTCTACCACAAGAAAGGAGGTGCCGATAAGTTCAAGGCGCTACAACATATAAGGGCGAAATCATACAAGCTATGCGTGAATTTGGTTGATTTTGGTGGAACTGCACAAAAAGAACAGCTAGTTTATTTAGCACGAGGTGCCATGTCAATGTCCGAACTGATGGCAAACCCTGCCCATTCCACAATCGTACGCATTTGATATTTTGGAATGGGAAAACCTTGTCAAATTGTGCTCATTGATTTTAGCAAGAAGACATGCGTTTGATATTTTCGAATGGGGCGCCCTTTGCTGTCAGCAGCGTTGATCCATTTTTTCTTTATTCTTTAGTTGTGAAGTAAATATTGGCTCTGACATGTGAATCGCTGAGATCCATAATCATCGATTGTTTTGAATGTTCTCTATGAATTTCCAGGCCTATGTGTTTAATTGCAATGTACAGGAACGCTAAAAAGCTACTCAAACTCTTTGTACTCCTTCTGTTCCTTTTTACTTCGCACATTGTGAAAGTGCATACTTTTTTCTATAAGATTGGTCAAAGTAGAGATACTTTGACTGCACACAAAACTTGTATGTAGACTAGAAAGGACCGGAGGGAGTACATGTGAAACTGTTGCAAACGAGGTGATCACCCTGGGAATAATGCTAGTACGTATTGTTTTGCATGTTCATCCAATGCCAGTGATACAAGAATTCGAACTAATCGAAATAAATTCATTCATACACGGTCGGATTTCATATAAACATGTTGAATTTCATTACATTTTATACATTCTTCAACTAAAAAGGATTGCGCTGGGGGTATAATTAATTAACTGAAGCTACCCACCTGTGTCCGGCTGAGCCAAACAGAAGCTTCAGTGACTTAACTACAGTTGCAGTTGCGTAACTGACATGTGGCCCAGATGCCTGTTGGGCCCACGTGTCAGTCAGCTAACTGCAACAGCAGTTAAGTAGAAGCAGCGTCCTTCTCCAACATAGCTCTCCAACTCCACATCGCCGTCAAGAAGCTAATTGGCTGTCAGTGGTCAACCCGCCTAGCTTGTCATAGAGATTAGGGAAACTAGGAGCCCAATGATCAGGATCCCCAGATGACAAACACCTTTCTTCTTGTCATTCTTCTTCTTGAAGTTCGTGTCTTGCACAACCTTGTTCTTCCCATCAAACATTGCTTTACCATCAAACATGCCCTTGTTCTTGAACTGGTGGGGCTGGAAGTTCTTCTTCTGTACCAGATTGGCACTAGATCCTCCCTCAATTCCTCGAGCACGTGTGTCATTTGCTCTCTCCTTTTCTTCCACATCAAGAGTGCCAATGAGATCCATGAAGGAGGAAGCTTAGTGATGATACCTCCGGCAACAAACTTGTCCGGTAGCATACAACTGAAGTGCTCAAGTTCTCTAGCAAATGACTATATCTCATGAGCTTGCTCAACCACAGAGCGCTCTTCAATCATCCTGTAATCATAGAATTGCTCCATGATGTATAGCTCAGTGCCAGCAACCAGAAGGTAGCAGCGATGGCCTTACTTGGACCCAAGCGGCGGCGACCTACCATGTTCTACTCCTCCTCATTTTCTGTGTGGCACAACCTTGTTGGCAGCGGGGTGGGGCCTCGGCGGAGCCGGCGATGTCCTCTGTTTCGTTGCCAGCGGGCGGCGCCTCGGCAGAGCGGGGGAAATCCTCCCCCTCGTTGCTGGCAGGGTGGGGCCTCGGCGGAGCCGGCGGTGTCCTCTACCTCGTTATTGGCGCTGCGGGGCTCGGTGGAGCAGGGCCTCGTCGATGTCAGCGGAGCGGGGACTCGTCAGCGTCGGCATTGTCCTATGCCTCGTCCTCGGTCTCGCCAAACAGCGCCTCGCCCGCTTCAACGCCCTCTTTGTAGGCGGCCGTAGCCTCCACCACCCGCATGCGGTACCGCCAGCGCTCGTGGCGACCCTCGCGGGCGAAGCGGTACAAGTCGAGCAGTGCCTCCTGCTCAGCCCGCTCCGCGGCGATCTGCTCCTCCGCCTGCATGTGGTCCTAGAGGAGATGGTGGTTGTAGGCGGCCTCGGCCTGCGCCTCCCGGAACTGCTCCTCACGCTTCTGCCTCACCGTGTCCATATATTGGGCACGGTCCTCACCGATGGTCATGGTGCAATGCACCGGCGAGGATGGCGCGGAGGAGCGGGTTTGCGCCGGAGCATCGACTACCATGTTCTCCATTGGGACGTCGTCGTCCTCCAGCTGCCTGCCGGCCAGCCAGTCGGCAGCAATGGCTGCCATCTCCTTATGGTCCGTCGTCCGCCCGTCTCGAAGAGCGCTGGAGCGCGAGGAAGCCATGGTGGGCAGTAGTGGTGTGGACAGGAGAATAGGAACGGATGCAGATGACTATGGCTATGGCCGGTGCAGCAGTTTATATAGCAATGGTGGGCGGCGGAGGGACGGACGTGTGGCGCCGGAGTAGCTGCCTCGGCAACCATGTATCATCAATGTGGGTGGCAGAAGGACGGACGGACGACACTTGTGTTGTTTGAAGGCGGAGCAATCGCATGCACCGGGAAGCGAGGCGGGCAGTGCTGGCTGTTTCGGGCAGAAAGCGTGCGCGGGCGAGGGATGCGGTCTGGGTGGGCCAGGGCAGTCAGACTCGTGCTTGGTAGCGGGTCGGTCCAGTAGCCGGACATGTTGGCTCGCCAGCTACCTCGCCGAGCTGAGCGACGACAATCAGACGATGGACGTTGCTCTCGACCAGGAGCCGGCACCACTGTCCAAGCCGGTTCATGCCGTGTTCACCATAGAGCAGGTGCGGCCGCACTTCGACGCCCTAATGGCGGAAGAGCTGCCAGCACAGGAGGACCTGTGCTGCAACCTCTGTCTCCTTAACTAGCACCGGTGAACAAGCGAACGACAATGCCATCACGGACATGTGGCCCTATGGTCCTGGCTTGCTGAATGAGCAGCGGGCGTTGTATCAGACCATCCGTAGGGCCCGCGAGGCCCTCTCCGTCATCCTTCAAGTTGTTGCGCTCGCCGTGGCGCTGCCGTCTCGTGTTGTCAACAAGGTCAACAAACATGAGGATGAGGAGATGACTTTACTTGGAGAGGATGACAGTGGGGACCCATCAGGGCCATAGCCGCACGTACGCAAGTGCCTCCTTATTAGTATATAAAACTATAATTTTTTTTGCTTCCTCCTGATTTCCTGACATCACGGTCCCATCTAGCCCAGGCCAGAAATCTAGCCCAGATCTTAATTTTTTTCAAGCTGAAAATGGCTAGCCCAGCTATACTTTTTTTAGGAATACCCAGGAAAGGTCAAGTTGTTATTCTCCGCCCCGCTGGGCTACAAATCTTTCCTAGGAGGGATGCATTAGGCTTAACAAGAAAATGAGCTTTAAGAAATAATAAATGGGATGTAATTATAAAAACTGGGCAATAACTATAAAAAATGCACCAAACACGTATTTACTTTATAAAATTTTATTTTTGGATATTGAAAATTTTAATTTCATTAATTCTTGCGAGCGCAATGTTTCATTGGATTTTTACGTAATATAAATTTATATTGAAATTATATTTAATCTGACTAGAAATTTCGGGATAAAAATATTTTGGATCCCATCAAAATGTAGGAAATTTTATTGAATTCTGTTTTGAACGGTTGGTTGAAATGGGCTATAGTAAATTCCATTAGAATTCAGAAATTGGTGCACATTCTTACAAATCTCAAATGGGCCATAAGTTCTCTGCCACACACTTGTGGCCTTACTAAGTTGATGTGTCCCCTAAAAAAATAGAGTTGACGCGTATGCAAGGCTTTGCCAAACTTATAGTCAACACACGGTTCTAGCAACAGTGGCCATTGGATGTCCATCCAATGGATGTCGTGCTTCCTCTTCAATCTCGGATATTCTGGCTTCACCCGCCCGAAAAATGATTCCTTCCCCTGACATCTGGGGCGCACCATTTCGGAAGCAGACCTCTGGGCCTACTAAGTTGATGCGTACCAAGGGCTTTGTCAACTTAGGCAATATAAACGATTCTAGTTGCAGTGACCGTACGATGTCCATCCAACGACCGTCGTGCTTCTTCAACCTCTGGTCTCCTTGCTCCAGCCGCCCAAAGCAGCGTCGGTCGTGCCGCCTGCTCCTGCCTCCCGTGGCTGGTTGTGCTGCCACGCAGGCCTCACCGCCCCCTACTACTCCCACCGCTGGCTAGGGCATCCCTCCACTCACCCACACCCCCTGTTATTCTGCGGCGACGGCAGCCTCACACCATAGCCGAACCAGTGAACCCTCGTACTCCTCTCCGCGTGGGCATCCACTATCGCGTCTTCCCTAGCTCCGTGTTGTCCCCTTCCTAGGCCTCGCTGTAGTCCACCGCCCTGGTGCTCTCGGTGTAGCGTGGTCAACCTGGTCAAGGAACGACTTCCATCGGAAGAGTACTGTACATGGAGAGGCTGACAGCTGGGTCCACGGCAGCCGCAAGGAAGTGCCTCCTTATTACGCGGAAAATAATTATTCCTCCACCTGACAGCAGGGACCCACTGGACGGGCCACCGTATTTGGCAAAAAAAACGTTTCCCCCTTGACTGCTAGGAACCACGGGATGGCCAACGTTTTTCGCGAAAAAACATCCCCCCGCTGTCAGCTCGAACCCACCGGAGGTGCCTCCTTAGTACGCACAAAACAATGAATATTCCCCCTGCTAGTTGGGGCCCACCTTGGTGGGAGGCTGACTTGTGGGCCCACTAAGTTGACGGGGACGGAGTGCTTTGTCAACTTAGTCAATATGAATGATTCTACCTCCAGTGACCGTACGATGTCCATCCAACGGTCGTAGTGCTTCTTCAACCTCTAGTCTTCTTGCTCAAGCCGCCCAAAGCAGTGCCGATCGTGCCACATGCTCCTGCCTCCCGTGGCCGGCTGTGCTGCCGCAGAGGCCTCACCGCCCCTACTATTCCCACCGCTGGCCAGGCCCTGCGACGACGGCATCCTCACACTGCAGCCGAATCAGTGAACCCTCATACTCCTCTCCGCGTGGGCTTCCATTGCTGCGTCTTCCCCGGCTCCGCGTCGTCCCCTTACTAGGCCTCGCCATCGTCCACCGCCCTGGTGCTCTCAGCGCGGCGTGGTCAACGTGGTCAAGGAACGACTTCCATCAGAAGAGTACTGTACGTGGAGAGGCTGACAGCTGGGTCCACGGTGGCCGCAAGGAAGTGCCTCCTTATTACGCGCAAAATAATTATTCCTCCACCTGACAGCAGGGACCCACCGGATGGGCAACTGTATTTCACGAAAAAAACGTTTCCCCTGACTGCTGGGACCTACCAGTTACATCTTCGCACGCAAGGAAGTGCGTCCGGGCAAAAAAAAACGATTCGCCCCCCTGACTGCCGGGACCCACCAGCTACATCTTCGCACACAAGGAAGTGCCTGATAGTCGGGACCCACCTCGTCGAAGCGTACATAGCGTTGTCATTCTGGCCGCGAACGTGTACGTACATACTGGTCGATGTAGAGGCGTGCACGTAGCACGTACACGTACGTACAACGGCCAGTGTGCAAGAAAGAAAATACGGCCACGTACGTACATAAGGGCAGGGTCTCAAACGCCTACTCGCGCATGCATACGGCCAGGGTTCGTGTACATGGCTGGGTCGGAATGGAGAAACTGCATCATTGTCGTGTTCATGGGGAGCCAACTGGCTGGGTTGGAACGGAATGCGTCATCGTGTTCATCAGGAGGGCTTGGACGAAACAGCCAATGGAAACAAGGCCTGGCGTACCGCAGAACGGAGGAAACGGCCTTGTGTTCGACCCACCATGGTTGAAATGGGATCCTGTTCATCAGGAGGGGTCTGGCGTACCGCAAAACGAAGGAAACGGACCTCCTACAGTCGAAACGGGGGTCCTATTGATCGGGAGGGGTGTGGCGTACCGCAAAATGGAGGAAATGGACTTGTGTTGGAGCGCTACGGTCGAAACGGGGGTCCTGTTCATCAGGAGGGGTGTGGCGTACCGTAAAACGGGACTCCACAGGATATTGTTCATCTCCACCGTCGACCCCCTCCAGCCTCCACGGGCTACTGTTCATCCACTGTCCACCTCCTCCAGCCTCCACCTGCGACTGTTCATCCACGGGCTCCTGTTCATCCAGCCTCCACCGCGCGCTACTCCACCGGCTACTGTTCAACCAGCCCTCTCCACGGGCTACTATTCATCCAGCCCTCCACCATCTACTGTTTATCCAGCCCTCCACGGGGTGGTCCTGTTCATCCTGCCCTCTATGGGGTCATGTTCATCCAGCCCTAACCGGCTCAATCGATCGGGGTCATGTTCATCCAGAGGCAACACCACGGGGTCCTGTTCATCCACCCCCACCAGGAAAAGTTCATCCAACC
>NC_041382.1:419418239-419484003 GCF_002162155.2 Triticum dicoccoides
AGCATTGATCGGCTTCAGTTAGGAGCAGTAGCGAAGGAATTGCTCGATCGGGTTCAGTTAACAGCCATCGATCGATCGCTCGGGTTCATTAACGCGTAGCATGCAGTGCAATCGCTCGGGTTCAGTTAGAGCCCAATGCCTCACACCCACGCGCGTGCATGTACGAGAGAAACACGCGTCGCTCGGCCCCGACCACCCACCGTAACCGGGAACACCCCGATATTTTCCTCGCCCTCGCTTCTACCATGGTTTTTTCCGTCATGGACGGCCCAAAGAATGTCATGCAGCTGCGTCTTCGGCCCGCCCAGGACGAAAAGCCCATTTTCTGTCATGATTTTTTGTCATAGAAGTAGGACCCCACCACATCTATGATGATACCGGGTTTTGACACAATTATCGTCATAGAAGTGTCATAAGTATGACAGAAAAATTTTCGTTCGGCCCTAAAATGTCACGGATGTGTCTTTTTTTGTAGTGCATGATGTGGATGACATATACAAGTTTTATGCAATTTTAAGAAAATGTTGACATGAGCATGTTATGAAGCATTTAGTCACCATGGCAGAATGAAAGGGATGCCACATCAACATTTTGATGATCCGACAACTCATCGAGATGTCGGTGCAAAAGAAAGTGTGGATGTACGGAACATGCAAAATATGGTGGGGTGGTCCTGGTTACCGGGTTCCCACAGGTCGACGGCATGTCAAACGAGGAGGAACGTGCAATGACAACTTGGACAAGGTGCACACACGAGAATCTCATACAACACACATGCATTCATTCACTGGCATCGTCTTGGGGTTATACCTTCGAAGAGTTTATTTGGGATGGTTCGGGTTCGATGGGATGTAGTTGTTCACGGGTCTTCATGGGAAGTAGTCGTACACGATGATGGTAGTGGAAGTAGGTTCACATTTCGAAGAGGAACTTGATGAATCCAAGGTCGACAGTAGCAGTACACATGTTGTCGGGTACTTGGTGAATCCGAGTCCCTTCGGGTGTAGTGGCACTCGGCGAAATCGAAGCTAGTTTTGATGATTCCAGAAACGGCGGTAGAGGTACTTGTCGTCAACGTGGTCTCCATGGTACTTGACGTAATCCACATCGGATGTAGTTGTACATATTTGAAGAGGAACTTAGCGCGTCCAAAAGCATCGAGGTTCGTTGTGTACTTGACATTTCGGTGTTGTAGTCAAACTTGCCGGTCTTGATGAACTGAAGGGGCATCGAGGGACTTGCAAAGGCCCTGCCTTGGGAGGTCACCGGAGGTGCGTGGAGGTAGCTCGAGCTGCTGGTTGTCGGGACACGGCTGAGCAGCAGCTGGAAGAAGTGGCCGGCGTTGGCCTTGGCATGAAGCAGGGGAGACGGAGCTCCTGCTAGGGCGATGGCGGCGAGTAGGCAACGGAACTTAGCTTCGACATACAGGCGCAGCCGGGAGAAGAAGTTACTGGACCACGTAGCAGTGGGCGAGGGACTCCGGGAAGGCACGGAAGTCGAGGATGATGAGTTGGAGCATGGCGGCACGGCGGCCGGGCGAACCTGGAAGACGCACGAGGAGACTCGGGCGCGGTAGGGCAGCGGTGCTGGCGACGGGGACAACAAGGAGGAGGCTCCGTCGGTGGGTTGAGGAACTTGGTCGGCGGCACGGCTTGACGGGTCCAGGCAAGAGGCAGGCTTGTTGACGAGGCGGCCATGGTCGCGGGCGCGCGAAGAAGAGAAGGAGGAGAGCGCGAGGTGGCTGACGACAGAGAGAATCTCGGGCGCGGGAAAGGAGGACGGCGGGCGTCACAGCTCAAGCAGGAGGCAGAGCAGCAGCAGAAGATGGTCAGACGACGCGAAGATGGAGCCTCCTTGGTGGCCAGCCGATGGCGTAGGAGGAGAATGGGGAGTTACGGGAGGAGGCTTGGTCGTTGCCAGCGGAGGGATCGAAGAAGGCGTGCGCGGGGCGCCACTCCTTTGCGCATGGGGCAACACAGAGGCGTGAGTCATGAGGGGATCGGGCACGGGCGTGTGCGGTTCCTGTGGGTGGTGGCACGAGGGAGATGGGGATCGAGGAGAGGGAGGCAGAATCCTCGTTAAGTTTTAGAGAGAGGGCAGCCGTGCCTTGGTGGGATGAGAGGAACAGGCCGGCCTAGCTGGGCTACTGCACTACTCCTCTCCCTCCCTCTGAATTTCTCTTTTCAGCAAATACAGAGATGCCAAATATAATTAAGAGAAGAGGCCATGGAGAAGAACAAAATGATGGAACATTTTTGTATGGCTTTATGGAATATTTCCACCCCAACAAAAGTGGTTTTAACAAATTAGGAGAAGTTAATCCCAAACATGTTGACTTGAGCCAAGGAGTTCGAATGGAGGCTAGGCTTTATGAGAGTCCAAAGATGTTGACAATTACCATGGAGCTTGGGAATAGAATAAAAGAATTAAGGGCAAAGACTGGGAACAAACTTGAAATAGAATATGCATGGAATTAAAATTTGCAAGTGTGTTTTATGGCGCATTCAAAATCAATGGAATATTTATAGTAGCTCCCTAAATATTGGGAGGATATGTTATAAAGAGAACTCACAACCTGAATTCCCTCAATTTAAATGGATCGAAGATCCATACAATTTATTTATTTGAATTGCAAAATTAATGAGAGGAAGCATGATGACATGATGCAATGCAAATGATGCTATGAAGAATGCAACAAAGAAATAATTCGCACGGCGAAACTCAGAATACATGGAAGGCATCTGGAGCGTCGGTCTCGGGTCGTTACAACATTAATAACATGTATATAAAATAAACCTTTGTTCACTTTGCCATCCTTCTTATCCGCGAAGTATCTGGGTAGTTCCGCTTCCAGTTACCATTCCCTTTGCAGTAGAAGCACTCAGTTTCAGGCTTGGGTCCAGCTTTGGGCTTCTTCCCAGGAGTGGCAACTTGCTTGCCATTCTTCTTGGAGTTCCCTTTCTTTCCCTTGTCCTTTTCCTTGAAACTAGTGGTCTTATTAACCATCAACATTTGATGCTCTTCCTTGATTTCTACCTTCACTGATTTCAGCATCGCGAAGATCTTGGGAATCGCTTTTGTCATCCCTTGCATATTATAGTTCATCACAAAGTTCTAGTAGCTTGGTGATAGTGACTAGAGAATTCTATCAATCACTACCTTATCTGGAAGATTAACTCCCACTTGATTCAAGCGATTGTAGTACCCAGACATTCTGAGCACATGCTCACTAGTTGAGCAATTCTCCTCCATCTTGTAGGCAAAGTACTTTTCAGAGTCTGAAATACCAATTTCAGCTATTGGAACATCTCATAAAGCATGGTGCACTAAACTATCAACTAGTCATCATATAGAGCTTGCCCAACGTTCATAACGTCTGCATCTGCTCCTATAATAGGTCTGTCACCTAGCGGTACACCAAGGACATAATTCTTCTGTGCAGCAATGAGGATAATCATCATATCACGGACCCAGTCTGCATCATTGCTACTATCATCTTTAAAGTTAGTTTTCTCTAGTAACACATCAAATACATAGGGGAGCTACAACACGAGCTATTGATCTACAACATAATTTTCAAATACTATCAGGACTAAGTTCATGATAAATTAAAGTTCAATTAATCAAATTACTTAAGAACTCCCACTTAGATAGACATCCCTCAAGTCATCTAAATGGTACGTGATCCAAATCAACAAAACCATGTTCGATCATCACGTGAGATGGAGTAGTCATCAATTGTGAACATCTCTATGTTGATCATATCTACAATATGATTCATGTTCGACCTTTCGGTCTCCAGTGTTACGAGGCCATGTGTGTACATGCCAGGCTCGTCAAGTTTAACCAAAGTATTTCGCATGTGCAAAACTGTCTTGCACCCGTTGTATGTGAACGTAGATCGTATCACACCCGATCATCATGTGGTGTCTCAACATGACGAACTATTGCAACGATGCATACTCGTGGAGAACACTTATACCTTGAAATTTTAGTTAAGGGATCATCATATAATGCTACCGCTGTACTAAGCAAAATAAGAGCATAAAAGATAAACATCACTTGCAATAAAAATATTGTTGGGAAATGTAGTAATTTCAAAAATTTCCTACGCACATGCAAGATCATGGTGATGCATAGCAACGACAGGGGAGAGTGTTGTCCACGTACCCTCGTAGACCGAAAGCGGAAGCGTTAGCACAACGCGGTTGATGTAGGCATACATCTTCACGATCCGACTGATCAAGTACCAAACGTACGGCACCTTCGAGTTCAGAACACGTTAAGCCCGATGACATCCCTCGAACTCCGATCCAGCTGAGTGTTGAGGGAGAGTTTCGTCAGCACGACGGCGTGGTGACGATGTTGATGTTCTACCGACGTAGGGCTTCGCCTAAGCACCGCTACAGTATTATCGAGGTGGACTATGGTGGAGGGGGGCACCGCACACGGCTAAGAGACGATCAACTTGCTCAACTTGTGTGTCTGGAGGTGCCCCCCTGTCCCTGTATATAAAGGAGTGGAGGAGGGGAGGGGCCGGCCCTCTCTATGGCGCGCCCTAGGGGAGTCCTACTCCCACTGGGAGTAGGATTCCCCCTTTCCTAGTAGAACTAGGATCCCTTCCAAGTAGTAGGAGTAGGAGAGAAGGAAAGGGAAGGGAAAAGGAGAAGGAAGGAAGGGGACCCCCCCCCTCCCTAGTCCAATTCGGACCAGCCCATGGGGAGGGGTGCGGCCACCCTTTGAGGCATTTCTCTCCTTTCCCGTATGGCCCATTAAGGCCCAATACGAATTCCCTTAACTCCCCGGTACTCCCGAAAATACCTGAATCACTCGGAACCTTTCCGATGTCCGAATATAGTCGTCCAATATATCGATCTTTATGTCTCGACCATTTTGAGAATCCTCGTCATGTCCCCGATCTCATACGGGACTCCAAACTCCTTCGGCACATCAAAACATATAAAATCATAATATAACTGTCATCATAGCGTTAAGCGTGCGGACCCTACGGGTTCGAGAACTTTGTAGACATGACCGAGACACGTCTCCGGTCAATAACCAATAGCGGAACCTGGATGCTCATATTGGCTCCTACATATTCTACGAAGATCTTTATCGGTCAGACTGCATAACAACATACGTTGTTCCCTTTGTCATCGGTATGTTACTTGCCCGAGATTCGATCGTCGGCATCTCAATACCTAGTTCAATCTCGTTACCGGCAAGTCTCTTTACTCGTTCTGTAATACATCATCCCGCAACTAACTCATTAGTTGCAATGCTTGCAAGGCTTTAAGTGATGTGCATTACCGAGAGGGCCCAGAGATACCTCTCCGACAATCGGAGTGACAAATCCTAATCTCGAAATATGCCAACCCAACAAGTACCTTCGGAGACACCTGTAGAGCACCTTTATAATCACCCAGTTACGTTGTGACGTTTGGTAGCACACAAAGTGTTCCTCTGGTAAACGGGAGTTGCATAATCTCATAGTCATAGGAACATGTATAAGTCATGAAGAAAGCAATAGCAACAAACTAAATGATCAAGTGCTATGCTAACGGAATAGGTCAAGTCAATCACATCATTCTCTAATGATGTGACCCTGTTAATCAAATGACAACTCATGTCTATGGCTAGGAAACTTAACCATCTTTGATTCAACGAGCTAGTCAAGTAGAGGCATGCTAGCGACACTCTGTTTGTCTATGTATTCACACATGTATTATGTTTCCGGTTAATACAATTCTAGCATGAATAATAAACATTTATCATGAAATAAGGAAATAAATAATAACTTTATTATTGCCTCTAGGGCATATTTCCTTCAAATATGTGACATGATATGTCCATCATCATGTTGTGCTTTTGATCTCCATCTCCAAAGCATCGTCATGATCTTCATCGTTACCGGCTCGACACCTTGATCTCCATCATAGCATCGTGGTCATATCGCCAACTATTGCTTCTACAACTATCGCTAATGCATAGTGATAAGGTAAAGCAATTACATGGCATTTGAATTTCATACAATAAAGAGACAACCATAAGGCTCCTAGCGGTTGTCAGATATCTTACAAAACATGATCATCTCGTACAATAACGTTTATCATATCATGTCTTGACCATATCACATCACAACATGCCCTGCAAAAACAAGTTAGATGTCCTCTACTTTGTTGTTGCAAGTTTTACATGGATGCTACGGGCTTCTAGCAAGAACTGTTCTTACCTACGCATCAAAACCACAACGGTGATTTATCAAGTTTGTTGTTTTAACCTTTAACAAGGACATGCCATAGTCAAATTCAATTCAACTAAAGTAGGAGAAACAGACACCCGACAGCCACCTTTATGCAAAACTAGTTGCATGTCTATCGGTGGAACCGGTCTCATGAACGTGGTCATGTAAGGTTGGTTCGGGCCGCTTCATCCAACAATACCGTCGAATCAAAATAAGACATTGGTGGTAAGCAGTATGACAATCACTGCCCACAACTCTTTGTGTTCTACTCGTGCATATCATCTACACATAGACCTGGCTCGGATGCCACTATTGGGAAACATAGAATGCAATTACAAAAATTTCCTACGCTCACACAAGATCTATCTAGGAGATGCATAGCAACGATAGGGGATAGTGTCACTACGTACCCTCGAAGTCTGAAAGCGGAAGCATTTGACAACGCGGTTGATGTAGTCGAACTTCTCCTCGTTCCGACCCATCAAGTACCGAACGTATGGCACCTCCAAGTTCTGCACACGTTCAGCTCGATGACGTCCCTAGAACTCTTGATCCAGCAAAGTGTCAAGGAAGTAGATGAGTTTCGTCAGCACGACGGCGGGGTGACGGTGATGGAGAAGTGATCCACGCAGGGCTTCGCCTAAGCACCGCAAGAATATGATTGAGGGTGTAATCTGTCGAGGGGGCACCGCACACGGCTAACAGATGTTGTTGTGTGTTATAGCGGTGCCCCCCCCCCCATATATATAGGTTGGAGGGGAGGAGAGGCAGCCAAGGGGGTGCCCCAAGTAGGAGGAATCCTACTTGGGGTCCTCCCAATTCGGCCTCCCCCCTTTCGTTTTTACTGGAGGGGAAAAGGGAAGGGAGAAGAGAGAAAGGAAGGGGCGAATCCAACAAGTACCTTTGGAGACACCTGTAGAGCACCTTTATAATCACCCAGTTACGTTGTGACGTTTGGTAGCACACAAAGTGTTCCTCTGGTAAATGGGAGTTGCATAATCTCATAGTCATAAGAACATGTATAAGTCATGAAGAAAGCAATAGCAACAAACTAAACGATCAAGTGCTATGCTAACGGAATGGGTCAAGTCAATCACATCATTCTCTAATGATGTGAGCCTGGTAATCAAATGACAACTCATGTCTATGGCTAGGAAACTTAACCATCTTTGATTCAACAAGCTAGTCAAGTAGAGGCATACTAGTGACACTCTGTTTGTCTATGTATTCACACATGTATTATGTTTCCGGTTAATACAATTCTAGCATGAATAATAAACATTTATCATGAAATAAGGAAATAAATAATAACTTTATTATTGCCTCTAGGGCATATTTCCTTCAGTCTCCCACTTGCACTAGAGTCAATAATCTAGTTCACATCACCATGTGATTTAATATCAATAGTTCACATCACCATGTGATTAACACCCATAGTTCACATCGACAAGTGACCAACACCCAAAGGGTTTACTAGAGTCAATAATATAGTTCACATCGCTATGTGATTAACACCCAAAGAGTACTAAGGTGTCATCATGTTTTGCTTGTGAGAGAAGTTTAGTCAACGGGTCTGCCATATTCAGATCCGTACGTATTTTGCAAATTTCTATGTAAACAATGCTCTGCACGGAGCTACTCTAGCTAATTGCTCCCACTGTCAATATGTATCCAGATTGAGACTTAGAGTCATCTGGATTAGTGTCAAAACTTGCATCGACGTAACCCTTTACGACGAACCTTTTGTCACCTCCATAATCGAGAAACATATCCTTATTCCACTAAGGATAATTTTGACCAATGTCCAGTGATCTACTCCTAGATCACTATTGTACTCCCTTGCCAAACTCAGGGCAGGGTATACAATAGGTCTGGTACACAGCATGGCATACTTTATAGAACCTATGGCTGAGGCATAGGGAATGACTTTGATTCTCTCTCTATCTTCTCCTGTGGTCGGGTTTTGAGTCTTACTCAACTTCACACCTTGTAACATAGGCAAGAACTCCTTCTTTGACTGTTCCATTTTGAACTACTGCAAAATCTTGTCAAGGTATGTACTCATTGAAAAAACTTATCAAGCATCTTGATCTATCTCTATAGATATTTGCTCAATATGTAAGCAGCTTCACCGAGGTCTTTCATTGAAAAACTCTTACTCAAATATCCTTTTATGCTATCCATAAATTCTATATCATTTCCAATCAATAATATGCCATCCACATATAATATGAGAAATGCTACAGAGCTTGCACTCACTTTCTTGTAAATACAGGCTTCACCGCAAGTCTGTATAAAACTATATTCTTTGATCAACTTATCAAAGCGTATATTCCAACTCCGAGATGCTTGCACCAGTCCATAGATGGATCGCTGGAGCTTGCATATCTTGTTAGTACCTTTAGGATCGACAAAACCTTCCGGTTCCATCATATACAACTCTTCTTTAATAAATCCATTAAAGAATACAGTTTTGTTTATCCATTTGCCAGATTTCATAAAATGCGGCAATTGCTAACATGATTCGGACAGACTTAAGCATAGATACGAGTGAGAAACTCTCATCGTAGTCAACACCTTGAACTTGTCGAAAACCTTTTTGTGACAATTCTAGCTTTGTAGATAGTAACACTACTATCAGCGTCCGTCTTCCTCTTGAAGATCCATTTAATCTCAATGGCTCGCCGATCAATGGGCAAGTCAATCAAAGTCCATACTTTGTTCTCATACATGGTTCTCATCTCAGATTTCATGGCCTCAAGCCATTTCGCGGAATCTGGGCTCATCATCGCTTCCTCATAGTTCGTAGGCTCGTCATGGTCAAGTAACATGACCTCTAGAACAACATTACCGTACCACTCTGGTGCGGATCTCACTCTGGTTTACCTATGAGGTTCGGTAGTAACTTGATCTGAAGTTACATGATCATCATCATTAGCTTCCTCACTAATTGGTGTAGTAGTCACAGGAACAGATTTCTGTGATGAACTACTTTCCAATAAGGGAGCAGGTACAGTTACCTCATCAAGTTCTACTTTCCTCCCACTCACTTCTTTCGAGAGAAACTCCTTCTCTAGAAAGGATCCATTCTCAGCAACGAATATCTTGCCTTCGGATCTATGATAGAAGGTGTACCCAACATTTTCTTTTGGGTATCCTATGAAGACGCACTTCTCCGATTTGGGTTTGAGCTTATCAGGTTGAAACTTTTTCGCATAAGCATTGCAACCTCAAACTTTAAGAAACGTCAGCTTAGGTTTCTTGCCAAACCATAGTTCATATGGTGTCGTCTCAACGGATTTAGACGGTGCCCTATTTAACGTGAATGTAGCTGTCTCTAATGCATAACCTCGAAACTATAGTGGTAATTGGTAAGATACATCATAGATCGCACCATATCTAATAAAGCACGGTTACGATGTTCGGACACACCATTACACTGTGGTGTTCCAGGTGGCGTGAGTAGTGAAACTATTTCACATTGTTCTAACTGAAGGCCAAACTCGTAACTCAAATATTTTACTTCTGCGATCATATCGTAGAAACTTTTTTTTTGTTCCGATGATTCTCCACTTCACTCTGAAATTCTTTGAACTTTTCAAATGTTTCAGACTTGTGTTTCATCAAGTAGATATACCCATATCTGCTCAAATCAGCTGTGAAGGTCGGAAAATAACGATACCCGCCGCGAGCCTCAACACTCATTGGACTGCATACATCTGTATGTATTATTTTCAATCAAGTTTGTTGCTCGCTCTATTGTTCCGGAGAACGGAGTCTTAGTCATCTTGCCCATGAGGCATGGTTCGCAAGCATCAACTGATTCATAATCAAGTGATTCCAAAAGCCCATCAGCATGGATTTTCTTCATGCGCTTTACACTAATATGACCTAAACGGCAGTGCCACAAATAAGTTGCACTATCATTATTAACTTTGCATCTTTTGGCTTCAATATTATGAAAATGTGTATCACCACGATCGAGATCCAACAAACCATTTTCATTGGGTGTATGACCATAGAAGGTTTTATTCATGTAAACAGAACAACAATTATTCTCTAACTTACATGAATAACCATATTGCAATAAACATGATCCAATCATATTTATGCTTAACACAAACACTAAATAACATTTATTTTAGGTTTAACACTAATCTCGAAAGTATAGGGAGTGTGCGATGATGATCATATCAATCTTGGAACCATTTCCAATACACATCGTCACTTCACCCTTAACTAGTCTATGTTCATTCTGCAACTCCCGTTTCGAGTTACTATTCTTAGCAACTGAATTAGTATCAAATACTGAGGGGTTGCTACGAACACTAGTAAAATACACATCAATAATCTGTATATCAAATACACCTTTGTCCACTTTGTCATCCTTCTTATCCGCCAAATACTTGGGGTAGTTCCGCTTCCAATGACCAGTCCCTTTGCAGTAGAAGCACTCAGTTTCAGGCTTAGGTCCAGACTTGGGTTTTTCACTTGAGCAGCAATTTGCTTGCCGTTCTTCTTGAAGTTCCCCTTTCTTCCCTTTGTCCCTTTACTTGAAACTAGTGGTTTTGTTTACCATGAACACTTGATGCTTTTATTGATTTCTACCTTCGCCGATTTTTGCATCACGAAGAGCTTAGGAATCGTTTCCGTTATCCCTTGCATATTATAGTTCATCACGAAGTTCTACTAACTTGGTGATGGTGACTAGAGAATTCTGTCAATCACTATTTTATCTGGAAGATTAACTCCCACTTGATTCAAGCGATTGTAGTACCCAGACAATCTGAGCACATGCTCACTACTTGAGCTATTCTCCTCCATCTTTTAGCTATAGAACTTGTTGGAGACTTCATATCTCTCAACTCGGGTTTTTACTTGAAATATTAACTTCAACTCCTGGAACATCCAAGGTCAAAAAAACTCCTGGAACATCTCATATGGTCCATGACGTTCAAAACGTCTTTGAAGTCCCTATTCTAAGTTGTTAAGCATGGTGCACTAAACTATCAATTAGTCATCATATTGAGCTAGCCAAACGTTCATAACGTCTGTATCTGCTCCTGCAATAGGTCTATCACCTAGTGGTGCATCAAGGACATAATTCTTCTGTGCACCAATGAGGATAAACCTCAGATCACGGATCCAATCTGCATCATTGCTACTAACATCTTTCAACTTAGTTTTCTCTAGGAACATATAAAATTAAACGGGGAGCAACATCGCGAGCTATTGATCTACAACATAGATATGCTAATACTACCAGGACTAAGTCCATGATAAATTAAAGTTCAATTAATCATATTACTTAAGAACTCCCACTTAGAAAGATATCCCTCTAATCTTCTAAGTGATCACGTGATCCAAATCAACTAAACCATAACCGATCATCACGTGAAATGGAGTAGCTTTCAATGGTGAACATCAATATGTTGATCATATCTACTATATGATTCACGCTCGACCTTTCAGTCTCAGTGTTTCGAGGCCATATCTGCATATGCTAGGCTCGTCAAGTTTAACCTGAGTATTCTGCGTGTGCAAAACTGGCTTGCACCCGTTGTAGATGGACGTAGAGCTTATCACACCCGATCATCACGTGGTGTCTGGGCACGACGAACTTTGGCAACGGTGCATACTCAGGGAGAACACTTTTATCTTGAAATTTAGTGAGAGACCATCTTATAATGCTACCGTCAATCAAAGCAAAATAAGATGCATAAAAGATAAACATCACATGCAATCAATATAAGTGATATGATATGGCCATCATCATCATCTTGTGCTTGTGATCTCCATCTCTGAAGCACCGTCATGATCACCATCGTCACCGGCACGACACCTTGATCACCATCGTAGCATCGTTGTCGTCTCGCCAATCTTATGCTTCCACGACTATCGCTACCGCTTAGTGATAAAGTAAAGCATTACAGCGCAATTGCATTGCATACAATAAAGCGACAACCATATGGCTCCTGCCAGTTGCCGATAACTCGGTTACAAAACATGATCATCTCATACAATAAAATTTAGCATCATGTCTTGACCATATCACATCACAACATGCCCTGCAAAAACAAGTTAGATGTCCTCTACTTTGTTGTTGCAAGTTTTACGTGGCTGCTATGGGCTTAGCAAGAACCGTTCTTACCTACGCATCAAAACCACAACGATAGTTTATCAAGTTGGTGTTGTTTTAACCTTCGCAGGGACCGGGCATAGCCACACTTGGTTCAACTAAAGTTGGAGAAACTGACACCCGCCAGCCACCTGTGTGCAAAGCACGTCGGTAGAACCAGTCTCGCGTAAGCGTAAGCGTAATGTCGGTCCGGGCCGCTTCATCCAACAATACCGCTGAACCAAAGTATGACATGCTGGTAAGCAATATGACTTATATCGCCCACAACTCACTTGTGTTCTACTCATGCACAACATCAATGCATAAAACCTAGGCTCGGATGCCACTGTTGGGAAACGTAGTAATTTCAAAAATTTCCTACGCACACGCAAGATCATGGTGATGCATAGCAACGAGAGGGGATAGTGTTGTCCACGTACCCTCGTAGACCGAAAACGGAAGCGTTAGCACAACGCAGTTGATGTAGTCGTACGTCTTCACGATCCGACCGATCAAGTACCAAACGTACGACACCTCCGAGTTCAGCACACGTTCAGCCCGATGACGTCCCTCGAACTCCGATCCAGCCGAGTGTTGAGGGAGAGTTTCGTCAGCACGACGGCGTGGTGACGATGTTGATGTTCTACCGACGCAGGGCTTCGCCTAAGCACTGCTACAGTATTATCGAGGTGGACTATGGTGGAGAGGGGCACCGCACATGGCTAAGAGACGATCAACTTGATCAACTTGTGTGTCTAGAGGTGCCCCCCTGTCCCTGTATATAAAGGAGTGGAGGAGGGGAGGGGCCGGCCCTCTCTATGGCGCGCCCTAGGGGAGTCCTACTCCCACTGGGAGTAGGATTCCCCCTTTCCTAGTAGAACTAGGATCCCTTCCAAGTAGTAGGAGTAGGAGAGAAGGAAAGGGAAGGGAAAAGGAGAAGGAAGGAAGGGGGCACCCACCCTCCCTAGTCCAATTCGGACCAGCCCATGGGGAGGGGTGCGGCCACCCTTTGAGGCCTTTCTCTCCTTTCCCGTATGGCCCATTAAGGCCCAATACGAATTCATGTAACTCCCTGGTACTCCCGAAAATACCCGAATCACTTGGAACCTTTCTGATGTCCGAATATAGTCGTCCAATATATCGATCTTTACGTCTCGAGCATTTCGAGACTCCTCGTCATGTCCCCGATCTCATCCGGGACTCCGAACTCCTTCGGCACATCAAAACATATAAACTCATAATATAACTGTCATCGTAGCGTTAAGCATGCGGACCCTACGGGTTCAAGAACTATGTAGGCATGACCGAGACACGTCTCCGGTCAATAACCAATAGCGGAACCTAGATGCTCATATTGGCTCCTACATATTCCATGAAGATCTTTATCGGTCAGACCGCATAACAACATACGTTGTTCCCTTTGTCATCGGTATGTTACTTGCCCGATATTCAATCGTCGGCATCTCAATACCTAGTTCAATCTCGTTACCGGCAAGTCTCTTTACTCGTTCCGTAATACATCATCCCGCAACTAACTCATTAGTTGCAATGCTTGTAAGGCTTTAAGTGATGTGCATTACCGAGAGGGCCCAGAGATACCTCTCCGACAATCAGAGTGTCAAATCCTAATCTCGAAATATGCCAACCCAACAAGTACCTTCGGAGACACCTGTAGAGCACCTTTATAATCACCCAGTTATGTTGTGACGTTTGGTAGCACACAAAGTGTTCCTCTGGTAAACAGGAGCTACATAATCTCATAGTCGTAGGAACATGTATAAGTCATGAAGAAAGCAATAGCAACAAACTAAATGATCAAGTGCTATGCTAACGGAATGGGTCAAGTCAATCACATCATTCTCTAATGATGTGACCCTGTTAATCAAATGACAACTCATGTCTATGGCTAGGAAACTTAACCATCTTTGATTCAACGAGCTAGTCAAGTAGAGGCATACTAGCGACACTCTGTTTGTCTATGTATTCACACATGTATTATGTTTCCGGTTAATACAATTCTAGCCTGAATAATAAACATTTATCATGAAATAAGGAAATAAATAATAACTTTATTATTGCCTCTAGGGCATATTTCCTTCAAATATGTGACATGATATGTCCATCATCATGTTGTGCTTTTGATCTCCATCTCCAAAGCATCGTCATGATCTTCATCGTTACCGGCTCGACACCTTGAGCTCCATCGTAGCATCGTGGTCATATCGCCAACTATTGCTTCTACAACTATCGCTAATGCATAGTGATAAAGTAAAGCAATTACATGGCATTTGAATTTAATACAATAAAGAGACAACCATAAGGCTCCTGGCGGTTGTCAGATATCTTACAAAACATGATCATCTCGTACAATAACGTTTATCACATCATGTCTTAACCATATCACATCACAACATGCCCTGCAAAAACAAGTTAGACGTCCTCTACTTTGTTGTTGCAAGTTTTACATGGCTGCTACGGGCTTCTAGCAAGAACTGTTCTTACCTACGCATCAAAACCACAACGGTGATTTATCAAGTTTGTTGTTTTAACCTTCAACAAGGACAGGCCATAGTCAAATTCAATTCAACTAAAGTAGGAGAAACAGACACCCGCCAGCCACCTTTATGCAAAACTAGTTGCATGTCTATCGGTGGAACCGGTCTCATGAATGTGGTCATTTAAGGTTGGTTCGGGCCGCTTCATCCAACAATACCATCGAATCAAAATAAGACATTGGTGGTAAGCAGTATGACAATCACCGCCCACAACTCTTTGTGTTCTACTCGTGCATATCATCTACACATAGACCTGGCTCGGATGCCACTATTGGGAAACATAGAATGCAATTACAAAAATTTCCTACGCTCACGCAAGATCTATCTAGGAGATGCATAGCAACAAGAGGGGAGAGTGTGACTACGTACCCTCGAAGTCCGAAAGCGGAAGCGTTTGACAACGCGGTTGATGTAGTCGAACTTCTTCTCGTTCCGACCCATCAAATACCGAACGTATGGCACCTCCGAGTTCTGCACACGTTCAGCTCTATGACGTCCCTAGAACTCTTGATCTAGCAAAGTGTCAAGGAAGTAGATGAGTTTCGTCAGCACGACGGCGTGGTGACGGTGATGGTGAAGTGTTCCGCGCAGGGCTTCACCTAAGCACCACGAGAATATGACTGAGGGTGTAATTTGTCGAGGGGGCACCGCACACGGCTAACAGATGTTGTTGTGTGTTATAGCGGTGCCCCCCCCCCATATATATAGGTTGGAGGGGAGGAGAGGCAGCCAAGGGGGTGCCCCAAGTAGGAGGAATCCTACTTGGGGTCCTCCCAATTCGGCCTCCCCCTTTCGTTTTTACTGGAGGGGAAAAGGGAAGGGAGAAGAGAGAAAGGAAGGGGGCGAATCCCCCCTTTTCCTTTTCCAATTCGGCTAGCTTCCATAGGGGGGGGCACCCCTTGTGGGTTGGTGTGGTCCCCTCTCATGGCCCATATCTTTATACAATCCGGAATACTTCCGGTGTCCGAATACTATCATCCTATATATCAATCTTTACCTCTCAACCATTTCGAGAATCCTCGTCATGTTCATGATCTCATCCGGGACTCCGAACAACATTTGGTCACCGAATCACATAACTCATATAATACTAAATCGTCATCGAACGTTGAGCGTGCGGACTCTACGGGTTCGAGAACTATGTAGACATGACCGATGCACCTCTCCGGTCAATAACCAATACTGGAAGCTGTATGCTCATATTGGCTCCTACATATTCTACGAAGATCTTTATCAGTTGAACCATTATGACAACATACGTTATTCCGTTTGTCTATCGGTATGTTACTTGCCCGAGATTCAATCATCTGTATCTTCATACCTAGTTCAATCTCGTTACTAGCAAGTCTCTTTACACATTCTGTAATACATCATCCTGTAACTAACTCATTAATCACTTTGCTTGCAAGTCTTCTTATGATGTGCATTACCGAGAGGTCTCAGAGATACCACTCTGATACTCGGAATGACAAATCGTAATGTTGATCAATGCCAACCCAACAAACACCTTCAGAGATACCTGTAGAGCATCTTTATAATCACCCAGTTACGTTGTGACGTTTGATAGCACACAAGGCATTCCTCCGGTATCCGGGAGTTGCATAATCTCGTAGTCGAAGGAATATGTATTTGACATGAAGAAAGCAATAACAATAAAACTGAACGATCAATATGCTATGCTAACAGATGGATCTTCTCCATCACATTATTCTCCTAATGATGTGATCCCGTTCATCAAATGACAACACATGTCTATCGTTAGGAAACTTAACTATCTTTGATGAACGAGCTAGTCTAGTAGAGGCTTACTAGGGACACGGTGTTTTGTCTATGCATCCACACATGTATCAAGTTTCCGGTCAATACAATTCTAGCATGAATAATAAACATTTATCATGATATAAGGAAATATAAAATAACAACTTTATTATTTCCTCTAGGGCATAATTCCTTCACTTCTTGATTTCATTTTTTTCTCTAGTGTCAACATAGAACAACAGGAGTGTTGTGTTAAATTTTGAAATTTTTCGGGGTTCGTTTGGACATTTTATACATTAATTGATTTTTCAATGCATTTATGTGCATAATTCAAATTTGAACTACAGGCACATGCTCTAATGCATATAAATTGGTTGAAAATTCAAATATGTGTCCTTGGTTGCATGCTTAGGTCCCATGCAAGAAATGGGAATGAATGTCAAACACCCTGCCACCGTCACTCGACCGCAAACATTGAGATACCAGGTTTTTAAATTCTAGTAAATCCAAAACTCGTCTGAAATTCATGAACCTTGGCATGCTATCACGGAGCGGCATCAACATGTCGTGGTAAAAAATTTGTCCCATTTGGGGCAAGTTTGGGTATAAGCTTCCCACAAACTAGAGCTTCTCACAATAAGCCTGATGGTTTCGGTAGGGAATGTGCCAGCTTTGGGGACGAAACCATATCTATAGCCTCTTATTCATTTTGAAAATTTTCTAGTGTCAACATAGAACAATAGGAGTGTTGTGTTAAATTTTGGAATTTTTCGGGGTTCGTTTGGACATTTTTATACATTAACTGGTTTTTCTAGGCATTTTATGTGCATAA
The DNA here is from genome assembly GCF_002162155.2 of Triticum dicoccoides. NCBI lineage: Eukaryota > Viridiplantae > Streptophyta > Magnoliopsida > Poales > Poaceae > Triticum > Triticum dicoccoides. The sequence continues at coordinate 419,435,747 of NC_041382.1, forward strand.
TTCAAATTTGAACTACATGCACATGCTCCAGTGCATATAAATTGGTTGAAAAATCAAATAAGTGTCCTCGGGTGCATGCTTAGGTCCCATGCAAGAAATGAGAATGAATTTCAAAGACTAGGGCACTATTGATTGTCGGCAAAACGTTGAGATACTTTGTTTTTAAATTCTAGTGAATCCAAAACTCGTCTGAAATTCATGGAACTTGGCATGCTATCATGGAATGGCACCCGACATGCTGTGGTATTTTTCGTGTCCATTTTGAGATAAGGCGCACTCGAATAACAGCCAACAAAGGCATTTTCAAACAAATAGCTGCCACTGCAACATCGCAAATGTTTTAGATAGAACACCCGTATGTAAACCGACAACTTCCCCATTAAGCAAAGGGACAATCTACCGAGCAGGATTTGTGTAGCTCTTCATCGCAAACGTTTTAGAAAGAACACCTATATGCAAAGTGAGAGCTATGGTGCTCCGCGGTAAGCGAAGGGAAAATTCACCATGCAGGATTTGTAAAGCTCTTCAACGCAAACGGTTTAGATTGAATAAGGTATGCAAATCTAGACATCGGCGCTAAGCCAAGAGAAAATTTGGCAAGCAGGATTTGTACCTCCCTTCAACGCAAATGGTTTTTTCGAATGACCCATGTGCAACCGCGTACAAACAATTTGGTAAGATTTGCATCTGTCCTATTGGGTATATTGCTATGTGTCAAATTGGAAATATTGACATTTGTTGATCTAGTAACATTGCCATCTGTCAATCCTTGTAACACTGCGATTTGTCAAAATATGCAGCTAAAAATCACTAGCACTATCTAATTTTTGGAACTAAAATTCAGTAATTAAGCATAGATTTCATTCATAGCACTACAAAAAAAAGACACATCCGTGACATTTTGGGCCGAATGTATTTTTTTTCTGTGATGCTTATGACACTTTTATGACGATAATTGTGACAAAACCCGGTATCATCATAGATGTGGATGAACAGTCATAGGTGGAGGCTAGAGCAGGTCGACGATGGATGAATAGTAGCCCGTGGAGGCTGGAGAAGGTCGAGTGTGGAGATGAACAGTGTCCCGTGGAGTCATGTTTTGCGGCACGCCACACCCCTCCCGATGAACAGGACCCCCGTTTCGACCGTAGCGCTCCAACACAAGTCCGTTTCCTCCGTTTTGCGGTGCGCCACACCCCTCCCGATGAACAGGACCCCGTTTCGACCGTACAAGGTCCAAGAGAAGTTTGTTTCCTCCATTTTGTGGTACGCCAGACCCCTCCCGATGAACAGGATCCTGTTTCGACCATGGCCGGTTGAACACAAGGCCGTTTCCTCCGTTCTGCGGTACTCCAGGCCTCATTTCCATCGGCTGTTCCGTCAAAGCCGGTTGGCTCCCGATGAACAGCACGTGTCCCGTTGCCTCCCGATGAACACGACGCATTCCGTTGCCTCCCCATGAACACGACGACAATGTAGATTCTCTGTTCCGACCCAGTCATGTACACGAGCCCTGGCCGTACGCATGCGCGAGTAGGCATTTGAGACCCCGCCCGTATGTAAGTATGTGGCCGTATTTACTTTCTTGCACCCTGGCCGTTGTATGTTGTCGGCGTTCTGGGAACGGGGGTCCCCAGACTTGCCTGCCTGCGGCCTACAGCGTGGCTCAAGTGGGGGCCCAGCGCGGCCCATCTTCATCAGCTCAAGCTCAAGACCCTCGCGAGGGGCCAAGCCTCGCGGGGCGGACGATCGGAAGCTTCCTCAGAGGCAGCCTCGTCAGGCAGGATCGCGAGGAGGCGGAGAGATCAAGTCAGGGGTACCTCACAAGGAGCCCGTGACGCAAGCCATGACGATCGAGACCAGGCGGGCGCCAGGTGGGCGCCGGCCTGCGCAGTGTCCTTGTTTCCCCTTTGGTGCAAAGGGGGCAAGCACAGGCCAGGGCACCGGGCAAAGGTTGCCATTCCGGTACAACGAGACCAAGACCAGTAGAGCGGCAGGACGGAGGTCGCCGTGGAGCCCAAGACAGCATCATCACCAGTACTTTTGGCAGCCGAAGACCACCTTTGGTCAGGATAACTTGTACTAGATGTTCCCCTTCAAAATGGCCAATTGTTGGCGCCCTTCCCGCTCATTATTTGGGGAGAGGCCCAGGGCCTCTATAAGTAGAACTAGCCACACAGAGTAGAGGGACATCTAGAAATCTGGTAGAGCCCTAGCAGAGAGGGAGAGAGAGGCGATTGAACTCTCCCAAGCAGTTCATCGCACCAGCTCAAGAACACCTCTCGCGAGGCTGTTCTTCCCTTGTACTGTTCACCATCAGCCTCCGAGGCAATCCACCACACCACACACTAGAGTAGGGTATTACACCACAACGGTGGCCCGAACCAGTATAAACCTCGTGTCCCATGTGTTGTTCGTTGTTTCCAGCTTAGATCACGCGAGGAGATTGGGCGTATATCGGTAGGGGAGAGATCTCCGCACGCACCCCAGTGTTCGAATCTCAAGGGTCTGTCGGAACCCAAATCCGACATTTGGCGCGCCAGGTAGGGGTGCGCCGGAATCCTTCTTCCTCCGCATCACGTTCCGTCGCCTCGCCATTTAGATGTCAGGCGACCCAGCTGCGAACGCCGACCGCTGGGCAGCGTGGCCCGCCCACACCGTGGTGCCAGCCCAGGGCGACCTCAACCTTGCGCCTCAGGAATCCCGCGCTCCGCAGGGCGCTGCGGGGCGCGGGCGACGCGGCCAGACACCGCCTGCCCTCACACCACGGCAGATGCGGGCCGCAGCAAGGGCCTCAGACCACGCCGTGGCCACAATGCCGTACACCCGACAGGAGCAAGCGAATTCCAGGGCCGCGCTCACGGTGGCCCGAGAGCTGCTACGGTGCCGACTACTGGAGGGCGGCCGCGACGTGTTGTTGGAGCGAGTAGCCGAGCTCCTGGACGTCTCCGCCTCAGGAACACCTCCTTTCTGCGTCCAACTGCCACCCCAGACCTAAGGCGGGCCGCATGGTGGCATCGTGCGCACGGGCGCAACTTCCAGCGAACTCCAGGGCCCGTCCAGCGCCAACACCTCCGCCGGCACCGGGCGACAAGTCATGCCAGCCCCCTCTTAGGCGAGCGAAGGGGTTCACGCCGCGGCCATCGGCCTCGGCGGACCGCCGCGCCATCACCCCCAAGAAGGCGCTCCAAGCCAGGCTGCGTGGCATACAGGATGCTATGGCAAGGCGCACGGGGCGGTGGCCCCAGAAGCTTATGTGCCCCGCATGGTGGATCAGGGGTGCGCACTGGAAGAAGATCATGGCTCATTCCTCGGGCCAGGCTGGGGCGAGGAGACGCCAAGAGCTGAGCTCTTTCAGGAACCCTAGGAGAACCTCGACGACCGCATCGTCGGCGGCAACTATCGGGTACCACTCATTCCTCAGGAGCAAGCTTATGCTAACCATGGGTCGCAGGAGATACAGGTCGCCGCAGCAGGTGGTTGCCCCAATTCTGCAGCCTCATACCCCTCGGGAGGAGGGCGCAGGGGGCTGCAGGAGAGTGGCCGAGATTCGGGTTCGTCCCCGCGGCGGTCGGAGCAAGGCGTTCTCAGGAGGTAGGCCCCCTGTCGGGGAGGTGCCCCAAGGCCTGCCCCCGGCAGGGGACCCGTGGTCGTCGGAGGAACCGCTGGCGACCGCTCTGCCTCATTGGCGTCGTCCTGGTTTCTGGTCACCGTCGATGGCGGCAGAGTGTGGCGCAAGGCGGGGCCCTCGTCTAGCGATATGAAGCAAGGCCGGTACCGGTGAAGAAGGCCCAGTGCCTGTGAAGCTCGCCGCCCGTGACACTCTCACGTAATAATGAGTGGGGATGTACATGCTCCGGAGTCTCCGGAGAGCCGCCCTCGGGCCTCGGGGGCTCCCGCCCACGCCCAGTGGCAGCCCTTAGCTCCGCGCTAGTGAGAAGACGTCGAAGACTAGACTAGGTACCAGACGCGGCCTTTTACTTTTGCCTTTCCTTGTTGACAAGTTCTTCGATTTGGATTTAAGTTGGATTTGAGCTCGATGCTTGCGTGTGTTTGGGGCAAGGGGTGTTTAGTCTCGTTCGAGAAATCTCTCGCATTCTGGTTTCGGCTTTGCGTCCAAGTTAGCATCGGTTGCCCCCCTCGCGAGCCCCTCGCGAGCCGGGCCGGGCCAGGCACGTTTACAACCATGACCGCTGTTATCGCACCCTTTCCGGAGGTTTTCATCACGGAATCTACAAGTTAATCAGAAGACACCCGAGGTGCAGCGGCCCCCGCAGGCCCGCTCGGGACTCTTCGGGGTCGGAAGGTACACAAGTCAGCTGACCCATCACCGGGCCAGCGGCTAAGTTCACACACAACATTATGCTTACCAGGGTACTAATTGCAAAACCTTTACATGAGGGGCTTCCCCTCCCAAAATGCTCTCACATCCTTCAGGGCCAAGCCTGAACCTTCTTCGTGCAGGCTAAACAGCAGTGACATGCGGTCAGTCGGACATATCACTCACCGCATCTTCTTGGGCATCCTCGGAGGCATCACTGGCGTCGTTGACATTGCCGCCGCCGCCAGCATCTCCATCAGCGCCAGGCTCGTCCACAATGCCGCCTTCATTGGCGCCCACGACCACGCTGTCGTCATCAGACGCAAAGGCCCTGACGAGGGCGTCCACGTTGTCCTCCACCCACCGCGCCAGGTCGCCCCGGACGGCAATGGGCACGGGTGCGATGGTAGCGTCGAAGTCGAAGTTGGCGTCCCTGTCCTGCAGATGGCTGAAGACGCGGGAGAAGGCACGCCCGAGCAAGGCTCGGCTCCTCTCTTCGACAAGCCAACGGGACCTCTCGGATCGGTTCTCCAGAAGCGTCACCACATCAGTGAAAAATTGGAGGTTGCCGGCGTAATTGACCTCGTGCGGCTCCTTGGCGGCAGCCTTGCATATATAGCCCAAAGTTGTGTTGGCCCTCTCTTTGAGCGTTTGAAGCATGGGGGCATGCACATGCTCCAAAACCCGCCGCCGACGGATCTCGTCCTCATTTCGCTGCGCGGCGGCCTCAGCGTCATCAACCCTCTGTTGGAGAAGAAGCTGCTCAGCCCGGGAAGAGGACAGCTTCGCCTGCGCCGCGCTGAGGGCGGCTGCGGAGGAGCCCGCACGCCGCGTCACTTCGGTCAGTTTGACCCTGAGGGCTGCGGTCCTGCCCTCAGCCTCGGCCTTGATCAGCCCCAACCTCGTCTCATATTCGCGCTGGAAGGCCGAGCGAGCTTCCGCCACGCGGCGATCGACTTCTTCCTGGGCCCGGGCTTCGCGCGCGGCAATGTCATCCTCCGCCCGGGCCACCAGGCGCTCCCTCCTCTCCAACCGCTCAAGGTCGAGGTTATGCTCGGCAGACTCCAGCGTCAGCGCCTCCTCGCGCTTCAGAAGCTCCGCCCGGTTAATAGAGGCCACCCGCATCGACTCAAGGGCCGCCTGGCGCAGTTCCACTTGCTAATCCAGGGAGTTTCTCCAGGCTTGGAGCTCCCGTGCGCTCCGCATCCTTGCGCCGTCGGTCTACCTCCCGAGCCTCCTCAATGGCCTGGGAGCAGGCCTCCCGCGAAGCTGCCAGCGATGCTTCAGCCTTCGCGTTTTCGAGATCACGTTGGTGACGCGCGAGGGCGATGGCTACCTTTAGTTTGCGCCTCTCCTCAGCAAGGCGCAAGCCTTCAGCCTTGAGGCGCGCATCCTCGTCAGCAAGCTCTGCCCCAATCCGGCTCACCGCATCCACCGCCCTCCGGAGGAACTCTTCACGAAGGGTGTGTCGCTCCTGGACACGCCTGAGCACGTCATCCGCATCACCCTCTTCCACCGGAGCATGCGGAGGGCCCCGAGGCGGCAAGCCCCCTCCCGGCGCGGAGCTGGGGGTTGGCGCCCTAGCCATCCCCGAACAGACCTCTCCGGGAATCTGGCCTAGCATCGGTCCACCCACGGAGGAGGAGCCAAAGACAGACTTCAGCCATTCACCATCTATGATCAGAGGAGGAACGCAGGGCAAGCTAGATGTGCCCCAGAAGGACTCATGAAGAAAGGACAGCGGGCGCGCAGGCTCGAGGTGCCCTATGGAACGGACCACTCCACCGACTGGTCTGGCAGCAGGGGTACCGCTCGAGCTCGGCGAGCCCAGGGCCAGTGGAGAAGGCGAAGCTTGGGGGGATGGCCCCCGAGCTGGCTCAGCGAGTTCTGCAGGGCAGGGCCTGAAAGGGCCACAATCAGTCGCAGGGATAGCAAAGTAAACGAGGAAGGAAAGAAGAAGACTTACTCGTCCATGGCAAAGTACTTCCTGCGCTTCAACAAGCATCAAGGGCGGTCGTTGCCACCCAAGGCCTCCTTCCTCTTGCGGAGGGCCTCGAAGTCTACACGGAACCGACCTAAGCGCCCGGCGCAGGGGTCAGCCCCTGGTGCGGAAGAAGCGTCAAGATGATCAGTGCTGGAGGAGGCAGCCTGGGGGGCGCCGTCAGGCATCGCCTCGCGAGGAACGGCTGGGGGCTCAGGAGCCCCGGCCCCAGGAACCGTAGGCCGCAACTCCGCACCAGCCGCCGCTCCAGGGCGGGTCTCAGGAGACGCCGCCTTCGAGGCTTCTCGCGGCATCGGCACCTCGACATCGGGCGCCTCAACTATCGCCGATTCTCGTCTCCCCGCCCTGTCGCCCGAGGAAGGACCGTTGTGGGCGGCAGGAGAAGCAACCACGGTGGCTGGGTTCTCGCGGGGCCCCGTGAAGCCAGCCGGGCACAGTCCCCACTCATCGAAGCCGGGCATCTGCCTCACAAAATCGGCCCTGCCGGAGCAAAGATACAAGAGGACACCATTACTCCGAAGGCTGCCTGGGGAAGGATCGCCAGTCAAGACCCTGAGCACCGTCTGCAACACTTCAGGCGCCAAGTCCTCCTCCTAAAGCCGCATGCAATCTCTATGCCCTGCAAAGTCCCACATCCGGCGAGAGTGGCGCTGAAGAGGAGCAATGCGACATTGGAGGAACTCCTTCACCACCTTGGGCGCTGTCACATTGAGCGCCCTCAAACTCTGGAAGCGGCGCCAGACGAAGGCGAGCCGGGGGCTCGCAAGCACCTCATGGTCCCAACCCGCATGAGGAACAGCAGGCGAGGTCGGGTGCGAGAGCAAAGGATTGGGCACTCCGACATCCACGTACAGCCACCGCTCTCTGAACCTGGCCTCAGAGAAGGAAGGCTGAAGTCGATCCCTGAAGCGGCCATCTCTGGCACGGCGAAGAAGCTCACGCACCCTGAGCATTGAGTGGGGTCGCTCAGGCGCAAGGAAAAGAAGTGGCGCAGCAGGGCAACGGAGGGAGGAATGCCTATCACCGCCTCGCAAACAAAAGCAAAGACAGCCGGAAGGGTAACAGACTCCGGCCCGAGGTGCATCATACGAATCTGATAGTGGGAGAGCACCGCATTGAAGAAGGCGGAAAAGGGGGGAACCAGACCTGCCCATAGGGCATCGGCGAAGAATCGGACCTCCGTGACGATCCTACCAAGGGAGGCATGGTACGCAGGCCAGGCCGTGGTCCTGTCGTACTCGTTGAAGATAGTTGCAAGGGCGGAGCGGACCTTGTCCAAAGCTTCTGGATTGAGTATGATCGACCGGGCGACGGCGGGGGTCGCTGCTGGAGGTGTGCGAGGCGAAGGCGCGGGCTTCTTTCCCCTTCCTTTCTTCGTTGGTGCCATAGCGGTGAAGAGGAGGAAGAACTCGAGCCGGATTGGCGGCGGAGGCTGGAGCTCAAAGAAGAAGGAAAGGTAGGAGGCAGGCGAGCAGTGGAAAGGAGGAACAACTGTGTGCAACTACGGGTCCACTTAGCAGGGCGCGTAACAAGGCGTCATGGGGAAGCGCATACGCCCACGTCCAATCAATCACCACGCGGCCACCAAGGCCGCAGGCTGTTGGGGCCCGCGGAGCTTCACGCTTGCCCCTTCGCCTCCCTGCTAGGCCAAGCCCGGGCGCGCCTTGGGTCCGGGGGCTACTGTCGGCGTTCTGGGAACGGGGGTCCCCAGACTTGCCTGGCTGCGGCCTGCGGCGTGGCTCAAGTGGGGGCCCAGCGCGGCCCATCTTCATCAGCTCAAGCTCAAGACCCTCGCGAGGGGCCAAGCCTCACGGGGTGGACGACCGGAAGCTTCCTCAGAGGCAGCCTCGTCAGGCAGGCTCGCAAGGAGGCGGAGAGATCAAGGCAGGGGTACCTCACGAGGAGCCCGTGACGCAAGCCATGACGATCGAGACCACGCGGGCGCTAGACGGGCGCCGGCCTGTGCAGTGTCCTTGTTTCCCCTTTGGTGCAAAGGGGGCAAGCATAGGCCAGGGCACCGGGCAAAGATTGCCATTCCGGTACAACGAGACTAAGACTAGCAGAGCGGCAGGACGGAGGTCACCGTGGAGCCCAAGACAGCGTCATCACCAGTACTTTTGGCAGCCGAAGACCACCTTTGGTCAGGATAACTTGTACTAGATGTTTCCCTTCAAAATGGCCAATTGTTGGCGCCCTTCCTACTCATTATTTGGGGAGAGGCCCAGGGCTTCTATAAGTAGAACTAGCCACACAGAGTAGAGGGACATCTAGAAATCTGGTAGAGCCCTAGCAGAGAGGGAGAGAGAGGCGATTGAACTCTCCCTAGCAGTTCATCGCACCAACTGAAGAACACCTCTCGTGAGGCTGTTCTTCCCTTGTACTGTTCACCATCAGCCTCTGAGGCAATCCACCACACCACACACTGGAGTAGGGTATTACACCACAACGGTGGCCCGAACCAGTATAAACCTCGTGTCCCTTGTGTTGTTCGCTGTTTCCAGCTTAGATCACGCGAGGAGATTGGGCGTAGATCGGTAGGGGAGAGATCTCCATGCGCACCCCAGTGTTCGAACCTCAAGGGTCTGCCGGAACCCGAAATCCGACATATGTATGTGTACATGCTATGTGTGCGCCTCTACTATGACACGTGTGTGCTTCTACATGGACCAGTATGTACATACATGTTCGCGACCAGAATGACAACGCTACGTACGCTTTGACCAGGTGGGTCCCAACTGTCAGGCACTTCCTTGTGTGTGAAGATGTAGCTGGTGGGTCCCAGTGATAACCCACAAGTATAGGGGATCGCAACAGTTTTCGAGGGTAGAGTATTCAAGCCAAATTTATTGATTCGACACAAGGGGAGCCAAAGAATATTCTCAAGTATTAGCAGCTGAGTTGTCAATTCAACCACACCTGGAAACTTAATATCTGCAGCAAAGTGTTTAGTAGCAAAGTAATATGATAGTGGTGATAATGGTAGCAAAAGGTAACAGTAGTAAAAGTAATATTTTTGGTATTTTGTAGTGATGATAGCAATAGCAACGGAAAAGTAAATAAGCGAAGAACAATATATGGAAAGCTCGTAGGCAATGGATCGGTGATAGAGAATTATGCCAAATGCGGTTCATCATGTAACAGTCATAACCTAGGGTGACATAGAACTAGCTCTAGTTCACTGATATAATGTAGGCATGTATTCCGAACATAGTCATACATGCTTATGGAAAAGAACTTGCATGACATCTTTTGTCCTACCCTCCCGTGGCAGCGGGGTCCTTACAGAAACTAAGGGATATTAAGGCCTCCTTTTAATAGAGAACCGGAACAAAGCATTAACACATAGTGAATACATGAACTCCTCAAACTACGGTCATCACCGGTAAGTATCCCGATTATTGTCACTTCGGGGTTAACGGATCATAAAACATAATAGGTGACTATAGACTTGCAAGATAGGATCAAGAAAACTCATATATTGATGAAAACATAATAGGTTCAGATCTGAAATCATGGCACTCGGGCCCTAGTGACAAGCATTAAGCATAGCAAAGTCATAGCAACATCAATCTCAGAACATAGTGGACACTAGGGATCAAACCCTAACAAAACTAATTCGATTACATGATAGATCCCATCCAACCCATCACCATCCAGCAAGCCTACGATGGAATTACTCACGCACAGAGGTGAGCATCATGAAATTGGTGATGGAGGATGGTTGATGATGACGATGCGACGGATTCCCCTCTCCGGAGCCCCGAACGGACTCCAGATCATCCCTCCCGAGAGGTTTTAGGGCTTGGCGGCGGCTCCGTATCGTAAAACACGATGATTTCTTCTCTCTGATTTTTTTCTCCCTGAAACTCAATATATGGATGTGGAGTTGGAGTCGGAGAGGCAACAGGGGGCCCACGAGGTAGGGGGCGCGCCCCCACCCTCGTGGAGAGACGGTGGGCCCCCTGGCCTTCATCTTTGGCAGGTATTTTTCTTATTTTCTGAAAAGTGTCTTTGTGAAGTTTCAGGTCATTCCGAGAACGTTTGCTCCTACACATAAATAACACCATGGTAATTCTGCTGAAAACAGCGTCAGTCTGGGTTAGTTCCATTCAAATCATGCAAGTTAGAGTCCAAAACAAGGGCAAAAGTGTTTGGAAAAGTAGATACATTGGAGACGTATCAACTCCCCCAAGATTAAACCTTTGCTTGTCCTCAAGCAATTCAGTTGATAAACTAAAAGTGATAAAGAAAAACTTTTACAAACTCTGTTTGCTCTTGTTGCTGTAAATATGTAAAGCCAGCATTCAAGTTTTCAGCAAAGATTATAACTAACCACATTCGCAATAACGCATAGGTCTCAAGTTTACTCATATCAATAGCATAATCAACTAGCGAGCCATAATAATAATAAATCTCGGATGACAACACTTTCTCAAAACAATCATAATATGATATAACAAGGTGGTATCTCGCTAGCCCTTTTTGAGACCGCAAAACATAAATGCAGAGCACCTTTAAAGACCAAGGACTGACTAGACATTGTAATTCATGGTAAAAGAGATCCAGTCAAGTCATACTCAATGTAAACTAATGATACGTCTCCTTCGTATCTATAATTTTTGATTGTTCCATGCCAATATTCTACAACTTTCATATACTTTTGGCAACTTTTTATACTATTTTTGGGACTAACATACTGATCCAGTGCCCAGTGCCAGTTCCTTTTTGTTGCATGTTTTTTGTTTCGCAGAATATCCATATCAAACGGAGTCCAAACGGAATAAAAACTTGCAGAGATTTTTATGGAATATTTATGATTTTTGGGAAGAAAAATCCACGCGATACGGTTCCCGAGGTAGCCACAAGGCAGGAGGGCGCGCCTACCCCCCCCCCCCGCCGCCCCAGGCGCGCCCCTGACCCTCGTGGGCCTCCCTTAAGGCGGTTGATGCCCTTCTTTCGCCGCGAGAAAGCTAATTTCCGGATAGAGATCGTGTCAAAATTTCAACCCAATCGGAGTTATGGATCTCCGGGACAAAAGAAACGGTGAAAGGGAAGAATCTAGGAACGCAGAAACAGAGAGAGACAGAGAGACAGATCCAATCTCGGAGGGGCTCTCGCCCCTCCCATGCCATGGAGGCCAAGGACCAGAGGGGAAACCCTTCTCCCATCTAGGGAGGACGTCAAGGAAGAAGAAGACGAAGGGGGCCCCTCTCCCATTCTCTTCCGGTGGCGCCGGAACACTGCCGTGGCCATCATCGTCATCACCGCGATCTACACCAACACCGCCGCCATCTTCACCAACATCTCCATCACCTTCCCCCCTCTATCTACAGCGGTCCACTCTCCCGCAACCCGCTGTACCCTCTACTTGAACATGGTGCTTTATGCTTCATATTATTATCCAATGATGTGTTGCCATCCTATGATGTCTGAGTAGATTTTCGTTGTCCTATCGGTGGTTGATGAATTGCTATGATTGATTTAAGTTGCTTGTGGTTATGTTGTTGTCCTTTGGTGCCCATCATATGAGAGCGCGCGTGGATCACACCGTAGGGTTAGTTGTATGTTGATAGGACTATGTATTGGAGGGCAAGAGTGACAGAAGCTTCAACCTAGCATAGAAATTGATGCATACGGGATTGAAGGGGGACCAATATACCTTAATGCTATGGTTGGGTTTTACCTTAATGAACATTAGTAGTTGCGGATGCTTGCTAATAGTTCCAATCATAAGTGCATAGAATTCCAAGTCAGGAATGACATGCTAGCAGTGGCCTCTCCCACATAATACTTGCTATCGGTCTAGTAAAGTAGTCAATTGCTTAGGGGCAATTTCGCAACTCCTACCACCATTTTTCCACACTCGCTATATTTACTTTACTGTTTCTTTATCTAAACAGCCCCTACTTTTTATTTACGTACTTTTTATTATCTTGAAAACCTATCCAACAACACCTACAAAGTACTTCTAGTTTCATACTTGTTCTAGGTAAAGCGAACGTCAGGCGTGCGTAGAGTTGTATCGGTGGTCGATAGAACTTGAGGGAATATTTGTTCTACCTTTAGCTCCTCGTTGGGTTCGACACTCTTACTTATTGAAAACTATTGCGATCCCCTATACTTGTGGGTTATCAAGACCTTTTTCTGGCGCCATTGCCGGGGAGCAATAGCGTGGGGTGAATATTCTCATGTGTGCTTGTTTGCTTTATCACTAAGTAATTTTTATTTGCTGTTCTTAGTTGTTCTTTATCTTTAGTTATGGATATGGAACACGAAATACCAAAAAAATTAGGTGTACTTTCTGCTCATGGAGATGGGAACCTCCTAAAACCCTCGATGCTGGTTATGTGAAAGATATTATGTACTACTTTAATAATCCTGAGAAAACCCCATTCAATTATGTAATGGGAGTAACATTGGATCAACATGAATACTTTAGGGATTACCGCTTGACACAAAAAGGGAAACTATTATGGGATCAAATTCATATATTGAATTGGTATGCTAGGCAACTATGCTTGAGATATGATTATACTTGTTGCTCTAGGATGAAGGCTCCACACCTTCCCTTTTCATGCAAACTTAATCATAATAAGACCTTAGCTTCTTATGCTAATGGTATATATGATTACTATGATGTGGAACAAATAGAAGAATTTGTTGCTTTTATGGGTGCTTATGAAATTGAATCTATGTTTAAAGAGTTTGAAGATTTTGATGATGTTGTTTATAGACCTGAAAATTTAGCTATCCTGAAATATTGTTATGAGAATTATGAATACAATTACGAAATTAATGCGCTTATTGAGAAAGTCTCCGTTGTCCAAGAAGAGACTAATATTTTGCAGGAATCTATGGAAGAAGAAGTTGATGAAACTGTGAGCTCATTGGATGAAAAAGACGAGGAAGAGATCGAAGAACAAAATGAGGGAGAGCGGATTAGCTACCCATGCCCACCTTCTAATGAGAGTAACTCTTCAACTCATACATTATTTAATTCCCCTTCGTGCTTACCGAAGGATGATTGCTATGATGATTGTTATGATCTCGTTGATTCTCCTGAAATATCCCTTTTTGATGATGCTTGCTATGCTTGTGGCCATGATGCCAATATGAATGATGCTTATAGATATGAACTTGCTATAGTTCCTTATGTTAAATACGAAATTGTTTCTATTGCACCCACGCATGATAGTCCTATTATCTTTTTGAATTCTCCCAACTACACTATATCGGAGAAGTTTGCTTTTATTAAGGATTATATTGATGGGTTGCATTTTACCGTTGCACATGATGATTTTGATGAATATAATATGCATGTGCTTGCTGCTCCTACTTGCAATTATTATGAGAGAGGAACTATATCTCCACCTCTCTATGTTTCCAATATGATAAAACTGCAAGAAACTGCTTATGCTATGCATTGGTCTTTACTATGTGTGCATGAATTGTTCTTTTATGACATGCCGATGCATAGGAAGAGAGTTAGACTTCGTTGTTATATGATATACGTTAATTTGTGCGCACTACTAAATTACAAATCGTTGTTAATTAAAATTGGCTTTGATATACCTTGGGATCCGGGCGGATCCATTACTTGAGCACTATATGCCTGGCTTAATGGCTTTAAAGAAAGCGCTGCCAGGGAGACAACCCGGAAGTTTTACAGAGTAATTTATTTCTGTTGAGTGCTTTTATATAGTTTAAAAACAACAAAAATAAAGAGGGGAACCCAAAACTTTTTCAAAAAGGAAAGTGAAAGTGAGAGAGACAAGCATTGTTGAAGTGGGAGCTAGCCTTGGACTTTGTTCATGCTCACGGAAACTTTGTGAATCTTCATTACAGAAACTTTTAAACAAAAATAATTATCCCCTTGTACAATTCCATTGTATTATAAAAATAATGTGCTAAGGTTTGCCTTTAGGATGTTTACATTTGCTTGATGGTTTGTACGGTCCAGGACAGAAACTTTGGCTGTAGTGCGTGATTTTAAATTTTTTGATGGAATGTCAAATGGTTCTGATTATTTTTGCAATGTCTTCCTATACAAATTGTTTATTTTTCCTAATTTTGGTAGAATTTTTCAAGTATCAGAAGTATGGTGAATGTTCAGATTATTACATACTGTTCTGTTTTAGACAGATTCTGTTTTTGATTCATAGTTTGCTTGTTTTGATGGAACTATCGATTCATATCAGTGGATTAAGCCATGAAAAAATTTATATTACAGTATACACAATGAAAAAACAAAATATGAATTGGTTTTCAACAGTAATTAGAGTAGTGATTTGCTTCATTATACTAACGGATCTTACCGAGTTTTCTGTTGAAGTTTTGTGTGGATGAAGTGTTCGATGATCGAGAAGGTCTTGATGTGAGAAGAAGGAAGAGAGGCAAGAGCTCAAGCTTGGGGATTCCCGAGGCACCCCAAGTAAATATTCAAGGAGACTCAAGCGTCTAAGCTTGGGGATGCCCCGGAAGGCATCCCCTCTTTCTTCAACAAGTATCGGTATGTTTTCGTATTCGTTTCGTTCATGCGATATGTGCAATCTTGGAGCGTCTTTTGCATTTAGTTCCCATTTTTCTTTTATGCACCATGCTGGTATGAGATATTCCTTGGTTGATTTATAGAATGCTCTATGCACTTCACTTATATATTTTGAGTATGGCTTTATATAATGCTTCATGTGCTTCACTTATATCATTTGAAGTTTGGACTGCCTGTTTTTCTTTACATAGAAAACCGCCATTTGTAGAATGCTCTTTTGCTTCACTTAGATTTGTTAGAGCACGGGAATGTCTTTTGTAGAAAGAATTAAACTCTCTTGCTTCACCTATATCTATTTGGAGAGATGACAGGAACTGGTCATTCACATGGTTAGTCATAAAATCCTACATAAAACTTGTAGATCACTGAATATGATATGTTTGATTCCTTGCAATAGTTTTGCGATATAAAGATGGTGATATTAGAGTCATGCTAGTGCGTAGTTGTGGATTGTAGAAATACTTGTGTTGAGGTTTGTGATTCCCGTAGCATGCACGTATGGTGAACCGTTATGTAACGAAGTCAAAGCATGATTTATTTATTGATTGTCTTCCTTATGAGTGGCGGTCGGGGACGAGCGATGGTCTTTTCCTACCAATCTATCCCCCTAGGAGCATGCGTGTAGTACTTTGTTTCAATGACTAATAGATTTTTGCAATAAGTATGTGAGTTCTTTATGACTAATGTTGAGTCCATGGATTATACGCACTCTCACCCTTCCATCATTGCTAGCCTCTCTAGTACCGCGCAACTTTCGCCGGTACCATAAACCCACCATATACCTTCCTCAAAACAGCCACCATACCTACCTATTATGGCATTTCCATAGCCATTCTAAGATATATTGCCATGCAACTTCCATCATCATCATATACATGACTTGAGCATTCATTGTCATATTGCTTTGCATGATCGTAAGATAGCTAGCATGATGTTTTCATGGCTTGTCCGTTTTTTGATGTCATTGCTACGCTATATCATTGCACATCCCGATACACCGCCGGAGGCATCCATATAGAGTCATACTTTGTTCTATACATTGAGTTGTAATATTGAGTTGTATGTAAATAAAAGTGTGAATATCATCATTATTAGAGCATTGCCCTAGTGAGGAAAGGATGATGGAGACTATGATTCCCCCATAAGTCGGGATGAGACTCCGTACTTTACAAAAAAAAATATAAGAGGCCAAAGAAGCCCAAATAAAAAAGAGGCCAAAGAAGCCCACCAAAAAAATAAAAAAATGAGAGAAAAAGAGAGAAGGTGCTGTGCTACTATCCTTTTTCCACACTTGTGCTTCAAAGTAGCACCATGTTCTTCATATAGAGAGTCTCTTGAGTAATCACTTTCATATACTAGTGGGAATTTTCATTATAGAACTTGGCTTGTATATTCCGATGATGGGCTTCCTCAAATGCCCGAGGTCTTCATGAGCAAGCAAGTTGGATGCACACCCACTTAGTTTCAGTTAGAGCTTTCATACACTTATATCTCTAGTGCATCCGTTGCATGGCATTCCCTACTCACTCACATTGATATCTATTGATGGGCATCTCCATAGCCCGTTGATACGCCTAGTTGATGTGAGACTATGTTCTCCTTTTTGTCTTCTCCACAACCACCATTCTATTCCACCTACAGTGCTATGTCCATGGCTCACGTTCATGTATTGCGTGAAAGTTGAAAAGGTTTGAGAACGTCAAAAGTATGAAACAATTGCTTGGCTTGTCATCGGGGTTGTGCATGATGTGAGTATTTTGTGTGGTGAAGATGGAGCATAGCCAGACTATATGATTTTGTAGGCATAACTTTCTTTGTCCTTGTTATTTTGAAAAGACATGATTGCTTTATTAGTGGGCTTGAAGTATTATTGTTTTTATGTCAAATGATAGACTATTGCTTTGAATCACTCGTATCTTAATATTCATGCCATGATTAGATATGTGATCAAGATTATGCTAGGTAGCATTCCACATCAAAAATTATCTTTTTTTATCATTTACCTACTTGAGGACGAGCAGGAATTAAGCTTGGGGATGCTGATACGTCTTCGTTGTATCTA
Source organism: Triticum dicoccoides (assembly GCF_002162155.2). Lineage (NCBI taxonomy): Eukaryota > Viridiplantae > Streptophyta > Magnoliopsida > Poales > Poaceae > Triticum > Triticum dicoccoides. The sequence continues at coordinate 419,452,680 of NC_041382.1, forward strand.
TAATTTTTGATTGTTCCATGCCAATATTCTACTACTTTCATATACTTTTGGCAACTTTTTATACTATTTTTGGGACTAACATATTGATCCAGTGCCCAGTGCCAGTTCCTGTTTGTTGCATATTTTTTGTTTCGCAGAATATCCATATCAAACGAAGTCCAAACGGAATAAAAACTGATGGAGAATATTTTTTTGGAATATTTATGATTTTGGGGAAGAAAAAATCCACGCGAGACGGTGCCCGAGGTGGCCACAAGGCAGGAGGGCGTGCCTGCCCCCCCCCCCCAGGCGCGCCCCTGACCCTCGTGGGCCACCCATAAGGCGGTTGATGCCCTTCTTTAGCCGCAAGAAAGCTAATTTCCGGATAGAGATCGTGTCAAAATTTCAGCCCAATCGGAGTGACGGATCTCCGGGACAAAAGAAACGGTGAAAGGGAAGAATCTGGGAATGCGAAAACAGAAAGAGACAGAGAGACAGATCCAATCTCGGAGGGACTCTCTCCCCTCCCATGCCATGGAGGCCAAGGACCAGAGGGGAAACCCTTCTCCCATCTATGGAGGAGGTCAAGTAAGAAGAAGACGAAGGGGCCCCCTCTCCCCTTCTCTTCCGGTGGCGCCGGAACGCTGTCGTGGCCATCATCATCATCACCGCGATCTACACCAACACCTCCGCCATCTTCACCAACATCTCCATCACCTTCCCCCCTCTATCTACAGCGGTCCACTCTCCCACAACCCGCTGTACCCTCTACTTGAACATGGTGCTTTATGCTTCATATTATTATCCAATGATGTGTTGCCATCCTATGATGTCTGAGTAGATTTTTTTTGTCCTATCGGTGGTTGATGAATTGCTATGATTGATTTAAGTTGCTTGTGGTTATGTTGCTGTCCTTTGGTGCCCATCATATGAGAGCGCGCGTGGATCACACCGTAGGGTTAGTTGTATGTTGATAGGACTATGTATTGGAGGGCAAGAGTGACAGAAGCTTCAACCTAGCATAGAAATTGATGCATACGGGATTGAAGGGGGGCCAATATACCTTAATGCTATGGTTGGGTTTTACCTTAATGAACATTAGTAGTTGTGGATGCTTGCTAATAGTTCCAATCATAAGTGCATAGAATTCCAAGTCAGGGATGACATGCTAGCAGTGGCCTCTCCCACATAATACTTGCTATCGGTCTAGTAAAGTAGTCAATTGCTTAGGGGCAATTTCGCAACTCCTACCACCACTTTTCCACACTCGCTATATTTACTTTACTATTTCTTTATCTAAACAGCCCCTACTTTTTATTTATGTACTTTTTATTATCTTGCAAACCTATCCAACAACACCTACAAAGTACTTCTAGTTTCATACTTGTTCTAGGTAAAGCGAACGTCAGGCGTGCGTAGAGTTGTATCGGTGGTCGATAGAACTTGAGGGAATATTTGTTCTACCTTTAGCTCCTCGTTGGGTTCGACACTCTTAGTTATCGAAAACTGTTGTGACCCCCTATACTTGTGGGTTATCAACTAACAGTAATGAATGCAAATGACAGCGATGCTCTCCAACTGGTGCTTTTTAATAAGAGGATGATGACTCAGCATAAAAGTAAATAGATAGGACCTTCGCAGAGGGAAGCAGGGATTTGTAGAGGTGCCAGAGCTCAGTTTTGAAACAGAGGTGAATAATATTTTGAGCGGTATACTTTCATTGTCAACATAACAACCAAGAGATGGCAATATCTTCCATGCTACACACATTATAGGTGGTTCCCAACAGAATGGTAAAGTTTATACTCCCCCTTCCACCAACAAGCATCAACCCATGGCTTGCTCGAAACAACGAGTGCCTCCAACTAACAAGAGTCCCGGGGGGAGTTTTGTTTGCAATTATTTTGATTTATTTTGCATAAAGCATGGGACTGGGCACCCCGGTGACCAGCCATTTATCTCGTGAGTGAGGAGCGGAGTCCACTCCTCTTAAGAATAACCCACCTAACCTGGAAGATACAGACAGCCCTAGTTGATACATGAGCTATTTGAGCATACAAAACAGGATATTTATTTGAAGGTTTAGAGTTTGGCACAAACAAATTTACTTGGAACGGCAGGTAGATACCGTATATAGGTAGGTATAGTGGACTCATGTGGAAAAACTTTGGGGTTTAAGGGATTGGATGCACAAGCAGTATTCCCGCTTAGTACAGGTGAAGGCTAGCAAAAGATTGGGAAACGACCAGCTAGAGAGCGACAACAGTCATGAACATGCATTAAAATTAATCAACACCAAATGCAAGCATGAGTAGGATATAATCCACCATGAACATAAATATCTTGAAGGCTATGTTGATTTTGTTTCAACTACATGCGTGAACATGTGCCAAGTCAAGTCACTTAAATCATTCAAAGGAGGATACCACCCTATCATACCACATCATAACCATTTTAATAGCATGCAAGGTAAACCATTATAACTCATAGCTAATCAAGCATGGCACAAGAAACTATGATCTCTAGTTGTCATTGCAAACATGTTTATTCATAATAGGCTGAATCAGGAATGATGAACTAATTATATTTACAAAAACAAAAGAGGTCGAGTTCATACCAGCTTTTCTCATCTCAGCCAGTCCATCATATATCATCATAATTGCCCTTCACTTGCACGGCCGAACGATGTGAATAATAATAATAGTGCACGTGCACTGGACTAAGCTGGAATCTGCAGGCATTCAATAAACAGGAGAAGATAAGGCAATATGGGCTCTTTTGTCAGATCAACAATAATGCATATAAGAGCCTCTTTAACAATTTAATTATGGTCTTCTCCTATCAACCCCCAAAGAAAAGAAAAGAAATAAAACTATTTACACGGAAAAGCTCCCAACAAGCAAAAGAAGAACATGAAATCTTTTTGGGTTTTCTATTTAATTACTACTACAAGCATGGAAATTAAACTGATTAAAAGCTACAACTAATTTTTTTGGTTTTTCTTAAGGTTTATTAAACACACAAGAAGAAAGCATAAAAAATGGAAAATAAACTAGCATGGATGATACAATGAAAAAGTATGAGCACCGACATCTAGCAATGAGTGTGTGAACATAAATGTAATGTCGGTGGGAAATACGTACTCCCCCAAGCTTAGGCTTTTGGCCTAAGTTGGTCTATGGCCACGGCTGGCCTGGCTGATATCCATAATAGTAGCTGGGGTCGTATTGTGATGTAGAAGAGGAAGACTCCGATTGCCACTGGTTGACAATCATCTTCAGATCCCACTGATAAGTAGACTATCGTGAAGGATCAAATTGTGGTTCCGGCTCTGGCTCCTCGGCTGGTGCAGGGTTCCGATAGGCATGAATAGCCATCAACGGAACAAGGTACATGCCTACAGTCAAATCAAACAAAAAAGGAGCAGGCAAGGTAATAGTCTCAGGATGATGTTTATTAAAGAACAATTGATATTTAAGCTCTCCTTCCCTATTCTTAACAATAAAATCATGCGCCACCATACTTTTATAATCTAAATAAACACAAGGCAGCACCTTTTCTTCCTTCTCATAATGCCTAATAGGTATGTTAAAATGTGCAGCTAGGCGTGTAGCATAGATGCCTCCAAAAATGGGGCCCTTGGTACGGTTTAGACTTAACCGGTTGGCAATAATGTCGCCCATACTAAAAGAGTTATCATCGTATAAATCGTGGTTCAAAATAATAATATCAGGGATACTCAGGTTTCCACAGTTTTCGCGACCAATTAAGCAACGACTAGCAAATAATGCAAAATAACGTAAAACAGGAAAGTGTATGCAAATAATGCATCGGAAACCTTCCTTGTTTCCCCTACAGTGATAGTGTCAATAAATCCCTCCACATCATCACGATGTGGTTCTACTGTATTGCCCTCAAAATGGACTAAACAAATCCGATAGAAATCATAAAGTGACATCTCCTTATGCTCATCATATAAATAAAACTCCACCGTAGGTGGTGAGCTCCTAGAATGGAAATGAAAGTTTTGCACAAAGATATTTGTGAGCAAGAGATATTGATCGCATTGGTCGTGGAGGAAAGCTGTAAGGCCTGCAGTCTGAGCCAATTCATGAAAATCTTCATAAATCCCGGCTGCTCTTAAAAAATCCTCAGAAGGCCATTCACACGCCCGAACCTCCGCGGTGCGAGGCAGATTATACTTAGGCTTCGGTGCCTTTTCCTTCGAGCTTTGGCTCGATGAGCCCCTCAAAAGTCTCCTCATCATTTTCTGAAAAATTCTGAAATTTTTAGTAACTTCAAAATAAAAGTTAACCAAACTCAATAATATTGATAGTAACTACTCCTACAAGTGCCTAGGGCCTATATCATGCATCAAAACTACTTGGAACCATATAAATTTGACATGCAAGCTCAAGAATAGGGTCACCTAAGAAGCAAAAATTTGCAATGAATAAAGCACTAGAACAAAAACTAATTGGACCAATGGAGGAGTCATATACCAAGGAACAATCTCCCCAAGCAGTTTTGTGAGAGGTGCTTTGAGCAAGGAGATCGAAAATGGCAGCAAAACGAGCTTGGACTCGGGTTTGAGCTGATTATTCGTGTTTGGGGGAGGAAGAAGGAGTGTATGGGTGAAAGGATAAGTGGAGGAGGGCCACCGTGGGCCCAAGAGGCAAGGGGGCGCGCCCTAGAGGGGTGGGCGCGCCCTCCACCCTCGTGGGCAGGTGGTTGGCCCCCCTGGTGTGTTCTTAGTTCCATAAATCCTCAAATATTGTAGAAAAATCATATTTAATTTTTAGGGCATTTGGAGAACTTTTATTTTCGAGGTATTTTTATAGTGCACGGATAATCAGATAACAGACAGATAAATATTTATTTTTACTTTATTTAATATAAATAACAAAAAGTAAAAGTGGGGTACAGAAGGTTCTGCCTTCTAGTTTCATCCATCTCATGGTCATCAAAAGGAATCCACTAACAATGTTGATCAAGTCTTGTTAACGAACTCATTCCAAATAACATGGAATCGGAGAAATTTCGAACAACACTATGTTACCTCAACGGGGATATGTACATCCCCAATAATAAGAATAACATATTTCTTCTTGACAGTAGGAAGAGGAAATTCAAAACCTCCAAATATAATCGATGTAATTTTTCCAATAGAGTTGATACTATGAACTTGAGGTTGTTTCCTCAGAAAGTGTACCGTGTGCTCATTACCATTAACATGAAAAGTGACATTGCCTTTAGTGCAATCAATAACAGTCCCTGCAGTATTCAAAAAGGGTCTTCCAAGAATAATAGACATACTATCTTCCTCGGGAATATCAATAATAACAAAGTCCATTAAAATAGTAACATTTGCAACTACAATAGGCACATCCTCACAAATACCGACAGGTATAGCAGTTGATTTATCAGCCATTTGCAAAGATATTTCAGTAGGTGTCAACTTATTCAAATCAAGTCTACGATATAAAGAGAGAGGCATAACACTAACACCGGCTCCAAGATCACATAAAGCAGTTTTGACATAATTTCTTTTAATAGAGCATGGTATAGTGGGTACTCCTGGATCTCCAAGTTTCTTTGGTATTCCACCCTTAAAAGTATAATTAGCAAGCATGGTGGAAATTTCAGCTTCCGATATCTTTCTTTTATTTGTAATAATATCTTTCATATACTTAGCATAAGGATTGGTTTTAAGCATATCAGTTAATCGCATACGCAAAAAGATAGGTCTAATCATTTGAGCAAAGCACTCAAAATCCTCATCATCCTTTTTCTTGGATGGTTTGGGAGGAAAAGGCATGGGTTTCTGAACCCATGGTTCTCTTTCTTTACCATGTTTCCTAGCAACAAAGTCTTTTTTATCATAGCGTTGATTCTTTGATTGTGGGTTATCAAGATCAACAGTAGGTTCAATTTCTATGTCATTATCATTACTAGGTTGTGTTTCAGCATCAGAAATAGAAATTGTTGGAAATATGCCCTAGAGGCAATAATAAAAGTATTATTATTATATTTCCTTGTTCATGATAATTGTCTTTTATTCATGCTATAACTGTATTATCCGGAAATCGTAATACACGTGTGAATACATAGACCACAATATGTCCCTAGTGAGCCTCTAGTTGACTAGCTCGTTGTGATCAACAGATAGTCATGGTTTCCTGGCTATAGACATTGGATGTCGTTGATAACGGGATCACATCATTAGGAGAATGATGTGATGGACAAGACCCAATCCTAAGACTAGCACAAAAGATCGTGTAGTTCATTTGCTAGAGCTTTGCCAATGTCAAGTATCTCTTCCTTTGACCATGAGATCGTGTAACTCCTGGATACCGTAGGAGTGCTTTGGGTGTATCAAACGTCACAACGTAACTGGGTGACTATAAAGGTGCACTACAGGTATCTCCGAAAGTATCTATTGTTTTATGCGGATCGAGACTGGGATTTGTCACTCCGTGTAAACGGAGAGGTATCTCTGGGCCCACTCGGTAGGACATCATCATATGCGCAATGTGACCAAGGAGTTGATCACGGGATGATGTGTTACGGAACGAGTAAAGTGACTTGCCGGTAACGAGATTGAACAAGGTATTGGATACCGACGATCGAATCTCGGGCAAGTAACATACCGATAGACAAAGGGAATTGAATATGGGATTGATTGAGTCCTTGACATCGTGGTTCATCCGATGAGATCATCGTGGAACATGTGGGAGCCAACATGGGTATCCAGATCCCGCTGTTGGTTATTGACCGGAGAACGTCTCGGTCATGTCTGCATGTCTCCCGAACCCGTAGGGTCTACACACTTAAGGTTCGATGACGCTAGGGTTATAAAGGAAGCTTGTATGTGGTTACCGAATGTTGTTTGGAGTCCCGGATGAGATCCCGGACGTCACGAGGAGTTCCGGAATGGTCCGGAGGTAAAGATTTATATATAGGAAGTCCTGTTTCGGCCATCGGGACAAGTTTCGGGGTCATCGGTATTGTACCGGGACCACCGGAAGGGTCCCGGGGGCCCACCGGGTGGGGCCACCTGCCCCGGGGGGCCACATGGGCTGTAGGGGGTGCGCCTTGGCCTACATGGGCCAAGGGCACCAGCCCCAAGAGGCCCATGCGCCTAGGGAACCCTAGAGGGAAGAGTCCTCAAGGGGGAAGGCACCTCCGAGGTGCCTTGGGGAGGATGGACTCCTCCCCCCCCTCTTGGCCGCCGCACCAGATGCCATCTAGGGCTGGCCGCCGCCCCTAGGGGGTGGGAAAACCCTAAAGGGGGCGCAGCCCCCTTCCCCCCTATATATATTGAGGCATGGGGCTGCCCATAACACGCGATTTGATCTCTCTTGGTGCAGCCCTGCCTCTCCTCCTCCTCCTCCTCTCCCATGGTGCTTGGCGAAGCCCTGCGGGATTGCCACGCTCCTCCACCACCACCACGCCGTTGTGCTGCTGCTGGATGGAGTCTTCCTCAACCTCTCCCTCTCTCCTTGTTGGATCAAGGCGTGGGAGACGTCACCGGGCTGTACGTGTGTTGAACGCGGAGGTGCCGTCCGTTCGGCACTTGATCATCGGTGATCTGAATCACGACGAGTACGACTCCATCAACCCCGTTCACTTGAACGCTTCCGCTTAGCGATCTACAAGGGTATGTAGATGCACTCCCCTTTCTACTCGTTGCTGGTCTCTCCATAGATAGATCTTGGTGTTACGTAGGAAAATTTTTGAATTTCTGCTACGTTCTCCAACAGTGGCATCATGAGCTAGGTCTATTGCGTAGATTCTTTGCACGAGTAGAACACAAAGTAGTTGTGGGCGTTGATGTTGTTCAATATGCTTACCGTTACTAGTCCAATCTTGTTTCGACGGTATTGTGGGATGAAGCGGCCCGGACCGACCTTACACGTACTCTTACGTGAGACAGGTTCCACCGATTGACATGCACTTGGTGCATAAGGTGGCTAGCGGGTGCCAGTCTCTCCCACTTTAGTCGGAACGGATTCGATGAAAAGGGTCCTTATGAAGGGTAAATAGCAATTGGCATATCACGTTGTGGTCTTTGCGTAGGTAAGAAACGTTCTTGCTAGAAACCCATAGCAGCCACGTAAAACATGCAACAACAATTAGAGGACGTCTAACTTGTTTTTGCAGGGTATGCTATGTGATGTGATATGGCCAAAAGGATGTGATGAATGATATATGTGATGTATGAGATTGATCATGTTCTTGTAATAGGATTCACGACTTGCATGTCGATGAGTATGACAACCGGCAGGAGCCATAGGAGTTGTCTTTATTTTTTGTATGACCTGCGTGTCATTGAAGAACGCCATGTAACTACTTTACTTTATTGCTAAACGCGTTAGTCATAGAAGTAGAAGTAGTCGTTGGCGTGACAACTTCATGAAGACACGATGATGGAGATCATGATGATGGAGATCATGGTGTCGTGCCGGTGACGATGATGATCATGGAGCCCCGAAGATGAAGATCAAAAGGAGCAAAATGATATTGGCCATATCATGTCACTATTTGATTGCATGTGATGTTTATCATGTTTATGCATCTTGTTTACTTAGGATGACGGTAGTAAATAAGATGATCCCTTACAAAATTTCAAGAAGTGTTCTCCCCTAACTGTGCACCGTTGCTACAGTTTGTCGCTTCTAAGCACCACGTGATGATCGGGTGTGATGGATTCTTACGTTCACATACAACGGGTGTAAGACAGTTTTACACAGCGAAAACACTTAGGGTTAACTTGACGAGCCTAGCATGTGCAGACATGGCCTCGGAACACGGAGACCGAAAGGTCGAGCATGAGTCGTATAGCAGATACGATCAACATGAAGATGTTCACCGATGATGACTAGTCCGTCTCACGTGATGATCGGACACGGCCTAGTTGACTCGGATCATGTAATCACTTAGATGACCAGAGGGATGTCTATCTGAGTGGGAGTTCATAAGATGAACTTAATTATCCTGAACATAGTCAAAAGACCTTTTGCAAATTATGTCGTAAGCTCGCGCTTTAGTTCCACTGTTTAGATATGTTCCTAGAGAAAATATAGTTGAAAGTTGATAGTAGCGATTATGCGATCAGTAGAAAGCTTATGTCCTTAATGCACCGCTCAGTGTGCTGAACCCCAACGTCGTTTGTCGATGTTGCGAACATCGGACATACACGTTTTGATAACTACGTGATAGTTCAATTAAATGGTTTGAGTAGAGGCACCAAAGACGTTTTCGAAACGTCGCGGAACATATGAGATGTTTCGAGGGCTGAAATTGGGATTTCAGGCTCGTGCCCACGTCAAGAGGTATAACACCTCCGACGATTTTCTTAGCCTGCAAACTAAGGGAGAAAAGCTCAATCATTGAGCTTGTGCTCAGATTGTCTGAGCACAACAATCACTTGAATCGAGTGGGAGTTGATCCTCCAGATGAGATAGTGATGTTTCCCCAAAGTCATTGCCACCAAGCTGCTAGAGCTTCGTGATTAACTATAACATATCAAGGATAGATATGATGATCCTTGAAATATTCATGATGTTTGACACCGCGAAAGTAGAAATCAAGAAGGAGCATCAATTGTTGATGGTTGGTGAAACCACTAGTTTCAAGAAGGGCAAGGGAACAAAGGGATACTTCATGAAACGGCAATTCAGCTGCTGCTCTAGTGAAGAAACCCAAGGTTGAACCCAAACCCGAGACTAAGTGCTTCTGTAATAAGGGGAACAACCACTGGAGCAGCATTACCCTAGATACTTGGTAGATGAGAAGGCTGGCAAGGTCGATAGAAGTATATTGGATATACATTATGTTAATGTGTACTTTACTAGTACTCCTAGTAGCACCAGGATATTGGATACCGGTTCGGTTGCTAAGTGTTAGTAACTCGAAATAAAAGCTACGGAATAAACGGAGACTAGCTAACGTATTATTATTATATAACTGTATTATCCGGAAATAAAAGCTAACTCGAAATACACGTGTGAATATGCCCTAGAGGCAATAATAAAAGTATTATTATTATATTTCCTTGTTAATGATAATTGTCTTTTATTCATGCTATAACTGTATTATCCGGAAATCGTAATACACGTGTGAATACATAGACCACAATATGTCCCTAGTGAGCCTCTAGTTGACTAGCTCGTTGTGATCAACAGATAGTCATGGTTTCCTGGCTATGGGCATTGGATGTCGTTGATAACGGGATCACATCATTAGGAGAATGATGTGATGGACAAGACCCAATCCTAAGACTAGCACAAAAGATCGTGTAGTTCATTTGCTAGAGCTTTGCCAATGTCAAGTATCTCTTCCTTCGACCATGAGAGCGTGTAACTCCTGGATACCGTAGGAGTGCTTTGGGTGTATCAAACGTCACAACGTAACTGGGTGACTATAAAGGTGCACTACAGGTATCTCCGAAAGTATCTATTGTTTTATGCGGATCGAGACTGGGATTTGTCACTCCGTGTAAACGGAGAGTTATCTCTGGGCCCACTCGGTAGGACATCATCATATGCGCAATGTGACCAAGGAGTTGATCACGGGATGATGTGTTATGGAACGAGTAAAGTGACTTGCCGGTAACGAGATTGAACAAGGTATTGGATACCGATGATCGAATCTCGGGCAAGTAACATACCGATAGACAAAGGGAATTGAATACGGGATTGATTAAGTCCTTGACATCGTGGTTCATCCGATGAGATCATCGTGGAACATGTGGGAGCCATCATGGGTATCCAGATCCCGCTGTTGGTTATTGACCGGAGAACGTCTCGGTCATGTCTACATGTCTCCCGAACCCGTAGGGTCTACACACTTAAGGTTCGATGACGCTAGGGTTATAAAGGAAGTTTGTATGTGGTTACCGAATGTTGTTCGGAGTCCTGGATGAGATCCCGGACGTCACGAGGAGTTCCGGAATGGTCCGGAGGTAAAGATTTATATATGGGAAGTCCTATTTTGGCCACCGGAAAATGTTCGGGATTTTTCGGTATTGTACCGGGAAGGTTCTAGAAGGTTCCGGAGTGGGGCCCACCTGCATGGGGGGACCCACATGGACGTGGGTAGTGGGGGCAAGGCCCCACACCCCTGGTCAAGGCGCACCAAGATCCCCCCTTAGAAGGAATAAGATCATATCCCGAAGGGATAAGATCAAGATCCCTAAAAAGGGGGGATAACAATCGGTGGGGAAGGAAATAATGAGATTTCTTTCCTCCCACCTTGGCCAACGCCCCAATGGACTTGGAGGGCAAGAAACCAGCCCCTCCACCCCTATATATAGTGGGGAGGCGCATGGGAGCTATATACGAAGTTCTGGCACAACCCTACCTCTCTTCCTACTCCTCCTCTCCCATGGTGCTTGGCGAAGCCCTGCTGGATTGCCACGCTCCTCCACCACCACCACGCCGTTGTGCTGCTGTTGGATGGAGTCTTCCTCAACCTCTCCCTCTCTCCTTGCTGGATCAAGGCGTGGGAGACGTCACTGGGCTGTACGTGTGTTGAACGCGGAGGTGCCGTCCGTTCGGCACTAGGATCATCGGTGATTTGAATCACGACGAGTACGACTCCATCAACCCCGTTCACTTGAACGCTTCCGCTTAGCGATCTACAAGGGTATGTAGATGCACTCTCTTTCTACTCGTTGCTAGTCTCTCCATAGATAGATCTTGGTGACACGTAGGAAAATTTTGAATTTCTGCTACGTTCCCCAACAGTGGCATCATGAGCTAGGTCTATTGCGTAGATTCTTTGCACGAGTAGAACACAAAGTAGTTGTGGGCGTTGATGTTGTTCAATATGCTTACCGTTACTAGTCCAATCTTGTTTCGACGGTATTGTGGGATGAAGCGGCCCGGACCGACCTTACACGTACTCTTACGTGAGACAGGTTCCACCGATTGACATGCACTTGGTGCATAAGGTGGCTAGCGGGTGCCAGCCTCTCCCACTTTAGTCGGAACGGATTCGATGAAAAGGGTCCTTATGAAGGGTAAATAGCAATTGGCATATCACGTTGTGGTCTTGCGTAGGTAAGAAACGTTCTTGCTAGAAACCCATAGCAGCCACGTAAAACATGCAACAACAATTAGAGGACGTCTAACTTGTTTTTGCAGGGTATGCTATGTGATGTGATATGGCCAAAAGGATGTGATGAATGATATATGTGATGTATGAGATTGATCATGTTCTTGTAATAGGATTCACGACTTGCATGTCGATGAGTATGACAACCGGCAGGAGCCATAGGAGTTGTCTTTATTTTTTGTATGACCTGCGTGTCATTGAAGAACGCCATGTAACTTACTTTACTTTATTGCTAAACGCGTTAGTCATAGAAGTAGAAGTAGTCGTTGGTGTGACAACTTCATGAAGACACGATGATGGAGATCATGATGATGGAGATCATGGTGTCATGCCGGTGACAAGATGATCATGGATCCCCGAAGATGGAGATCAATGGAGCTATATGATATTGGCCATATCATGTCACAACTATTTGATTGCATGTGATGTTTATCATGTTTATGCATCTTGTTTGCTTAGGACAACGGTAGTAAATAAGATGATCCCTTACAAAATTTCAAGAAGTGTTCTCCCCTAACTGTGCACCGTTGCTACAGTTCGTCGCTTCTAAGCACCACGTGATGATCGGGTGTGATGGATTCTTACGTTCACATACAACGGGTGTAAGACAGTTTTACACAGCGAAAACACTTAGGGTTAACTTGACGAGCCTAGCATGTGCAGACATGGCCTCGGAACACGGAGACCGAAAGGTCGAGCATGAGTCGTATAGTAGATACGATCAACATGAAGATGTTCACCGATGATGACTAGTCCGTCTCACGTGATGATCGGACACGGCCTAGTTGACTCGGATCATGTAATCACTTAGATGACCAGAGGGATGTCTATCTGAGTGGGAGTTCATAAGATGAACTTAATTATCTTGAACATAGTCAAAAGACCTTTTGCAAATTATGTCGTAGCTCGCGCTTTAGTTCTACTGTTTTAGATATGTTCCTAGAGAAAATATAGTTGAAAGTTGATAGTAGCGATTATGCGATCAGTAGAAAGCTTATGTCCTTAATGCACTGCTCAGTGTGCTGAACCCCAAATGTCGTTTGTGGATGTTGCGAACATCGGACATACACGTTTTGATAACTACGTGATAGTTCAATTAAATGGTTTAAGTAGAGGCACCAAAGACGTTTTCGAAACGTCGCGGAACATATGAGATGTTTCGAGGGCTGAAATTGGAATTTCAGGCTCGTGCTCACGTCAAGAGGTATAAGACCTCCGACGATTCTCTTAGCCTGCAAACTAAGGGAGAAAATCTCAATCGTTGAGCTTGTGCTCAGATTGTCTGAGTGCAACAATCACTTGAATCGAGTGGGAGTTGATCTTCCAAATGAGATAGTGATGTTTCTCCAAAGTCATTGCCACCAAGCTGCTAGAGCTTCGTGATGAACTATAACATATCAGGGATAGATATGATGATCCTTGAGGTATTCGCGATGTTTGACACCACGAAAGTAGAAATCAAGAAGGAGCATCAATTGTTGATGGTTGGTGAAACCACTAGTTTCAAGAAGGGCAAGGGCAAGAAGGGATACTTCATGAAACGGCAAGTCAGCTGCTGCACCAATGAAGAAACCCGGGGTTGAACCCAAACCCGAGACTAAGTGCTTCTGTAATAAGGGGAACAACCACTGGAGCAGGATTACCCTAGATACTTGGTAGATGAGAAGGCTGGCAAGGTTGATAGAAGTATATTGGATATACATTATGTTAATGTGTACTTTACTAGTACTCCTAGTAGCACCAGGGTATTAGATACCGGTTCGGTTGCTAAGTGTTAGTAACTCGAAATAAAAGCTACGGAATGAAACGGAGACTAGCTAAAGGTGAGCTGACGATATGTGTTGGAAGTGTTTCCAAGTTTGACGTGATCTAACATCGCACGCTCCCTCTACCATCAAGATTAGTATTAAACCTGAATAAGTGCTCTTGCACCTAAAGGAATGGTTTATTGAATCTCGATCGTAGTGATACACATTTTCATGCCAAAAGATATAAGATAGTAATGATAGTACCACTTACTTGTGGCACTGCCATGTAAGTCATAATGGTATAAAACGCATGAAGAAGCTCCATGTTGTTGGATCTTTGGACTCACTCGTTTTGAAAAGTTTGAGACATGCGAATCATGTCTATTGGTGTATATGCATGAAGAAACTCCATGCAAATGGACCGTTTGAACTCACTTGATTTTGAATCACTTGAGATATGCAAATCATACCACATGGGCAAGATGACTGAAAAGCCTCATTTTCAGTAAGATGGAACAAGATAGCAACTTGTTGGAAGTAACACATTTTGATGTGTGCAGTCGAATGAGTGCTGAGGCATGCAGTGAATATCATTATGTTCTTACTTCACAGATGATTCAAGTAGATGTTGAGAATATTTACTTGATGAAACACAAGTCTGAATTATTGAATGGTTCAAGTAATTTCAGAGTGAAGTAGAAGATCATTGTGACAAGAGGATAAAATGTCTATGATATGATCATAGAGATGAATATCTGAGTTACGAGTTTTGGCACACAATTAAGACATTGTGGAAATTGTTTCGCAATTAATACCGCCTGGAACACCATAGTGTGATGGTGTGTCCGAACATCATAGTTTCACCCTATTGGATATGGTGCGTACCATGATGTCTCTTATCGAATTACCACTATTGTCCATGGGTTAGGCATTAGAGACAACCACATTCACTTTAAATAGGGCACCATGTAATTCCGATGAGATGACACCGTATGAATTATGGTTTAGAGAAACCTAAGTTGTCGTTTCTTAAAAGTTTGGGGCTGCGACGCTTATGTGAAAAAGTTTCAGGATTAAGCTCGAACCCAAAGCGGATAAAATGCATCTTCATAGGAAACCCAAAAACAGTTGGGTATGCCTCCTGTCTCAGATCCGAAAGCAATAAAGGATTGTTTCTAGAATCGGGTCCTTTCTCGAGGAAAAGTTTCTCTCGAAAGAATTGAGTGGGAGGATGGTGGAGACTTGATGAGGTTATTGAACCATCACTTCAACTAGTGTGTAGCAGGGCACAAGAAGTTGTTCCTGTGGCACCTACACCAATTGAAGTGGAAGCTTATGATAGTGATCATGAAGTTTTGGATCAAGTCACTACCGTACCTCGTAGGGTGACAAGGATATGTACTACTTCAGAGTGGTACAATAATCCTGTCTTGAAGGTCATGTTGCTAGACAACAATGAACCTACGAGCTATGGAGAAGCGATGGTGGGCCCGAATTCCGACAAATGGTTAGAAGCCATGAAATCCGAGATAGTATCCATATATCAGAACAAAGCATGGACTTTGATGGACTTGCCCGATGATCGGCAATCAATTGAGATAAATGGATCTTTTAAGAAGAAGACGGACGTGGATGGTAATGTCACCATCTATGAAGCTCGACTTGTGGCGAAGTGTTTTCCGACAAGTTCAAAGAGTTGACTACGATGAGATTTTCTCACTCGTAGCGATGCTTAAAGTCCGTCGGAATCATGTTAGCATAAGCTGCATTTATGAAATCTGGCAGATGGATGTCAAGACAAGTTTCCTTACTAGTTTTCGTAAGGAAAGGTTGTATGCAATACAATCAGAAAAGTTTTGTCGATCCTAAGGATGCTAAAAGGTATGCTAGCTCCAGCAATCCTTCTAAGGACTGGAGTAAGCATCTCGGAGTTGGAATGTACGCTTTGATGAGATGATCAAAGATTTTGGATTTGTACAAAGTTTATGAGAAACTTGTATTTCCAAAGAAGTGAGTGGGAGCACTATAGAATTTCTGATGAGATATGTTGTTGACATATTGATGATCAGAAATGACGTAGAATTTCTGGAAAGCATATAAGGTTATTTTGAAAGTGTCTTTCAATGGAAAGCCTGGATTAAGCTACTTGAACATTGAGCATCATGATCTATAAGGATAGATCAAAATGCTTAATAATACTTTCAAATGAGCACATACCTTGACATGATCTTGAAGGTGTTCAAGATGGACCAGTCAAAAAGGAGTTCTTGCCTGAGTTGTAAGGTACGAAGTTAAGACTTAAAGCTCGACCACGGCAGAATAGAGAGAAAGGACGAAGGTTGTCCCCTATGCTTAAGACGTAGGATCTTCAGTATGCTATGCTGTGTACCGCACCTGAAGTGTGCCTTGCCATGAGACAGTCAAGGGGTACAAGAGTGATCCAAGAATGGCTCACAGGACAGCGGTCAAAGTTATCCTTAGTAACTAGTGGACTAAGAAATTTTCTCGATTATGGAGGTGGTAAAAGAGTTCATCGTAAAGGTTACGTCCATGCAAGCTTAACACCTATCCGGATAGCTCTGAGTAGAGATACCGGATACATATAATGGAGCAATAATTTAGAATAGCTCCAAGTAGAACAGTTGTTTGGAATAGCTCCAAATAGAGCGTGGTAGCTGCATCTAGGAGATGACATAGAGATTTGTAAAGCATACACGGATCTGAAAGGTTCAGACCTGTTGACTAAAACCTCTCTCACAAGCAACATGATCAAACATAAAACTCATTGAGTGTTAATCACATAGTGATGTGAACTAGACTACTGACTCTAGTAAACTCTTGGGTATTAGTCACATGGCGATGTGACCTGTGAGTGTTAATCACATGGCGATGTGAACTAGATTATTGACTCTAGTGCAAGTGGGAGATTGTTGGAAATATGCCCTAGAGGCAATAATAAAAGTATTATTATTATATTTCCTTGTTCATGATAATTGTCTTTTATTCATGCTATAACTGTATTATCCGGAAATCGTAATACACGTGTGAATACATAGACCACAATATGTCCCTAGTGAGCCTCTAGTTGACTAGCTCGTTGTGATCAACAGATAGTCATGGTTTCCTGGCTATAGACATTGGATGTCGTTGATAACGGGATCACATCATTAGGAGAATGATGTGATGGACAAGACCCAATCCTAAGACTAGCACAAAAGATCGTGTAGTTCATTTGCTAGAGCTTTGCCAATGTCAAGTATCTCTTCCTTTGACCATGAGATCGTGTAACTCCTGGATACCGTAGGAGTGCTTTGGGTGTATCAAACGTCACAACGTAACTGGGTGACTATAAAGGTGCACTACAGGTATCTCCGAAAGTATCTATTGTTTTATGCGGATCGAGACTGGGATTTGTCACTCCGTGTAAACGGAGAGGTATCTCTGGGCCCACTCGGTAGGACATCATCATATGCGCAATGTGACCAAGGAGTTGATCATGGGATGATGTGTTACGGAACGAGTAAAGTGACTTGCCGGTAACGAGATTGAACAAGGTATTGGATACCGACGATCGAATCTCGGGCAAGTAACATACCGATAGACAAAGGGAATTGAATACGGGATTGATTGAGTCCTTGACATCGTGGTTCATCCGATGAGATCATCGTGGAACATGTGGGAGCCAACATGGGTATCTAGATCCCGCTGTTGGTTATTGACCGGAGAACGTCTCGGTCATGTCTGTATGTCTCCCGAACCCGTAGGGTCTACACACTTAAGGTTCGATGACGCTAGGGTTATAAAGGAAGCTTGTATGTGGTTACCGAATGTTGTTCGGAGTCCCGGATGAGATCCCGGACGTCACGAGGAGTTCCGGAATGGTCCGGAGGTAAAGATTTATATATAGGAAGTCCTGTTTCGGCCATCGGGACAAGTTTCGGGGTCATCGGTATTGTACCGGGACCACCGGAAGGGTCCCGGGGGCCCACCGGGTGGGGCCACCTGCCCCGGGGGGCCACATGGGCTGTAGGGGGTGCGCCTTGGCCTACATGGGCCAAGGGCACCAGCCCCAAGAGGCCCATGCGCCTAGGGAACCCTAGAGGGAAGAGTCCTCAAGGGGGAAGGCACCTCCGAGGTGCCTTGGGGAGGATGGACTCCTCCCCCCCCTCTTGGCCGCCGCACCAGATGCCATCTAGGGCTGGCCGCCGCCCCTAGGGGGTGGGAAAACCCTAAAGGGGGCGCAGCCCCCTTCCCCCCTATATATATTGAGGCATGGGGCTGCCCATAACACGCGATTTGATCTCTCTTGGTGCAGCCCTGCCTCTCCTCCTCCTCCTCCTCTCCCATGGTGCTTGGCGAAGCCCTGCGGGATTGCCACGCTCCTCCACCACCACCACGCCGTTGTGCTGCTGCTGGATGGAGTCTTCCTCAACCTCTCCCTCTCTCCTTGCTGGATCAAGGCGTGGGAGACGTCACCGGGCTGTACGTGTGTTGAACGCGGAGGTGTCGTCCGTTCGGCACTTGATCATCGGTGATCTGAATCACGACGAGTATGACTCCATCAACCCCGTTCACTTGAACGCTTCCGCTTAGCGATCTACAAGGGTATGTAGATGCACTCCCCTTTCTACTCGTTGCTGGTCTCTCCATAGATAGATCTTGGTGTTACGTAGGAAAATTTTTGAATTTCTGCTACGTTCTCCAACAGAAATATCATTTGGATTCTCAGGTGTTTCAACAATAGGATCACTATAAGCATGCAAAGTCCTATCATTTTTCTTTTTCTTCTTTTTATAAGAACTAGGTGCATCTAAATTATTTCTCTGAGAATCTTGCTCAATTCTCTTAGGATTGCCTTTGGGATACAAAGGTTCCTGAGTCATTCTACCAGTTCTAGTAGCCACTCTAACAGCATTATCATTATCTTTACTATTCAATTCGTTGAGCAAATTATTTTGAGCTTTAAGTACTTGTTCTACTTGAGTTGTAACCATAGAAGCATGTTTACTAATAAGTTTAAGTTCACCTTTGACATTAGCCATATAATCACCCAAGTGTCCAAGCATATTTGAATTGTATTTTAATTGTCTACCAAAATAAGCATTAAAGTCTTCTTGCTTAGCCATAAATTTATCAAACTCATCTAAGCATGGGCTAGCAATTTTAGTAAATGGGATTTCAGCTTTATCATATCTATAGAGAGAATTTACCTTTACTACCTGTGTCGGGTTATCAAGACCATGAGTTTCTTCAATAGGTAATGGATTAAGATTATATGTTTCTTCAATAGGCGGTAAATTAAGACCATGTATTTCTTCAATAGGAGGTAAATTCTTAACATCTTCAGCTTTAATACCTTTCTCTTTCATAGATTTCCTTACCTCTTGCATATCTTCAGGACTGAGAAATAGAATACCCCTCTTCTTCAGAGTTGGTTTAGGAATAGGCTCAGGAATTGGCTCCGGAGGTGTCCAATTATTTTCATTTGTCAACATATTATTCAATAGAATTTCAGCTTCATCCGGTGTTCTTTCCCTGAAAACAGAACCAGCACAACTATCCAGGTAATCTCTAGAGGCATCGGTTAGTCCATTATAAAAGATATCAAGTATTTCATTTTTCTTAAGAGGATGATCAGGCAAAGCATTAAGT
Source organism: Triticum dicoccoides (assembly GCF_002162155.2). NCBI lineage: Eukaryota > Viridiplantae > Streptophyta > Magnoliopsida > Poales > Poaceae > Triticum > Triticum dicoccoides. Next base: position 419,472,179 of record NC_041382.1, read on the forward strand.
AATTGGAGAAGCCTCCCCCAAGCTTGTGGGAGACTCTCTTCTTCAATTTGCACAAAATTATATATATATCCCTTAAAGCAGCTTGTTTCTTATGAGCAGGGAAATATTTAGCAGAGAAGTAATAAATCATATACTGGGGACTGCGCACACAACCAGGATCAAGAGAATTAAACCATATCTTAGCATCACCCTTCAATGAGAACGGAAATATTTTAAGGATATAAAAGTAGCGAGTTCTCTCATCTTTAGTGAATAGGGTGGCTATATCATTCAGTTTAGTAAGATGTGCCACAACAGTTTCAGATTCATAACCATGAAAAGGATTAGATTCAACCAAAGTAATTATATCAAGATCAACAGAGAATTCATAATCCTTATCAGTAACAAAGATAGGTGAAGTAGCAAAAGCAGGGTCAGGTTTCATTCTAGCATTTAGAGATTGCTTACTCCATTTAGCTAATAATTTTTTCAGTTCAGTTCTATTTCTGCAAGCTAAAATGGCTAAAGAAGCATCTTGATCAAAAACATAACCCTTAGGAATAGCAAGTGGTTCTTCATCATCACTTTCATCAGTATCATCAGATTCAATATTTTCTATCTCTCTAGCCCTAGCAAGTTGTTCATCAATAAAAGCACTAAGTGGCATAGTAGTATCCGGCATAGAGGTAGTTTCATCATAAGTATCATGCATAGCAGAAGTGGCATCATCAATAACATGTGACATATCAGAACGAATAGCAGAAGCAGGTGTAGGTGTCGCAAGCTTACTCAAAACAGAAGGTGAATCAAGTGCAGAGCTAGATGGCAGTTCCTTACCTCCCCTCGTAGTTGAGGGATGGATCTTGGTTTTTGGATCTCTCAAGTTCTTCATAATGATAAGCAGATATATATCCCAAGTGACTCAAAGAATAGAGCTATGGTCCCCGGCAATGGTGCCAGAAAATAGTCTTGATAACCCACAAGTATAGGGGATCGCAACAGTTTTTGAGGGTAGAGTATTCAACCCAAATTTATTGATTCGACACAAGGGGAGCCAAAGAATATTCTCAAGTATTAGCAGCTGAGTTGTCAATTCAACCACACCTGGAAACTTAATATCTGCAGCAAAGTGTTTAGTAGCAAAGTAATATGATAGTGGTGTTAACGGTAGCAAAAGGTAACAGTAGTAAAAGTAATATTTTTGGTATTTTGTAGTGATGATAACAATAGCAACGGAAAAGTAAATAAGCGAAGAACAATATATGGAAAGCTCGTAGGCAATGGATCGGTGATAGAGAATTATACAGGATGCGGTTCATCATGTAACAGTCATAACGTAGGGTGACACAGAACTAGCTCTAGTTCATTGATATAATGTAGGCATGTATTCCGAACATAGTCATACGTGCTTATGGAAAAGAACTTGCATGACATCTTTTGTCCTACCCTCCCGTGGCAGCGGGGTCCTTACGGAAACTAAGGGATATTAAGGCCTCCTTTTAATAGAGAACCAGAACAAAGCATTAACACATAGTGAATACATGAACTCCTCAAACTATGGTCATCACCGGTAAGTATCCCGATTATTGTCACTTCGGGGTTAACGGATCATAACACATAATAGGTGACTATAGACTTGCAAGATAGGATCAAGAACACTCATATATTGATGAAAACATAATAGGTTCAGATCTGAAATCATGACACTCGGGCCCTAGTGACAAGCATTAAGCATAGCAAAGTCATAGCAACATCAATCTCAGAACATAGTGGACACTAGGGATCAAACCCTAACAAAACTAACTCGATTACATGATAGATCTCATCCAACCCATCACCGTCCAGCAAGCCTACGATGGAATTACTCACGCACGGCGGTCAGCATCATGAAATTGGTGATGGAGGATGGTTGATGATGACGATGGCAACGGATTCCCCTCTTCGGAGCCCCGAACGGACTCCAGATCAGCCCTCCTGAGAGGTTTAGGGCTTGGCCGTGGCTCTGTATCGTAAAACGCGATGATTTCTTCTCTCTGATTTTTTTCTCCCTGAAACTCGATATATGGAGGTGGAGTTGGAGTCGGAGAGGCAACAGGGGGCCCATGAGGTAGGGGGCACGCCCTAGGGGGCAGGCGAGCCCCCCACCCTCATGGAGAGACGGTGGGGCCCCTGGCCTTCATCTTTGGCAGGTATTTTTCTTATTTTCTGAAAAGTGTCTTCGTGAAGTTTCAGGTCGTTGCGAGAACGTTTGCTCCTGCACATAAATAACACCATGGTAATTCTGCTGAAAACAACGTCAGTCCGGGTTAGCTCCATTCAAATTATGCAAGTTAGAGTCCAAAACAAGGGCAAAAGTGTTTGGAAAAGTAGATACGTTGGAGACGTATCACCCAACAGTCAGGGGGGAAACGTTTTTTTTCGTGAAATACGGTGGCCCGTCCGGTGGGTCCCTACTGTCAGGTGGAGGAATAATTATTTTGCGTGTAATAAGGAGGCACTTCCTTGCTGCTAGCGGTGGACCCAGCTGTCAGCCTCTCCACGTATAGTACTCTTCCGATGGAAGTCGTTCCTTGACCACATTGACCAAGCCGCGCCGACAGCACCAGGGCGGTGGACGACGACGAGACCTAGGAAGGGGACGACGTGCAGCCGGGGAAGACGCGGCTGTGGAAGCCCACGTGGAGAGGAGTACGAGGGTTCACTGGTTCGACTGCGGTGTGAGGCTGCCATCACCACAAAATAATAGGGGGCGTGGGTGACTGGATGGCCTGACCAGTGATGGGAGTAGTAGGGGGCGGTGAGGCCTCCACGGCATCACAACTGGCCACGGGGGGCAGGAGCTGGCGGCATGACCGACACTGCTTTGGGCGGCTGGAGCAAGAAGACGAGAGGTTGAAGAAGCACTACGCCCGTTGGATGGACATCGTACGGTCACTAGAGCTAGAATCGTTCATATTGACTAAGTTGACAAAGTCCTCCGTCCACGTCAACTTAGTAGGCCCACAAGTCAGCCTCCCATATTGTGGGTCCCGCCTAGCAAGGGGAGTATTCATTTTTTTTGTGTAATAAGGAAGCACTTCCTTGCGTGTGAAGATATAGCTGGTGGGTCCAAGCTGTCAGCGGCGGGGACATTTTTTCGCAAAATACAGAGGCCCTTCCAGTGGGTCCCAGATGTCAGGTGGAGGAAACATTATTTTGCACGTAATAAGGAGTCATTTCCTTGTGTGCGGCCGTGGACCCAGCTATCAGCCTCTCCACGTACAGTCCACTTCCAATGGATGTCGTTCATTGACCACGTTGACCACGCCGCGCCAAGAGCACCAGGGAGGTGGACAACGATGAGGCCTACGAAGGGAACAACATAGAGCCGGGGAAGACACAGCAGTGGCTGCCCACACGATGGGGAGTATGAGGGTTGACTAGTCGGCTGCCGTCGCTGGAAAATAATAGGAGGTGTGGGTGAGTAGAGGGATAGACAGGCCAGGGATGTGAGTACGGTGGGGCTGTGAGGCCTTCCCGGCAGCACAGCCGGCCACGGGAGGCGGGAGCAGGCGGTTCCGCCGGTGCTGGTTTGGGCGGCTGGAGCAGGAAGATCAGAGACTGAAGAAGCATGAATGTCGTTAGATTGACATCTAACGGTCTGACGCTGGTAGAGTCAATTGTTGACTAAGTTTCTTTTTTTGAGAAACCTTGTGTACGCATGAACTTAGTAGGCCCACAAGTCAGCCTCTAAATCTGTGGCAGACAACATAGAGCCCATTGCTATTTTTTAATAATTTGCAGCCCGTTTGCTAATTCTTAAGTAATTTATTACAGCCCATTTTCTACCCAGGATCACGGTCAAAAAGTTCAACCTTATTTTTCATATTTCGGTGGAGTCTGAACTGTTGTAATCCCGAAATGATAAACATTTTTTTAAGAACTTATTGATTTGCCAAAAAGATCGTTTTATTTTTCTAAGAAAATAAGACGTGGGACAATTGAGTCGGTTTAAGGGGAAACCAGTGGTAAAAAAATCAGCGCTGGGAGGGAAAACAACAACAAAAAATAAGGATGTAAATATGAAAAGGGAACTATATGTATTTTCAATATAATGATACGTCTATATGAACTAGTAAAACTATAGGTAGAGATTAGAAAACGGAAGTAGGACATGACGTTTCAAGAGGGAAATAGAACTAGGTTGTGTGTTTGATTCAGTAAAAAAACTGCATGCGAATGTTGAAAGAAAAAATATAACTAATGCTGGCAGGCCAGAGGCCAGTAGATACCTGCTGGATCTGTGTGCCCCGTTGTCATAATGCGCAGGGCGTAGGCTAAATACAAAACCAAGCCTGGGCTGTCTACAGCCCAGTTGAAACTTGCTCGACCTGAAAAAACAATATACCTGCTCAATAAACGAGAGAATTCTGCAAGTACAGACTGATAACTGGGATGAAGCAGGTATATTGTTTTTTCATCGTGATAATAACTGCATGCACTTGTTTGGACAAATTTGGAGAACTGGGAATTCGAACGGCAGGTGCTTATGCTACCCATCAAAGAAAAACCAGGTGCCTGAAAATTTGTTTTGAAACCAATGATTCAGCTTTATATCCACGTCGACCCTCGGCATGATGGTTGGAAGAAAATGCCAAGTTCATACAGAAAGATCGTTAACAACAATACCAACTAGCGGACGACAAGGTAGTACAAGTACCAATACCAAACTAACTGGTAATCTTTTTACTCCTGGCCCTAGTGTTCGTTTGGTAGAAAATATTGCAGAGGACCAGCTCCCGCTCCTTCTCTTGCTCCAGCATCACCTAGTTGGTCCATTGCTGGTCAAAGTTCTTGTTAGTGTGCAGCACCAGAACCTTTTTGCTACCCGTCTGCCGGCCATTGACCATCACCGGCAAGGTATTGTCGGTCTTGTGCCACATCGCGTGCATGGCCACCTCCAACTGTATCTTGCGGCGCGTCCACGTGCCCCTTTTGAACGCCCTAGAATTGCGCTGGAAGAAATGCCTGCTTAGGCCACTCAGTGTGATACATGTAGTATTGTCGAATACAGGTTTTAGTGTACGTAGTTGCCATTTTCATAACATCTTTGGCATATTGCAGCCACTTGTTTCACTTTTTATTAACTGTCAAATTGTAATTGCTTCACTAGGTATGCATCTAAAAAGAAAAATAGAGCTATAAACAAAGGAATATGTTTGTGCAAGTAGACGGCCAATCGGTGTCTTACCTGAAAGTTTCTCACGATGGATGTAGCATATGCCGTGCTTGTTGTCGATGGTTGGTATGAACAAATCGATGAGAGGGTGAGATCTCGCACTGCCAGCACTCACTTTGGCCTCAAGGTGCTCGATCAGCTCCTGATCCGTGGGATCGAACTTGACGCTAGCCGGCAGCATCGACCAATCCTTCCTGGACTTGCATCGGTTAATTCCAGTTATATGGTACTCAATGTATGATCAATCGACTGTTTTAAGTGAATGACGAATGATTTCGACGGATAAGTGGTACTTCAAATCTGAAGTCCACAATACCCGAACACGCCGCCGGGATTCTTGTGTCACCTCACGCGCAGTGTGTTATCACGTTAATTCAATGTGTGGACATGATGAATAATTTGACCGACGTATACTAGTACTGCTACTGTACTATTTACTAGTCGTATTTAGTGTCACATTTTAACCATAGGTCTAACTAACAAGTGCGCACTTGAAGTGTGTGTATATATATATATATACATCTGGGCTATTCTGTGTTACGCGTAACAGAATATTATTTTGTTACCCTACTTGAACTGATGAATTCAAGCGGTTGAACTGATGAAATTCGAGCGGTTGAACTGATACTTTCTGTTGCTGTTAAAAATCGGCTTCTTTAGTTCAAATTCTTTTGCAAATTTTTTTTGTCGAGACGGGGTGTGTAATATATCGTTGGAAAGCTTTTGACATCCATATTACAATTTATAATTTGTTTTTGCAAAAAAAATTATGATTTAAGAGCAGTTTTGAAAAAATCGTTTTTTTTCAAAACCAAAAACGTGAATCGTATTTTGTACTTAATTTTCAAACAGTTTGTCAGACTTGAGCAAATGAGATGCCATTGGAAAGCTTGTGAAAATCCGCATCTTTCATATATCCATTATTTTTTCAAATTCTATATGATTTAAAAATAATTTGAAAAATGGTGAAATTTTGGGCGAAATGTTTTTTCACTTTATTTTGCAAACGGTTTGTCGGATTGACGTAAATGATACGGCGTTGGAAAGCTATGAAAAATGCGCAACTTTTGCGTATAGAAAGTTTTTTCTAATTCCTTATGGTTTAAATACAAATTCAAATACGATTAAAATTAATTTTGAACGCGGTTTTTTTTAAAACTTTGTCAAAATGGGGCAAATAATATACCGTTGGATAGCTATCGAAAATGCAGAACTTAGTCATGTTAGACGTTTTCTCTACTTGGCAACTATGTAAGAGTAATCTTGAATACGGCATAACGGATCGTGCTGTTTTCTCGTCTGAAAAACAGAGTACTCGTACTGATATATGTGTGTGTTTGTACTGAGCTATTTTTTGTAGAGTATTTTTGAATTGTTCTGAAAAAAGAGTACTTATACTCATGTTTATATGGGTTTGTACTACGCGTATTTTCACTAACTAGACTTTGCTTTGTTTTTTAGTAATATTTTTTGCTCGTAAGTTTTCAACGGTTTACTATATCGTCGCCCCTGTACTTGCATGGTTTGTATCATCGAACTGAATAACATTTTATTCAAAAATAAAATGTTTTTTTGAACTAAACATTTTTTTACAACGATGTTCTGGACTTCTCTTATTTTACGACCTGTACTTTTACCATTTGAATTACCTTGTGTGGATGAGCACTTGAACTTATAGAATTTAAAGTTTTTTGTTTTAATTCTTATTTGTTTTCTTGTCCAAAATTATGGTATCATCATCACTGAACCTGCATGGTTTCTGTAACTGAACTAAAATAAACTTTTACCCAAATAAATGTGAACACTGGGACATTTGTACAAGAACTGAATCTAATGCCAATATTGAATTTGCTGGTTTCATACGCAAGCTAGCTACCAACATCAACTTCACTGATCCTAAAATCAATCACCACCACAAGAACACAATAAAGTTATCCAAATGGTTGCTCGAGGAAGAGCTAGCTACTAAATCCGACCACATTTACCGCTTGGAGTAGCCAACCACCTGTTTCAAGAGGGATTTAGCGACGTCAGCGGCCGCCATCTCGCACCTGAGAATCAAAACAAATATTCAGGCGAATAAATAAGTGCACAAGAGATATTTCTTTGCAAGACATTTTCACGGAACAGGCAAACCAAACTTTTTCAATGAACTTTTTTAGGTTTATGTGTTCAAACTTGCAAACTTTCCAAACTAGTGCTTAGCTCGCTTGTCGTTTTCACTTCACTATGGGATCAGAAGTGCACAACATATACAAACATTAACTCAAGGATCATTTGGGGCAAACAACAAAACACAAAACTGAACATCAAGGAGATAAATAGCAACAGTTTTTGAACTGGATTAAAATTCTAATTGAACTAGATTAAATTTAGAAACAGAACCAAGTGTGTCACGAGTTAGTCAATGTGGAAGATAATTCCATTTGCTATCTATCTATCTCTCTCACATCACCCTGCTACAGCAACAAACAGCAGCAGCACACAAATGCGCACGCACAACAAGTAGCTATCAAGCAGCAGGGGCTTAAGGCAACATGATACATCAGCCAACAGCAGACAGTACTGCCATTTTATGAACTCTCCTTTTCTTTGATCTTTTTATTCCTAAAACTTCCACTGGTGAACCCGTGAACTTATCTGCTTTTATAATTTTAACTTTTTCAGAATAGTCATACCATGTGTATACAGCAAGAGTGCCCTCATATCTCAATTTTTATGTATCATACAATAGCATTAACCATAATTGAGAAAAAGAGGATTTTGCATACACGCCGATGGTGCTAATGCCAAATATAATCTAGCCATGCTCAACATCCAGTAAGGATGAAAAATGCAATTCATGTTGTTAATAGATCATACGGCCTCAGAATTCCGTACTTAATTATTTCACAACATGTCAACGCTCCCACTATTCAACTTGTACTGGCGTCAACGCTCCGCTTGGACAGCTGCCAGCACCCCTGGTGGATGAGCTCGCTCTCCAGGGCAGCAAGGCGACCAACGGGAACTGTTCACGGTCGTTCTTTTTCTCAGCAACGAACCACAACGAGGTGGGGGTGAGGAGGGGAAGCAGGGTATGGAGCAGCTCCCGCCAGAAACGGGTGCTCTCGCTCGTGACCGCCGTCAACGGGACGCCGACGATGGGCTCCGACAACGGATGTGCAGCAGAGAGAATTTCATGGGGAATTCAACTAAATTCAAATTTTTGCATACGGAAAAGAATGTAAGAACATTTGAGACAGTAGTGTATTTACTTGTCGATGTCATTGCCAGTACCTAACTTGCTCATCTCCAGCTCTTCGATGTTGCTACTGCCGTTGTTGTTGCCCCCATTTTCTGAACCTATCTCGGCGCCATATCTGAACCTCCATTTTTTGTTTTATTGAACTGAACCAAAAATAAAAATAGAGCTTAATTTAAGTTAACTAAAATTTAGAAATTGAACTTAACTAAGATAACAAACTGAACTCTCTTTAGTTACTACTAGCTATGTGATCAAAATTTTCCTACTCGGAATATCAAAAAGTTCTTCACTCATTTACCAACTAGAGTAAGATGGCATGGACAATCTTAATAAGCATAACAAGATAGCATGGACAATGAGACCAGACTTGCAACAAGAAATTATTCATTTATTAACTCATCAAGTTTCTAGAAACTATTAGTAGGATACAAACAGTACTATCTTGTGATATATGATGGCAAAGAAAATTAGTACTAAGACAGAAAGAAGCACGCTGAAGCTCAGTTAGATACGGAGGAGTAGTATCTTAGAAGCATGAAAATGAAGCACTTTTCGGTTACTCAAATAACATGGGGAATACATCAGATAGCCGAAGTAAAAATAAGAGTTGACTTAACTAAACTAAAAATAAGAATTGAACTGAACTAAACTAAAACTGGATATTGAACTGAACAAAATTAGAAATTGAACTGAAGCAATAAACTCAACCGAGACTACTATGAACTTATATATTTCATTTGCACAGTGAATTACAAATCGCATTTGAACCATTGAGCTTTTGCACAGTGAAGTTATATTTTCTTATAGCAAGCTACACTAGAATTGAAAATGTTTTGGATCCAAAGAGACACAAAACGAGGAATATTCAACTTGTTTTTTATACCATTTTGATCACTTGAACTGATAGTGATAGAAAGTAAGAAATATGTACAAGATGAAGCTTTCTGGCTGCTTATTGGGGACAATTATTAAGGTAAATGTGTTTATCACATGTAAGTGTACAATATTTTTTTTTGCAATTCAGAATGTACAAACTATTTGAATAGTTGCTGAAAATAAATGACATAATAATAATGTATGGTGCGAATTTTGTCATGAATCGTGCGCCCAGGAGCGGCCGAACTGCATGATGGCGCTGCTGCACCAACGGAGAGTAGGAGAGGTGGAAGATGGAGGCTGGCCTGCAGATTTCGCCGGCGGACGCCTGCTGGAGCACCTCCTGCTCCCTTGCCGATGATGGAAGGAGGCATGGACGTCTCTGCGATGGGGGAAGGAGGGACAGGGGAGGAGGACGAAACCCGGTGGAGCATGAATGAGTGTACGTCGCCGAGGAGGAAATCCTGACCAAGAGATCACTTTTTTCACAAAACTAAACTCTTGAACTTGCTACACGGCAGTCTTTGAACCTCCTACAGGAACAGAATATATATCATTACAACATATATATTTTGCGAACTTGGAGCTTGTACTCAATAAGAATCTCTTGTTTCTTGGGCACATATCAACAGAAAACACTCAATAGAATTGCTTGTTGTACTATATTTTATAGAAAAAATTATACTGAACTTAACTAAAATTAGAAATTGTGCTGAGCTAAAATAAGAAACTTAAACTGAGTGTCTCACTAAAATAAGAACCTGACAGACTTCACTAAACCGCAGTCTGTGTGAACTCTTCCAGAATTTCAGAGATAACAGCTCTTTTCACGCACAATTAGTTCTTACCTTTTTGTAATGATAGTACTGATTTGTTTGTAATGATGGTACTGATCTTCTGAAACATATGTCGTGGACCCTTGACTTTAGACGAGTGACCTGCCATCGCAAACTTAGGATATTGGACTTATCTCCAAGATTAGACTGTAAATCAAGTGGTCTTCTACTGATTGCTGAGGCGTTTGTACATGTAAACATTTTTGCTGAATTGCTACATTTTTTCTGCTCTGCACTTACTACCTCTCAAGGGTGAACTGATATCAAAATTCTATTTTTGCCAAACTGCTAAAAAAATCGGTGTAGTTTACGTCCATGGCGGCAGTGTGCAGTAGTCGAGCATGTAGTGCGTATGCTGGCTGCCAATGCTGGTTGTGGTGCCGTTATTTGCCGAAAGCATGCTGGCCACATCGCCGGCAAGCTTCCATAGAATTGAGACTTGCAGAATTCAAACTAATAAAAAGATGTAGAATCCATCAGTGATCATGCATCACCTTGGACTGTTGTATGTACTCGACTTGGATGGATGTGCAGTAGTCGAGCATGTAGTGCGTATGCTGGCTGCCAATGCTGGTTGTGGTGCCGTTATTTGCCGAAAGCATGCTGGCCACATCGCCGGCAAGCTTCCATAGAATTGAGACTTGCAGAATTCAAACTAATAAAAAGATGTAGAATCCATCAGTGATCATGCATCACCTTGGACTGTTGTATGTACTCGACTTGGATGGATGTGCAGCGCTTGGTGAAGATGGTGGCCGTTATTCTACTTGGACTGATGTCCAGCATGTTCATTCCCATGTTGGTGGTGCTGGCCACCGTCGCCGGGATACCGTGCCCATGCACATCGAGCTCCTTTGCGGTCTCTGCAGTTCACAGACATGAAAAAGAGGGGGCACTTTTTATCTATGAATCGTAGTAAGAATTCCATGGTATAATACTGCAGTTCCATCGAATTGGAGTACTAATTAGGAAATGTCACTAATCTACAACTAGAGAAGTCCCCCAAAACCCCAGCTTCGCTGCTAATCCTAGAAACCGTAGCAATAATCCCGTGCTACTTGAGAAATCGTGACTGGTCTGCAGCTAGAAAACCCCAGCAGCAGCAGGCACCCCGGAGCCGCCACAAATCGGCCAACGAAATCGGAAGGCAGCGGCCGGCGCGCGCATGTACGGTGGTTAAATCGACCCTAAGAGGCCGGCCCGGGCAGATCTAGAGCAGACGGAGACGGAACGTCGGAGGGGGCAGAGAGAGAGAGGCGCGGCTTACTCTTGATTTTGCGGACGCTACCGTCGTGGGCGGCGCAGATGAGCCTGGCCTCAAGCGGCCACCGGTCACGCTCTGCACAAGAACAAGAAAACTGATCGAACGGTGAGATGTACGGCCGGCGTAGACAGAGCAATGAATTCGGTCACGGGTCACCTTTGCCGAGGAGGACAGCATGCGGTGGTGGCATCGAACGGCCTGCAGTGATGGCGTCGAACGACCATGGCGGTAGTGGGGGAGGAGGGCCTCGCCGGTGAGCAGGCCGGTGGCGCGGTGTCGCTTGGCCAGGCGGAGTAGGGGCGGGCGTCCCTTAGGAGGTGTGGGGCGGTGCGTGGCCGGGAGGTGGGGGCGGTGCGGCGCCGCACGGTGGGGGCGGCGCGGCGCCGAGAGGTGGAAGCAGGGGCG
>NC_041382.1:419484423-419510305 GCF_002162155.2 Triticum dicoccoides
AGCAGGGGCGGCGCCGGGAAGAAGGTGGGGACGGGGCGGCATCGGGAAGAAGGTGGGGGGGCGGCGCCGAGAAGAAGGTGGGGACGGGGCGACGTCGGGAAGAAGGTGGGGGGGTGGGGCGGCGCCGGGAAGAAGGTGGGGGCGAGGCGGCGCCGGGATCCAGCCGGGGAGAAGGTGGGAGCGGGGTGTCGCCGGGATCGAGACGGGGAAGAAGGTGGACTTGGGGATGCGGGAGTGGGTGGACTGGGTTTTCTTTTTTTTTCCTTCGGGCACCACCGGTTCGGATACTACAGATCGGCCCCTTGCAGGGCTGAGGGTAACAAAATAATATTATGTTACTAGTAACAGAATAGCTCAGTCCTATATATATATGTATGTGTGTGTATGACTTCTGCACAGCATCTCCATCATTATTATCAGTACATCCTACGCAGGTGAGTTAGGATGCACTTGATCTCAGAAAGGTATCTATCCTTCAAACTAGAGGAGTGCTTCAAACTAACAACAATGCATAATATCCAACAAAAGAGGGTCGTGCTACAGCAGCAGGATACATGGCTCAGTCTAGATATCAATACGAATCAAGTTGTGCATATTTGTTGTTGGCATGAACCACATCGTCGCATGTCGAGTTTGAAAAAGTCATCCATCGCATGGAAGCTTGATGCCTTTCACACACAGAAGATTACCTGGCAACAAGCTATGTCGATGAATCTCTGGATATGGTGATTCATGAAATCCATGATATATGGGGTGTAAATACAGTTCCCCCTAGCGAATGGAAGTTGCGTAGCACGGTAATCATCACTGCTGATATGATCGATGATTGGTTGGATGATCGGATAATTAAGCCCGAGGAACATGGAGTGGTTGCCGAGGCTGTAAACCCGTCTCCAGTTGAATACGCCTGACCCAACGGAGCTGGGATTTTTCTCGAACATGAAGCAGCTATATCCATCAATGTCACGAATGCACTAGGCATTGTATTGCATGTGGTTTGATGTAATTGTTTGGTCAATTTGGTACGTGCGAATGAGCATCAAATAACCACTGTCAGTTGAACGAGCGATAAACCACCACCCATCGGCTGGTATGATTCCAGGTCCTGGAACCATGAAGGTCATCGCATTTGCGCCTGCTACAACAATTCAAATTGGAGACCAAAAGGACAAAAATGAACAATCATGTTCAGGAGTATGTGTGGAATTAAGATTATTCTAACAATGACACATATCATAGACAGAGAATTGCAATGTCGTGGTCGGTGGTCATAATCATACCCCAAGTTAAAAAACTAAGCCAATGGATTTCATATTCTAGCAATATGTCATGGTCCAAACATCATGTAACAATGAGCGGAAAATATCTATGACAGGGCCTACTCATATTCTACCATATTGTTCTCATATCAACTCTAAGCAATAACATGTGTTGTTATAAAAATATTGGAAATGAGAGGAACATATGGCAATCATGAGGTTATGCTCATAATATCTATTCTAACAATCAATAGATGCCAATTGTTCTCATATCAACTCTAACAATAACATGTGTGGTCATAAAAATCTAGGAAATAAGAGGAACATATAGCAATGATGTGGTTATAGACATACTATCTATTCTAAATTTGTAACAATGAACATGCAGTCGTATTCATAAGGTAAAGATGAGATGATATGGAACAATTACACGATGATAGATTCCACTAGTATAGGAAGCCAATCTGTGCGTCAACCACGTAAACAATGCCATCATGCACTATAGCATCAGACAGAAATGTTGCCTCAACAGGATTGACGATGAGCCATAACCATGTATGGCGACCGGATTCCAGATAGACTAATCCCATGTTGAACAAGGCAATGATCTTGTAATCCATGTAGTCTTCTGATGGTGTGGGCACTTCGCAAATTACAACTTTCAGCAAACAGAGGTCGAGCCAAAAGCTCGACGCGTCTCGTGCGTAGTAGGCAGGAGTGTCCGGCGGGCCGCGAGGCTCGATGGCGATGGTATCCAACGATGGAAGGGTGATCTCTCGCTGGGTGTAGATATCCACGAGACGCCACGGACTACCAGATTGGTGGATGAGGATGATCCAGTTGGCCTTCATGCCTGCCCAGTAGTGGTCGTGCATGAAAGAAAGGTGGACGGGTAGTGGTAGCATGTTGAGGGGCACCATGACAACCTTCATATGATCGTCAAGTCAGTGTCTAGTCCACCTGCGAGGATCGGGCATCAACAAGCAGGGTGTCTTGAAAAGAGCCGGCCGGTTGCAGACGAGTAGACGGTACAAAGACACTGCTAGACGGATGGTGCTGAGCAGGTCCACACGATTACAGATCTGCTCCAAGAGAACATCGGGGAGGGAATTCCAATCGCGGCTCTGCGTGTCAGTCGGTTCTGCCATAGGTTTTTTTAGGGCGCTGAGTGATTGGGGTTTTCGATGCCTGTGAGCCAGCGGGGAAGTGGATTCGGGCGGGCGAGCGAAGAAGATGGCGTGTGTGGCCGAGCAGTGAGCGGGGGGATATGGTACGCGCGAGCTACCAAGGAAGATGGCGCAGGCGGGCAAGAAGTGAACGGGTGGAAATGGTGTGCGGCCGACGATGGGGAAGAGAGGAGGAAGAAGAAGAGAGGAGGAAGAACAGTGAAAGACGGGGAAGAAAGCACATTAAATCTCAATTCTACTAGTACTACTACGAGGATATACCATCCTTCAGAGTGTCAATAGTTATGCCAATGACATGTGGGTCTACTTCAAGAGGGCCCATATGCCAGTTAATGGAGGAGAGAGGTGCGTGGGCGTATTTGCGGAAGCGTGCTCCACTGGCAAACATGATGGTAGTACTCCTGGGTAAGGCTGATTTAGTAACACCAACACGCTGGTTCAGCTTATTAATTAAGTGTCCCATCTGCTATAGCGTGTATTGTCACTTCACTGTGAAGACTAGTTGAATAGTTCTCTCTGACCGAGATGGGGAATAATGGATCGCGAAGACTTCCTATCTACAGTATCCCTATGCCTGTACGCTCATCCTGTCCAACAAGATGAAACATTGGCCAAGGCACCCGACGCCAATAATGTAGGAGTACTAGTACTAACTCCTTTTTGGTTTATAGGGATCAATTCAAAAATCTCATCAACCAAGGTAGATGATGAGGGGTGAAATATTTTTTGTAGTTTGCAAAAACACTCAATTAATGTACTCGTTTTCCTCAAAAAATTATGTTTACCAATGCATTAATTTTGTGTCAAACTTTGACCATCTACTCCCTCCATGCAGGTGAATAAGTCATCTTTGGTTGTGCATTGTGACCAAGGAGGGAAAAACAAGAGAAATTAATGTTTATTTGCTACTCCCTCCGTTCCTAAATATAGTCTTTTTAGACATTCAAATGGAATACAACATACAGATGTATGTAGACATATTTTAGAGTGTAGATTCACTCATTTTGCTCCGTACATAATCACTTATTGAAATCTCTAGAAAGACAAATACTTCGTATTTGGGAACAGAGGGAGGCTTTTACTCCATATTTGGGAACAGAGGTAGTATCACCATATGGAGGGAATGAAGGAAGCTTGAAATATGAACATGTCAATGGGAGGGAGTAAAAGCCTCATGCATGCATGCGTGAATGCAACATGCAACATTCACACGTACACATGGATGCACGCAACACCCACGCACATATGCGTCACACAGCACACGACGCGACACACATGCTCACGCTCAAGTTCTCAACATACCCCCTATGTCCGTGAAAGACTGTACATTTAGAGATTTACACATTGACCAGGGCATAATTAACGCCCAAAAGTAGCAGACTTATGTGTGCATGCAACCATTGAGAGAAGAAGATTAAATGAAGGTTGTTGCATGCTGTAATTAAGGATAGATATGTAACCTATAGCTAGAGCACAAGTTGGTGCATTAGTCAATCAATATCAATTTAGATTAAAGGCTAAAATGCATTGGAAGTGTAGATGTACACTCTTTGTTTTTAGCCGATGTACACTCTTTGTTGGAAGACCGAGGGAATACATGTGCATGCACTCACATACACAGCCAGGGTGGTTCACGCGCAAGGGTTGGACTCCTGTCGCGCCTGCGTAAAGTTTTGTTTAACTGATTTCTTTGCTTTGCCAACTGATAGGTGGGACCCAAAAACCAGCTGACAATTTAACCAGTCAACAAAGTGTCACGTCAAGGATGTGGCTGGTTAGTACGGTGCAATATGGTGCTCTACGATGAGCTAGTGATCGTATAATCACTACAAAACTATATATAGTGACAGTAAAGAGCGTATTGTTACATACATTAACCGCCAGTGTATTTTCCTTGTTCAAATTAGGCCATATTAACCGGAAAGGATGCAGTATGGACTAGTACTAGTACTATTTTCATGTGTCCCGTCAACTCGCTGAACAAGGAGAAGCTTGCTTACTACGCCTCTCCTTCGCCCACGCGCGCGGTGGATCGCAGGAAGAGGAGAGGGTTTTGACTACATCGCCCTCTCCCTCTCCCTATCGCTCGCCTCGCCCTCGCGGTGGACGTGCAACAGTTCAATCGGTGTCACATTGCCAGAAGCATATTGTACAGTAGTATCATCATTGTTGGACCTTCTGAAGAGGCGAAGAGCCAAGTGCAAGGTTCACACGAGTACTAACTGTTGAACCTCCCGAAGAGGCAAAGAGCCAAGCGCAAGGTTTTATAGGAGTTTTCGTCCTAGTAGGAGTATGCTACAACTATAGCGAACGATGCTACTGTATGATGTCTCCACGTCACCTATATCCAAAGCCGTGCCACCTTTTTTGCTCAAAGAGTGTCTTGGAGGCCGTGCAACAACCACATATGTTGCACGTACACATAACACATTTACTAGTAATAAATTCTAAAGGACAAATGTCAGTATGCCACAAAAGTTCATCTCCAATTCATGTGATAAATTTGTGCACGACTGGTCTACATATATTCACAGCGCTACCGTTCACAATTTACCATACCCTACTTACACGTTATAGATGGGCTACTTGTCCTCCTCCAGGTTCCAGTCCCATAGCGGTGGGCAACGGGAATCATTATCGCGGCTTTTTAGTCCGGTTCCTCACGATGGAGACTCATCCAAGCTGAAGAGGCATAAATCAGGGATAGCGTGTCCCAACATGTCGTTCATTTGGTAGTGTGCACTAAAGACACAACGATGCTTCATGAACGGCAGACCTTCGGTGTCGTGCATGGAAGGTGGCATCCGCTTCACAATGGGGTAGTTGTCCGCAATGAAAAGCGAGTACTCTCCAAGAGTGTTCCTCGGCACCCACGTAGCATCATGGGGGTCGAACTCGACACCGTTCATCTGGTACACCCGGCATCTCAGATCTGGAGACATGGTGACATACACAGTCAAGATCCATGCATAATAATGTTGTGCTCAAATATGGCGGTCAGTAATACTATGCAGCAAATAGTACTACTCCGATACAGAGGAAGTAAAATAACCGGCTTATTATATATAGCCACTCTTGGATACATGGATGAGATAGTAAGACATGGAAAAACAAAAATGGTGGCAGCTAGTGGGTTCAAGTCTTCAAGGGCCTAGCTTAGCTATACACGTCCTCCAAGGTAAAAAGTACTCCTACTAGTACTAGTAAGTAGTACAACAACGAAAGAGAAGGTGAGAGGGCTAAAAATATAATACTAAATGGAATACCTGGGTAGATGGTGACGATCCGGTCATGGTAGATTGTGTGACCATGTTGCACATCAGTGGTACCATGGGTAACGACTGCTAAGATAGTTGACCCCAATATGCCAAAGTCAGCTACAAGGTTCCAGGTTAGACCGAATCACGGATGCAAACGCACATCCAGGATAGACAATCTTATTTTGATCGGGGGATGACTGGTCCCTGCAAAATAATGGAGTACCGTTAGGGATGCAAATGATGGTTTGTGCATTCCATTTGTAATCTCCCGTACCGTAGGATGGTAACCAGATGAAGCAAGTCCCCTGGCTTGTCACCACGAAGATGCGGCCTAGATGGCACACGACGTCTTCGAATGTGTAGGGGTACAAATCTGCTGCAGCCAACATGTGCCAGCCTCTGCCGTTACTGCCTCTTGCATTGATGGCAATCCTTATGTCGAACACCGTGATGAGATAGTAATCGGCGTAGCCACGTTGCTTTGTCAGCGGGTCCGCAATTTCTATCTTCTTTAATCTCATGTAGGCATCATCATACGTATTCAAGCCCAGCCAGTTCGAAGGCCGGTCCCAATGATGGAGAAGGGGTCTACGAGAACAACCGCAGTCCTGTGGATGTTGTGCGAAATGATGGTGGTATCCGGCCGGAGGTATGCAAGCCAATCTTCGTTGGCACCGACCCAGACCTATATATAAGACGGTGGGCAGCGGAGAAATTACGGGATGAAAATGTAATAACTAAGTGCTACATGATCAAACTCCATGACTGAACTGCTCATTGGACAAAATCCGACTACCTCTCAATGTCGGCAACTCTAGCGAAGCCAACGTGCAACCATGGCCAGGGAGCGGTGGACTGTTTAAAGGATTGTCCCATAGAAGAACCTTCTCCTCGAGGACGCGTGGAAGACCAACAAGCATGGCCTTTTCCTAAGCCTGTTTAAGCACCGTTTTGAAAAACTTGGTGCATGAAGCATCGAGTCTTGCGCCGGTGAGGATGTTGGAGTGGCGTGCGATTTCTCCTAGAGGATTGTCGTCCAAGGTCTCCCTGCCCCGACGAGGAGGAGAACCGCCTGGTGAATCCATGGGAGCAGCGACGAACTGCCTTCTCTTCAGGGGGAGGGGAACTGGCAAGGAGGAGATAAGAGCGTAGTAACCACATGGCCTCGTCCCGTCCAACCATAGCTCCTCGATCCTTCCTTAGCGAAGGGGTGAGGCTATTATTTACTACGTACTTGTACTATAGCAGTACTAGTACTACTTTCTCAACTAGTAGTGCGATGTACTATACTTCTAGTGTAGTGCACCAGTTTTGAACTCTTGAATCTCAGGGCCAAGGAGCTACAGTTGGAGGTGGAGGGTAGTACTGTTCTCTAGAACCATCGTTGTACTATCAATGCTGGGAAAGTACACATGTGTAGTGGGTACTCTCGGTGCTCTATTCAAGCGCATAGCTAGCCTACTCAGCCACTCCTCTGACGCACACACTAGCAACCTGTTTATCAGCGACGATTATTGCGGGGGTAGAACATTTGAGTTATTTGATACAGCGAGACTAGGTTTTTCGCTTCCATTTGTGGAGGTGTAATGGTTATCGTCGAACTTTGTTAGTAGTTCCTTCTTTATGAATGAGATGAGGCGAAGCTTTTGCCTCCGTTTCAAAACAAAAAACACGTCAAGAGGAATTTCTTTTATAGAGCCGATAATGGAGTGACTCCATGCGTGCAACGCCACAAGCTACAGAGTAGTAGAGTATTATCAATTTACGTACAGAGCCATATTGCATAGTTCCCAATGCCACGCTAGGCTTTTCCGGCTCCTCGGGCTTAATTGGGAGGTGCTAGTTTAAATATGCTAGTACTAGTTGATGAGGAAGCTGCAAGCGAGGTGCGGCTAGGGTGAGCATGCAAGCCATGATATGATGGGAAGAAAACCCGTTCACATGGTTTGGCTATCCAGTGCACCCAGATTGTAGTGCGACACGTCTGTTCGACTTCAAAACTCAAACTACCTCGTTTTGTGGAGTACTATTTAAAAAAGGCCATTGTGTGTTCGGCCTGGATCGAACCCCCCAAACGAGGTATACACTCCCACAACCACTAGTAGTACTCGTTGGAGTACAACGCAACCTACAATCGCCTTTTGTCTCTAGTAGTACATTGTTCCTTACAAGAAACCACTAATAATGCCAATAAACCACTAATAATGACAAGAAACCACTAATAATGCCAAGAAACTACTACCACTTGCATATGTGACAGAATTAAGATAAGACTACCTTATTAACCATTGTACATGCCCTTACCAACCAGCCCTACCAAGAAACGACTACTCTACAAAGTGCCATTATAGGAGCGTTTCAACCCATGTCGCCCCTTAGGTCAACGCCTTCTATTCGACCGGCAAGTTAGGCATTATGACTTGTGGGACCTACATGTCAGTCTCCACAAAAATCCCCGAATGACCTCCTACCTCCGTCCGATCCACCTAGTCATCCTCGGCCATGGGACGCAGCTACCGCCGCCGGCAGAAGGCGAGGTCAAAACCGCCGGCGATGCGGAGCCCATCTTGCGGCATCCCGGATGCCAGCTCCATCCGGCGCTCGTGGCCGCTAGCTAGCCAAGATAGCTCCGTCCAGCTACTTGTCTGCAAGGTCTGCTAGCTAGATTGGCACGGCGGCGCGACGGCTTGCTTGTGCGCATCACGCTAAGGCCGTCCATCTAGCTCGAGCGATGGCCAGCATGGCGGCTTGCTCGCACGTGAGTCACGCTCGGGCCAGCCTGCCAACCCATGCGGAGGCCACCGCGGTGTCCGGCCCGTCCGGCGGAGCGGCGGCCAACTCGCTCATCACCGGCGCCACTAACGAACATGCATCAGTACTATTTGAAGTAATGTTCAAGAAAGATAATGATTTGAGGGGGAATATAACAGGATAGAAGGTCAGATGTGGGTCCCTTGTGTCAACGGTCAAACAAAATGTGTTGGTTTAAGCGGCCTCGTCAGCACGTACGTGTGGGCTAACCCTGTCATAAACGGGTTGAAACGAGCCTAATCGGCACTAGGTAGTAGTTTTTGGCACGGATTAAGAAATTTCGGGTATGTTTTTGCTATTTTTTGTACAATAATTTCTTTCTAGGGCTGGTTGAAAGTGGTAGTTTTTTTGTTAAATACTCTACATATTGTAAGTAGGAGTGAAAGTTAAGCTTTGGAAGACAATAAGCAAGGCTAGTTATATAGTGCCTATGTGTACATGATTGAAAGTAAATATCAACCATGAGTGACTAATATCTTGATGGAAAACTCGAAACTATGGAAATACTAGCATTTTTTGCATGGTTGGTAATACTAGCAATGTTCACGTGTGTTGCAACAAACCATAATTAGAATAATACTTATTCATAAAATTGATACAAAACACTATAATTTTTATATACATATATCACTAGAGATATATTATGTTTCAATCAGAAAATTTTCCTTGGGCTATTTTGGTGAGGTGAGGGAGGGGTGTGGTTGATTTCAAGATACTAACTATGGGTTTTTATGCAAATTGGTAGAGAAGTGGGATGTTGGTGAGATAAGGCATAAACTTACCTCACAGTCGTTAGATGTAGATCTAATGGTCAAAAATGACGGATCGCAGACACACCATCATCACCAACTTAGTCTTCTATAGGAGTACTAGCAAGATGTCCGTGCATTGCACGGAACATCAAGATGCATTTTTTATAAAACACTTGTTGTGATTGACCATGCGGGAGTAATCCCATGTGTAAAAACTAATGATATCTCGAGAAAGAGGAGATAAGGTGAAGAGGAGTGGGGCGTTGTCATGGGTTTGCCACGGCAGATGTCCTTGTGAAAGGATTTAGTCGTGGATCCATCGCTACGGGTTAGTTTTAAGGGGTTAAACCGGACAAAGGGACACGGGGAATTTTATACTAGTTCAGCCCCTTCGAGGAAGGTAAAAGCCTACATCTAGTTGTGATTGGTATTGCTAGGGTTTCGAAGGCCAGGGAGCGAATCCGCTTTGTCTGGCTCTCGGGTTGTTGTCTGTTGTCCTGAAATGCTGCTGGGTCGTCCCCTTATATACATGGGCGGCGCCCGTCGGTTTACAGAGTCCCGAGACCGGCTCATAAACGTGTCCGGTTCGGTCTCCACTCTTTCTATCTTACAATACAAGTTTCATACAAATGTCGGTTCACGGCTATGGGCCTCAAACCGGTTCTGGGCCCTAGACCTTTCCTCTTCTGTCTACATGGGCTTCAAGCATAATCAACTACGGATGAAGTTAACCCGGCCTTTCCTGGCCGATTTACTCCCAGTAGTAATATCCCCAACATTAGGCCCCAGATTGATTTGAACAGGTTCATGTCAATCCTTAGTAAAAACTTCGTCTTCAACATCTTCTCATAATTTAGTAAACCGCTGTGACATCATCTTCTCAGATCGTGGTAAACCGTTGTGACGTAACCTGTTTAAAAACTGTGTATGACACATCTTCATTAATGGGTCTCCGACAATCGAGGCGACAGCTCCGCCTTACTTCCAAATTTCTGGCCCCTTGATTTTCGCGCCTGACACTTATCCCTTGCCTTTATAAATAGGACCGAGGGGTCATTTTCACCTTTTCCCCCTCGTGCCTCTTCGCATCGTCTTCCTCGCGCTGCTCAGCCTCTGGAGCTCCGCCGCCACCGTCGACCGTCGCCTCTGCTCCGACCCTGGCCGCTGCATCACCCTGAACGCACCAGAATACTGCGGCGCCTTTCCGCTTCCTCACCAGCTCCGGTAAGTTCTCTGCTTTTTTTCGCCACAGATCTGTTCTAGGGTTTCGACATTCTTCGTAGTTCTTCCGAAGTTCATCAGTGCGTCAGTGCTGTTCTTCCCTGTTCTTCCTTTAGTATGTAGATGGACACTTCGTGCTTGACATATCCCTTGCCGTAGCTAACCTACCATTGTCCTCACAAATCCTTATGCACAAAGAACTGATCTAGTCCTTCATAAATTGCTTCAGTTCTGCACCCCTTCTAGATCCAATTATTTTTGCTTTTCTGTCTTATCTTAGATCCGAAAATTTTATATGTCACTGTGAGATCTGTTTCTATGTTCCTGTGAGATCCGTTTCTCCTCGCACCAATATAGGCGGTTTGACCTTGTATAAGCAGTCTATGCCATTAGCCCTCTGATAAACCGGAGGAGCATTTTACCTTCATAATTATGCTCCGGTTTAACAGTGTCTGAGTAATCCTGTGCTAGTATTACCTTTTTCTCTGATTGCATTAGTCTCCGGTTTATACCATTTCACATATCAGTATGTTTCTTACTCCCTTGTCTCTTGCATATAATCATGCGTAATTTATAAACCGGCCTTTCATTTTCAGCTTGTTTGCTTCGCAATGGCCAAACAATTCACTGCTTGCAACTGGGCTCGTTCCCGGGTTACTGAGACTCAGTTGAATGAGATGGTTAGCATCGGCTCCCTGCCTAAGAAAACTGAGATCAAATGGCGAGTTCCAGGAACAGAAAATCCTCCAACCTCAAGGCAGGGCGAGGTGGTGGTCTTTGTTGATCATATAGGTCATGGCTTCAAACCGCCAGGGTCAAAGTTTTATCGAGATGTGCTTGCCAGCTTTCAACTTCATCCACAAGATATTGGTCCCAACTTAGTTTCCAACTTATGCAACTTCCAGGTCTTCTATGAAGTATATTTACAAGAAGAACCAACTTCAGAACTGTTCCGGGATTTCTTTCACTTAAACCGGCGCACAGAGTTTGTAAATGGCCCGAACACAGAACTTGGTGGTGTCTCGATTCAAAAGCGGAAATAAGTTGAATTTCCTCATGCCAAACATCATAGCCACCCCTGAAGACGAAAATCCCCTGCCCGGCTTTCGTGTCCACAGACTATCCAATACTCACCCCATGCCTCAACGCCTGAGCTCTTCAGAAAGGGCGAAATATGCTCCTTAACTCGCCAAAATCAGGGCCTTTATGGCAAATGGTTTAATAGGCGTGGACTTTGTGCGCTGTTGGATATCTTGGAGTATCTTGCCGCTAAGCCGGCGTCGCGGTTTAATGTGTGAATATACCGATGAGGTTGACGAACCTCAACGCCATTGCAACATCCAATTATCTGAGGAAGAAGTCACTAAAGGTGTACATAAGATTCTGAATGAGTCAGAACTGATCTATAGTCAAACTGGTCTGAGTCCCTTCTATGCCAAGAACAAACCGCCTGTTGTAAGCATTATACTTCCTCTTCATCTCTAATATCTTTAACTTATGCAACCTGTAACCCTTCTTCTTTATATGTAGGGTGATGACCCCTTCTGGAAAAGGAAAACCATAGAGAAAGCGGCAAAACCGACTGGAGATAAAGCGGTCAAGCCATCCCGCCCAAAGACCAAAGCCGTAAAACGGACGTCAAAACAGAAAACGGCTGAACGGTTTAATATGGAGCTTGATGATGATACTGATGATCCAGAAGTTGAGGTAGAACTTGACTCACTTGGCTCTCTTTTCATGCATCTCATTAACAATGATCTTCCTCAGGAGGACGCAGAAGCTAGTCAAGCTGATGACGTAGAGGTAATTACCCCTTCCTCCGGTTCAGACTCTATGCCAACACAAAAAACTCGCCAAGCAGTCCGGAAAGTAAGCTTTTCTCATCCTCTTGCTCACTCGGATCCAACATTTATTTTGAAGACTCAACAACATGAAGCTCGCCGGACAACCCGGCACAATGGCCAACAGGTCACTTCAGCCGGTTTACCTGACACTCCGGTTCAGAAGCGCCGGTCTGAGGTCTCTCCTACTTCTGGCCATTCTTACCGCAAGGCAGGTTATTTCAGACAGCCTCTTATCTGTCTGATTCAAATTATCAGGTGACACCTCCTTCATCTTCTGGTGAATCGACAGCAACTCAACTCCCCCCTTTGAAAACTGTGGCCGGGTGAATTGTAAGAACCTTTTCCTTTCAATGCGCCATAAATCCTTTGAATAGGATGTTAATCCTTTTTTATTCTGTTTGCAGGGCCAAAGCCAGACCCAGCAAGAAAGCTCGGGTCACCAATCCGCCAGAAGACCCTGTCGCCGAAGAAGAAGAACCAAGAGGTGAACCGGAACAGACTGGTGAACCGGAAGACCCCCATCTTGAAGCTACTTTTGATGATCCACCCCTTGAAGGCCAACATACCGATGAACCAACAGATGTTGAGCCTGCCGCACCCGATACTGAACCGGCAGAGCCAATCCGGGCTAGTCCGGTGAAAGACACTGAAATTCCAGCATCATCCACCAAAAATCCTGAAGGCCAAGGTGACGATGTTATTATTACTGGAATAGGCCACAGCTCTCCTGGCCATCCCGTCATTTTAGCTCAGCATAGTGCCAAAGAAGAGCAAGCTGCCTGGGATAAAGGTAAATGGAGCAGCGACTTATCAAACTATGCTCATCTTAACGCTGATGAG
This sequence comes from Triticum dicoccoides, assembly GCF_002162155.2. Classification (NCBI taxonomy): domain Eukaryota; kingdom Viridiplantae; phylum Streptophyta; class Magnoliopsida; order Poales; family Poaceae; genus Triticum; species Triticum dicoccoides. Next base: position 419,497,598 of record NC_041382.1, read on the forward strand.
CTTCATTCTGGCTTCTTGAACCATCTGCACTCAAACTGGGATTATGAAGCCGGCTTGGTGAACTTGATGAAAGAGCGATATGAGGTAAATTCCTCTCCTTTTATATATTGATTTATAGCTGAAACACTATCTCAAGTAGCCCCCAAGGGCCGTTTTATGATTGTTAATCACAAACCGGGTCTTTGTAACACTTTAAGCATCTCATCATTGATCCTTGCAATGGCAGGTTGCTAATAATAGATAAGAATCATCTTGAAAAAATGAGATAACTTTCTGCAGCATAGCCCCCAAAGGCCGGTTTAACTTGGCAAGTTAACCCGGTTTTTAATCCACACATCCGTTTTAGAACAGACGCACATTAGCCCCAAGTGTCAAGGATAATGCTTTCATTGTTCTGGAGACTTGTATAAAGTGTAGTACTTGAGAGCAAATAGGCATTAGCCCCCAAGTATGAAGTGCATAACTTTCTTATACGCTTTGTACTTTAGCACAGAATATATGTTGTTTGTTTAACATACCTTCAACGTTGCAGGCTGAACTGAGAAACAAAGATGCCCGAAATGCTGACTTGCAAGAAAATGTGAAGTCACAACAAGCCGAGGCTGCAAAAGCCAAAGAGGAGCTGACCCAGGCCCTGGCCGGAATGGAAAAGCTGAAAGAAACCTTCAACCAAGAACGTGCTGAATGGGAAACCGAGAAATCCGGTTTAACCAAAAGAGTTGTAGACGCCGAGGCAGCCCTGAAGCCAGTGGTTGAAGAACTAGCCGATTTGAAACGCCAAATCAATGCTATGACATCTGCTATCTTTGGTAAGTGCCTGCTTATGTATGTTGCGCCAACTTTGATTAAGGAAACCCTTGAGAAGCTTGGCATGTTACCAGCCCGTATTGCTGAGTTGAAGAGAGCAGCTGCCCGAGCAGGAGCTTTAACCGCCCTTATTCGAGCCAAAGCCTGGGTTCCAGACCTTGAAGCAGAGGATATCATCAAATGATACCCAGGTGTCAAAGAAGACGGTTCACACTTCGACAATGATGATCTTCGGCAGCTGACCAAACAGATGCGGCCAGCAGCCAGCAAGTTGGCTGAGGATACCGATTTGTCCCATTTTCAACCGTTTTATGATGCAGAAGGGAAAAGACAGCCGACCGACATCCATGAAGTCGAAGAACTTGTGCCTCTGATTCGTAAGCACACTTACGCTCCTGATATTAACCCTTCCAATCTTATCCATGAGGAAGCAGTATTTCAAGCCTTAACTGGAATCGATTGGTCAACGACTGATTTCCAGCATCTGGGGAGGGATGAAGAAGTGCCTACACCAACTGACCCTCAACCGTCAAACCGTCGCAATGAAGAGTCCTGATCGGGTCGCCTGTTTATATGGCTACTATGGAAAACAATGATACTGTTTGAGCCGCTTTGAAGCTTCATGTAATAGGATAGCTGAAACTCCGTTTATCTGCCATGCCATCGAGCATGTTTCGTAATACTTTGTGACAATCTGTGCCGCCTTTTGGGATATATTTATGCATAACCTATGATGGGCGTTCCTGGGTACAACAACTTAAAAGTATCTAGCAGTTTACCGCTAGACGTGTCATGATGTCCAAGAAGTATATAGTACCTAGATGAATAATCAAGTGTTTGTACAAAAAGTAATGGACAGAACATACCTCATTGGTTGACCAAACGTGTATATGGCAAAGGTGTTAATACCAATCCGGAACGTTGATAACTCCGTCTTCATAATACCAGTCTATATATTAAACCGGACCGGGATAACCACCAGATTTTCTTTATAACACTGGCGATTTAGTCAAACCGGACCAGGTCAATGAACACCGGTTTATAATTGATCATGTGTCCACAACTTGTAGTTGAGAAGCAAGCCGGGTCAAGGACGCCGGTTTATGAAAAAATACTTATGATTTTCAACAAACAAAAGTCAAACAGGAAAATATGCAAGGCTTTTTACGAGCTGCCAGGCTCCAAATCGAGGCTTTTCATGGGCTGCCAGGCCTCTGAGTTAAACCATTTAACAAAGCCTTTTAAGATGGGCCTCCAATTAACCAATCATCGTTTTAACTGTGACAAGTTCAGGGTCTGTAAAAGATTGACTTGTCAAACGTTCGATGGGTCATACCAGGATTACCTGGATAGGGGTGGCTTACTTGATGAAGGCAGGTTAACCCGGGTTTTTAGGTGAATACACCAGGCTTCCAAGCCGTGGCTTGATAGCAAATTATGAGGGTCCTTTCAAACTCTTTATTGCTTTGCAAAAACAGCCCCCAAGTAACTTTGTGAGCGATGCTCAGTGTGTGCTCATGTTTGAGTCTGTACTGTGTGCAACACTCTCTTTGGCTCCACAAAATTTCCCCTTTGTGGCTTAAATGCCTATCAAGAGGTGTAGCTATGGTGTGAGGACAACCAAGCCCCCTAGTGATATCCCTTCGTGGTTTAAAAATCGATCAAGAGGTGTAGCTGTAGTTCAAATATGACCAAGCCCCCTAGTGATTTTCTTTGTATCTATGCAGCTGATAAAGTCGGATTAACAAAAACTCCGTTTTGTTAGTTAACTTGTAAAAGCACACACAGGATATAAAAAGAACAGATACCCCGCTTAAAACGGAGGCTCCAGTTTATTATATGATATATACACTGTCATAAATATGTACAGATGAAGAGCCTATGGCTTCAAGTATAGTAAGGCCGAAGGAGAGCTATGTTCCATGGCCGCTTGGTCTCCTCCTCCGATTGACATGGGTCTTTATGCTCTCAAACATCAATGAGGTAGTAAGATCCGTTGTGCAGATTTTTGCTGACCACAAAGGGTCCTTCCCAAGGTGGGGATAACTTATGCATATCAGTCTGATCCTGGATGAGCCGGAGCACCAAATCACCTTCTTGAAAGGTTCTGGTTTAACCCGGCGGCTGTGATAATGTCAGAGATCTTGTTGATAAATCGCCGATCGTGCTGCTGCAAGATCACGCTCTTCATCCAACAGGTCCAGTGAATCCTGACGTGCTTTCTCATTATCAGCTTCAACATAAGCTGCCACACGGGGCGAATCATGACAGATGCCACTAGGAAGAACCGCCTCCGCTCCATAAACCATGAAAAAAGGTGTGTAACCCGTAGACCTATTGGGTGTGGTATTGATGCTCCATAACACGGAAGGTAGCTCCTCGACCCAACAACCCGGCGTCCGCTTTAAGGGAACCATAAGCCTTGGTTTGATACCCCGTAGAATTTCTTGATTTGCCCTTTTTGCTTGACCATTAGATTGGGGGTGAGCCACCGACGCTAAATCAAGCCGGATGTGTTCACGTTGACATAATTCTTCCATCTCCCCTTTTGACAGATTAGTACCATTATCTGTTATAATGCTGCGTGGAAAACCAAACCGGAATATCACCTTCTTGATGAATTGAACCGCTGTGGTTGCATCACACTTGCTGACTGGCTCTGCCTCCACCCATTTAGTGAATTTATCAACTGCTACTAACAGGTGGGTCTTTTTGTCCTTAGAACGCTTGAAGGTTCCAACCATATCAAGCCCCCAAGTTGCAAAAGGCCATGTAATTGGAATCATCCACAACTCTTGAGCCGGAACGTGCGCACGGCGGGCAAACTTTTGACATCCATCACATATCTTGACTAAATCCTCCGCATCAGCATGTGCCGTCAACCAGTAAAAACCGTGGCGAAAAGCTTTGCCAACCAACAACTTTGAACCGGCGTGGTGACCGCAATCTCCTTCATGGATTTCTCGCAAAATCTCACAACCTTCTTGAGGAGAAACACAACGCTGAATTGCTCCTGAAACACTATAACGATGTAACTCCCCGTTGAGTATGGTCATGGACTTGGAACACCGAATTATCTATCGAGCCAACGTTTCATCGTCTGGTAACTCGCCCCGGTTCATGTAATCCAGATATGGGATCGTCCAATCCGGTATGGCATGCAGAGCTGCCACCAACTGAGCCTCCGGATCAGGAATAGCCAAATCTTCTTCGATTGGTACTTTGACTGACGGATTGTGCAACACATCAAGAAAGACATTGGGCGGGACCAGTTTACGTTGGGAACCAAGACGACTTAAAGCGTCCGCCGCTTCATTCTTCCGCCGATCTATATGGTCCACCTGATAACCTTTAAAGTGACCAGCCACTGCGTCCACCTCTCGCCGATATGCAGCCATGAGTGGGTCCTTAGAATCCCAAGTGCCAGACACCTGCTGAGCCACTAGATCTGAATCGCCGAAGCACTTAACCCAGCTCAAATTCATCTCCTTAGCCATCCGAAGACCGTGGAGCAAAGCCTCATATTCAGCTGCATTGTTAGTACAAGGGAACATTAAACGGAGGACATAACAAAACTTGTCACCTCGTAGGGAAGTTAGTATGACTCCAACCCCCGAGCCCTCCAACTGTCTGGATCCATCAAAATGAATAGTCCAATATGTATTATCTGGTTTCTCTTCAGGTGCCTGTAACTCCGTCCAATCATTGATGAAATCCATGAGTGCTTGGGATTTTATCTCTATGCGGGGTATATATTTAAGCCCATGAGGTCCAAGCTCAATAGCCCACTTGGCAATCCGGCCAGTTGCTTCTCTGTTTTGAATGATGTCGCCCAGAGGAGCTGAAATGACCATTGTGATAGGATGGCCCTAAAAATAATGTTTAAGCTTCCGGCTCGCCATAAACACCCCATATACCAGCTTCTGCCAATGCGGATACCTCTGCTTTGACTCAATGAGCACCTCGCTGATATAATAAACCGGCCGTTGAACCGGATATTCCTTGCCAAGCTCCTTGCGCTCTACCACAATAGCTACGCTAACAGCCCGGGCATTAGCAGCCACATATAATAATAATGGCTCTTTATCGATCAGCGCTGCAAGCACGGGCGGTTCAGCTAGCTGCCTCTTCAGATCCTCGAACGCCTTATCAGTTGTCTCGCTCCAGACAAAGTTATCTGTTTTCTTGAGCATCTGATATAAGGGGATGGCCTTCTCTCCAAGGCGACTGATAAACCGACTCAAGGCTGTAATCCGGCCGGCCAGACGTTGAACATCGTTAAATACATGCCGGTTTAGCCAAGGATGTAATTGCCGCAATCTTTTCCGGATTAGTCTCAATGCCTCTGTTTGATACCAGAAAGCCTAAGAGCTTGCCTGCCGGGACACCGAAGACACACTTCTCCGGATTGAGCATCATATTGTAAACCCGGAGATTGTCAAAGGTTTCTCATAGATCATCTACCAATGTCTCCTCCTTTCTGGACTTGACCACAATATCATCCACATATGCATGAACATTGCGCCCAATTTGTTTATGAAGCCAATTCTGAACACATCGCTGGTAAGTTGCATGGGCACTCTTGAGTCCAAACGGCATGGAAACATAGCAGAAGGCTCCAAAGGGAGTTATGAAAGTTGTCTTCTCCTGGTCCTTAACTGCCATTTTGATCTGATGATAACCAGAGTAGGCATCCAGAAAACACAAACGGTCACAACCCGCCGTAGCATCAATTATCTGATCAATGCGAGGAAGAGCAAAGGGGTCTGCATGGCAAGCCTTGTTTAAATCTGTGTAGTCCACACACATGCGCCAAGTGCCATTTTTCTTAAGAACCAGCACCGGATTGGCTAACCACTCTGTATGAAAAACTTCGACAATAAACCCAGCAACCAACAGACGGGCTACCTCTTCACCTATAGCCTTACGTCTCTCCTCATTGAAACGTCGGAGGAACTGCCTGACCGGTTTGAACTTAGTATCAATGTTGAGTGTGTGCTCAGCGAGTTCCCTCGGTACACCTGGCATGTCAGAAGGTTTCCATGCAAAGATGTCCTGATTCTCACGGATGAACTCGATGAGCGCGCTTTCCTATTTGGGATCCAGGTTAGCGCTGATGCTGAACTGTTTGGATGAATCACCAGGAACAAAGTCAACCATCTTAGTGTCTGTAGCCGATTTGAACTTCAACGCTGGATCATGTTCCATAGTTGGATTTTTTAAAGAGGTCATGTCTGCTGGATCAACTTGCTCCTTATAGAATTTCAACTCCTCCGTGGCACAAACCGACTCAGCATAAGCCGCATCACCTTCTTCACACTCCAAAGCAATCTTTCTACTTCCATGTACTGTGATAGTCCCTTTATGACCTGGCATTTTAAGCTGTAGATAAACATAACATGGCCTTGCCATAAACTTAGCATAAACCGGCCGCCCAAACAAGGCGTGGTACGGACTTTTGATCTTTACCACCTCAAATGTCAATGTTTCTGACCTTGAATCATAGTCATCTCCAAAAGCTACCTCCAAAGCTATCTTGCCAACAGGATATGCATACTTACTAGGCACCACACCGTGAAAGACCGTTTTTGACGGTTTAAGATCCTTATCTGTCAACCCCATATGGCGGAATGTATCATAATACAAAATATTGATACTACTTCCCCCATCCATGAGCATTTTAGTGAACTTGTATCCCCCAACTTGAGGGGCTACCACCAGGGCCAAATGACCTGGATTATCAACCCGGGGTGGGTGATCATCTCTACTCCACAAAATAGGTTGCTCAGACCAGCGTAAATACTGAGGTACTGCCGGCTCAACATAGTTTACTGCCCTTTTGTGAAGCTTCTGATCACGTTTGCACAAAGTAGTAGTGAAGACATGATATTGCCCGCTGTTCAGCTGTTTGGGATTGCTCTGATAACCCGACTGCTGCTGCTGCTGCTGACTCCCCTGATGGTTGTAACCTCCCTGGTTGCCTTGGTGCCCTTGATTGACATGTCCGGTTTGGTTGCCTGGAAACCCTGAACTGAAACCACCACCTCCGTAACCCGACCCGTGGAAACCTCCTCCTAAACCGCCGGGTGGGCCTTGTCATATTGGAACATATTGGAATTCTTGAAATCCCGCATTATATAACAGTCTTTCCAAAGATGTGATGCCGGCTTCTCCTTCGATCCATGCTTTGGATAGGGCCGATTTAATAAGCGCTCCAAATTGTTGCCTGAACCTCCACCCCTCTGGGGCTGCTTGCCCTTACGGCGCTGGCCATTCTCCTGCGTGTTGGTATTTGCAACAAAGTCCAAGCTACTGTCGGCCTTGCGCTTACCACCGTTTCCATGGCCTGCCGGATTATGTTGTTGACCTTTGGTATTGTTGTTCTTCTTACCTTTCTCCGGTTTGTCCTCCTCTGAATCCGGATCCTTGGTATTATCTGAATTGGCGTATTTAACCAAAGCGGCCATGACTGTTGACATGTCATTGCAGTGACGTTTGAGCCTTCCCAGCTTCCGTTTTAACGGTTTAAAACGACAATTGCCCTCTAATGTTAACACTGCAGTGTCTGCATTGATACGATCTGATGAATGCAAAATCGCTGAGACCCATTTGACCCAATGGGTCGTGGACTCCCCTTCCTCTTGGACACAAGCGGCCAGATCTACGATTGACATCGGCTGCTTACACGTATCCTTGAAGTTCTGGATAAACCGATGCTTCAATTCGGCCCATGATCCAACAGAGTTGGTCGACAAGCTCTTCAACCAAGTGCGAGTTGTTCCTTCCAACATCATGGTGAAATATTTAGCACACACTGCCTCATCCACATCTAACATCTCCATTGCCATCTCATAGCTCTCCACCCACGCCTCTGGTTGCAAATCGGCGGTGTAATTTGGTACCTTACGAGGTCCCTTGAAATCCTTGGCCAGTCTCACATTACGCAAAGCGGGGGTTAAACACGGCACCCCTAAGGAACTGAACATCACTCCTGGCTCCATGGAGGCCGTGGGGTGAACCGGAGTATGCTGTCGTGCTCCGTGTCGAGCTGCCAACTCGGCCTCCCGACGTGCACGGCCATGGTCCACAACATCTTGCGCATTAGCGCCTCCCCAGGCCGGGTTGTTCCCTCGTGGCAATTTTGGGCGACGTGCACTACTGGACACGGCCGGTTCGTCCTCCATGTGTCTGCTATAACTCCGGCTTGTACGGGGAGTGGAATGAATCCTCTCACGACTGTGTGAATACGCCTGCTGTTGATTTAGTGTTGTTTGAAGGAGATCCCTGGCCTGACGTGCTTCCACTGCAACTGGTGACTCGCCGTCGGTTGGGAGGGCCGCCAGGCGTGAAGCGGCGGCCACAATGTTGTCCAACGGGTTGGAATAATGCCCGGGTGGCGTTGATACATACTGTGGCACAACGTTGTTCTAGCGAGGCGGGTCCGTCGTGCGTGGCTGAACCGACGCTCCTGTTCCTGGCGCCCCCGCCCGGTTTAGTGTGGGTTGGTTACCAGCTCCTGCTCCTGGTGTGTTGAAAAGATTCTGCGGCTCATAAACCGACGGGAGACGTGATCGATACCTTCTTCTCATGACTTCCTCTGAAGCATTCTGATCCAGTCTAATCCGGTAGGCCTGTGCTTCTAATTCAGCCCGCTCTGTAGCCATCCTAGCATTCTCTGTTGCCAGGTCCGCTTTAGCCTGGGTTATCTGATCTTTCACCTTTGCAATCTCCGCATTGTGCTGATCCCTGGCTGTTGCATCCACCTCCGCGGCCATCAACGTTGCCAAAGCGTCGAACAAATCAGATAAGACTTGGGCCGGAGGCGGCGCCGAGCTTCCTGCCCTGCTGGTGTGGCCGTCGTTGAACCGGAGAGCATTGCTGCGGCGGTAGATGAATGAGGCGCCGATTGTGTGCCGGCCATGAAGATGGCGGCCCAGTTTGGTAGATCGGTGGAATCTGGAATACTGTTGCCCTCGGATCCTCCCTCAATTCGGCCGTCCTGCAACTGGTAAAGTGATTCGGTCTCTCCAGAAGACTCGACATTAGAACAGACCACGGTCTCTCCATCGGACACCTGTCCGTCCTCATACCTCGATCCATGGACGACACCTATGAAAACATGCCTTGCCTCGGGCTGAACCGACGAAGAACTTGCACGCCGAGCCGTTTCGATGATGTCGGTGTAGATGTCCGGCTCGGGGGCCGGTTCGCCGATCTTGCCGATGAAGACGTGAATCCCACCAAAGGGGGACCCGGTATTCGTATTCGATTGAATTGGCCTCGGGACCCCATCCTGCGTTGTTGATGTAGAGCTTGCCGCGGTGACTCTTCGTCATCCGGCCCACAACGTATCCCTTAAGTCCATCGAAGCTGCCCTTCAAGAACTCAAAACCATCATGCGATAGCCCCACGGTGGGCGCCAACTATCGTGAGTTTGTCACGGCAGATGTCCTTGTGAAAGGACTTAGTCGTGGAGCCATCGCTACGGGTTAGTTTTAAGGGGTTAAACCGGACAAAGGGACACGGGAAATTTTATACTAGTTCGGCCCCTTCAAGGAAGGTAAAAGCCTACGTCTAGTTGTGATTGGTATTGCTAGGGTTTCGAAGGCCAGGGAGTGAATCCGCTTTTTCTGTCTCTCGAGTTGTTGTCTGTTGTCCTGAACCGATGTCGGGTCGTCCCCTTATATACATGGGCGGCGCCCGTCGGTTTACAGAGTCCCGAGACTGACTCATAAACGTGTTCGGTTCGGTCTCCATTCTTTCTATATTACAATACAAGTTTCATACAAATGCCAGTTCACGGCTACGGGCTTCAAACCGGTTCTGGGCCCTGGATCTTTCCTCTTCTGTCTACATGGGCTTCAAGCATAATCAACTACGGATGAAGTTAACCTGGACTTTCTTGGCCGGTTTACGCCCAGTAGTAATATCCCCAACAGGCGTGGTGGTGATTGGTGGTCGGACTTAGCGGAGGCAAGGGGATGGACGATGCCGGTAACGACCACCAGGCCAGTTTGTTCCAGAGGCTTCCTTTTTTAATTGCTCAACAATGAGGTTGCTGGAGATAAGGATGAACGAGGGAAGGCCTTGTCTGCAAATGTGGAGAGAGGTGCAGGTATCTTTTAGTTTAATTTCCATCCGTCAGATATAGATCGGACGGTCTATTGCAAGATGGCACACATACCATCGTCACCAACTCGGTTTTTTATAAGATAAGAAATATAAGTATGGAGATACAAACGTATTATTGATACTTGTTTCCGTAAACTAGGATCTACATTCTATTCAACGGCTCAGCATGTGGGGCCTTAGCACAATGACTTCTCGACTATGTAAAACAGAGGTTTTCCCGTCGCCCATAAGGAGGGGGTGACGGCGGCGCGCTTTCGGCTTGCTCTAGTCCTAGTAGTCATACTAGGTGGTCTACGCACGTGTAGATTTATTCTTTTTCACGTCTCGTGTTCGCCGTACTGCCACGACTGTTGATGAATAGACGGTAAGTTATTCATGGGGAAACCCTTGTTGAGAGAGAGAGAGAGTGCGTGTGTGATATGTCTAGAGACTGAGGCAATGATAAGAGATTCTTTGTGTCTATGTGTGTGGAGGATAGAGACAGACATGTACATGGGGCTTTGTGTTGTGTAACGTGGAGACACATAGACATAATTAGAGAGTGAGTGTGTGAGATACACATGCAGACATGGGGAGAGATGTGTGAGTTAGAGAGATGGAGAATTTTGGTGTGCATCTGAGCTAGATAGGGGGGATATATGCATACCTAGAGCTGGAGAGAATATGCAAGGGTGTGTGTCTTAAAAGAAGCATCCAGATAGCTGGGTGTTTGTGCGCGTGTTTGTGTGTGAGAGGGAGTGTGTGTATGTGGAGTAGAGAAACCACTAATGATGTAAACCTAGTATAAGGGAAGGGGGAATGGTGTGACATGTGTGTCAAAGAGAGACAAAGGCATGTGTAGTAGCAGAATAGCATGGGTGCGGGCGGGGAGCACACTATTTGGAAGAGACATCGAGTGTGTGTGGGAGGGGTGTGAGAGCGAGAGAGAGAGAGAGAGAGCTAGCGATGGAGAGAGAGGAAAAGAGGGGGGAGAGAGGGGTCGTTTGTGTCCATAAGTGGCGTATAGATACGGAGACAATGCTGATGTTATTCGAAATTGGCCTATGTACGGAGACGCAAGGGAAGCGAGTCATCGTGTTTGTGATAGGGACTTCATGAGAGGTCTAGAATAGATGGTGTAGAGAACAACGTGCGAGATTGAGAATGATGATACATTAGGGAGCTATGGAAAGAGTCACAACATATATGTATACAAGGAAGGAGCTGGGCGGGTCCGCATGTGGGAGAGATAGAAAGAGGAGAGTGGTGCACAAGGAGACAAAGTGTGCTGGTTTGTAGTGGGGCTGGTGTGTGAGGTGAGTGTGCGAGAACCACATGACTAGGGAGATAGACGTTTGGGGGCGACGTTTTGTGTGTATGGGAAAGATACACTCTACATAGTGCGTGTGCTTGGGAAAGAGAGATGCCGGGAGACCTAGAGAGTGGGGGAAGAGATGTGTGCATGCCCGAGAGACAAAGTGATAAGAGACCTATATTGCGGTCCGGACGGACTTTAGAAGAGAGGGGAGTGTTAATGTGCTCGTGTGTTCGTGTCTGGGGGAGAGAATGACGTGTGTGTCTTGGGGGTGTCGGGGTTCTGGAACGACACTTATGGGATCCCTCGACGGAATCCCTTCTACAGTTGGCGGGGTGTGGGGCTGCGCAAAGAGCGGGTCTAGAAGATCAACTCGGTGGTATTTTTACCCAGGTTCGGGCCGCAAGCGATGCGTAAAACCCTAGTCCTGCTTTCTATGTATTTAGTGTTCTTGAGCTCTTGAACTAGCTACGGTGCATGCCTAGTCCAAAAAGTCCGAATCCTTCCTCAGTACGCCTCGGGCCTCCTTTTATACGTCAAAGGGGTTGCCACAGTGGCACGCAAGAGGTGGAAAGTATGTACAGTGCACAAGTTTATCTCCTGACATCCTAGGACAAACACATTCAATGCGCCGCCTATGTGTTCTCTTGCTTTATCGGGGACAGTAAAGAAGCTCGTCCCGTCCATCGCCGTCTCGCCTTGCTTCGACGCGCGTCCAAGGTGACGAGGCATGCAGTGCCACGCTGGCTAGCTGGCTGCTGAGCTGGTGCGGTGGCAAGGTCTTCACGAAGATTTGCATGCCACTACGCAGGTGCTTGGCTGGTTGGCCTAGAAGCTGCATGCTGCCACGCAAGTGCGTGCCTAGTTGATAGGCTGGTCGCCACGTCGGAACGGGCGCGGGGTAGCGAGGCTTTGGCAAGTGCGGGCCTGGCCTCGGCCCCGCGGACGCCCTTGGCAAGGGCCTTGCCGGGATCTCGTGGACGTCCCTGTCAAGGGTCTTGCCGGGGGCTTGCGAGCATCCCCGTCAAGGGTATTGCCGAGGGCTTGCGAGCGTCCCCGGCAAGGGCCTTGCCGGGGGTCTTCGGTCGTCCCTGGCAAGATCTTGTCGGGGGTCTCCGTCTTCTGGTTCTCATCTAGCCCGCAGGCCTTTGGTTTTCTCAAATATCTGCATGCCACCATGTAGGCGCTCCCAAGCCTTGGTCATGACATTGTTGATAGCGTCGTAACTCTCAGGCTCAAGGGTGGCGGTCTTGCTGGTGTTGGTCAAGTTGCCCCAGTAAAGCTCTTGCCGAGGCCGTGCAAGCCATCCCGGCAAGGCTCTTGCCAGGGGAAACCCATCCCGTCCCTTTGATCTTTATGCTTTTGGCTTGGGCGCTGCCTCGGCAGCCTTGTATATTTGCTTACTATGCCCTGCCGGGCCCGGCCGTGGGTGTGGCTATGACTGCCCGTGGACAAGTAAAGGGGTACAGAAGGGC
>NC_041382.1:419510717-419575033 GCF_002162155.2 Triticum dicoccoides
ATATATGGTCAATAGTGTGTGCACTCATCGTTGATCAATTTGTTTCACAATTTGGACTATGAGATAACGATATTTTTAAGCATGCGTGATATACCTTGATGTACCAGAATTGCAAACCTAAGATTGGAATTTTGGAACTCGACTCCATCATTAGCTTTTGTAATCTTTCCCTAATAATAAACCAGCGATCGCTTCTGGTCATACGTCGTCGGTGTTTTTGCGAAAGAGCCCCTATGTTAATTTGAAATGAACTCGCAGTCCTGTTTAAGTGGATCTGATAAAACCATTTTGACAAAAAACACCCTGCCGCATTTGCCCGTGTCCGCCGCCGCCGACCGCAACCAGCGCCTCCACGCGCGGGCGGCTCGCGCCTGTGCCTCCCTGCCGCCCCGCGCCGCCGCCCACCGGAGCTCCGCTGCCGGACCAACGCGCCGCCATGCCCTCCTCTCCTTCTTCCTTCCCCTCCCTCTTGTTCTATTTCTCACATCCCCCTCTCTCTCTCCTTCGCAGGAAGCAGAAGCCATGGCCCTGGAACTCCATGCCAGACCGCCGCCCCGCGCTGGCCGGCCATCAGAGCGCCGCTGCCGGACCAACGCGCCGCCCTGCCCTCCTCTCCTTCTTCCCTCCCTTCCTCTGGTTCTATTTCTCACATCCCTCTCTCTCTCTCCCCCTTCACAGGAAGCAGAAGCCATGGTCGTTGGATCTCCATGCCGGACCGCCACCCCACGCCGGCCGGCCACCGGAGCGCCGCCTCCGGAGCAACGCGGGTTGCCGCGCTGGACCGCAAGCGGATGCACTGGTTGTGCTCGACGGAGATGGGCCCTGTGTGCGTGCCCCCGCAGCCTGGACGAAACTCCGGCGAGGCCATGAGCTCCCGAGCCCCAACCCGGGTGTAGGAGCGTACGGGAGCGCCGTCGTGGATCCTTGCGCGTCCTAGGTCCGCCGAGGCCACGGGCTCCCAAGCCGGGCATAGGTGCGTACTGGAGCAACGCCCGCCTGGGCGAGGTCCTCCTGCTTCTGGAGGAGGCGAACAAGCCGAGCCAAGCCATGAGGCGCCCGTGGCCAACACAGTGTATCCTTCAATTGACTATCTGATGTTTTTCTACGTATCTGTGTCATTGACCCATTGTCTAGAGTGTGATTTCACATGTTTGATTTCAGCCAATCATCTATGAAGTGCGACCTTTCATGCTTGAATTCTACAATATCCACTGATGAATTTCATGCTTTTAGTGAACCTCAACAAATTCATGGAAAACGTATTTAATTTTGCTCATCTGATTCGCTTTGCTGCATTATTAGTATGCCTGCCAGACTCCAAATTCAAACCTATAGCCTATAATAAACCCCAGTTTTTTAATCAAGTTTAAACATTTCAGTTCCGTTTTTGGGTGGGAATTTATCAGTGGCCATGTAAGACTGGAAACTGCTCACCACATGTTCCTTAATGTATATTGTGCCAATAGCTATTAAACCTTCGATATGCTGGAGGGTGATGAGGTGACATGGAGCTAAACATAGATTGAAGATTCTGTCATGGGTTCCTCAGAGAAGATAGAACAAATGCGTATGGAGATCCAGCTGTTGAAGACGCCGAGGGACAAGAACATTCAGGAGTTGTTCGCCTAATGGGTTGGTGAGAACAAGAATACAGTTAACATCATCACAGAGCCCTGCACATCTCGCATGCGAGGCAGTATGTCCCTTTTTCTTTAGCACAACTCATATGTCTCTTCCTACCAGGGAGCGTTCGTAATACTTTGCCTGATTCTATTATGGATTACCCATTTTGTTTACAAGTTGACGTACTTATTAATTTGGTGTCGTATTAACTACACCGGAGTCTGTTCTTGTGCAAACGAAATTTGATTGGGATTGGCCGCACATCTTAAATGCATCTAGAAAATTAACCATAGATAGATTTCACTCTTATCGCTCTTCTATTCAATACATTTTGATTGCTGAAATTTGAAAGAATGACCATGTTCTGTAGGAAGCACAAGAAAGTGGGTATGAAAGCTATGAGACGATGGCCAATGCAGATATTGACAGGGCTGGAATATCATTAGAGTCCGGCGCCAACGAATATACATAACAACTTAAAGTGTGACAATATATTCATAAATAGTCCTGATGGAACAGTGAAGATCGGCGACTATATGGTCTGGCGACATTATTGCATCAATGGAAAAAGCAAAGTGTCAAAGGTGTGTGACATTGTGTTTTTCTGACAGCTACGGATCTGTGAAAATATACCTATTGTATTTACTGTGGATATACTCTCAAGTTACTTTGTTTAAAAATTTATTTTAGTCGTGTACTAACAACCATTGTGTTAAAATGCAGGCGCATTAGACTTTACGGCACTAGAACGCTTCACTGGCAATACAATGAGTTGCTTGGGTATTCCAATCCCCTTGCTGAACCCTGTGCTATTCGCAGCCTCTTCTATCAATCCAGCAGCACCCCGCTGCCCTTCGCATCCTCCCTGCATCACTGCAACTGGGTCGTGCTCACATCGTCTGCGGTCACATGCGCAATCTCTGCGCTCGACGCTGCCTCCACCGAGATTCATTGCAAGGTCTGTTCATAGCCACGGTTCTTGCTCCATACCATTGTTGATGCTCCTGTTAATGGATAAGTGTCCAACAAAATTACCTGCAGGGTGCCTGAAACGCCCACTGCTGGGTACATGCATACAACAATTATGCCATGTCTTCCCTATTCGATTGATCGCACAGGTATGTTTCTTTTCCTTCTTTGTTTAGTTTTAAAGAAAAGATTAATTTCTGAACTCACCATATTTTTATACTATATATAAGCATGGATGACTAGAATAGTTGATTGTCAGTTCACTTATATTTCTGCTATGGAAAGGAGCATCAGTTTTACGCATGCTTCCCGGGTCCTTGGTGAGAGGCCTCTGTGATGTTATTCTTTTAGGTAAGCTTTACTCAGGTTGCTACTCATGTCACAGTGTCTGTAATTTAGCCAGAGTCAGGTTCAGAGTTATTGACTGAATTTTTCGGGCACAACCATCAAGCAACCTGAGTAAAGCTTACCTAAGCCAATGATTTTGTTCTTTTAGCTAGAGCCAGGTTCAGAGTTGTTCACTCTGGATTTTTTGGGCACAACCATCAAGCAAGCTAGCACATATTGTTTAACTGAAGCAAAGGGCAGCTAAGCTATGAATGCTTCATTCTTTGTTCTACACAAATGCAGCTACTATTTGTATTTGATCTGAGCAAAGGTGCAACCAATTGAAGTTATTTTGAAGAACCTGCACCTGAGTATATATGTTCTGATTTTATAGCCTGCAGAGTCTGTAGAGTAAAGTTTGTACATTTTGTGAATCGCTTTGTTCTGGTTTCCCTTGGTGTATAGTCTATACTGTATCAGGTTATTTACTATGTGCAGATTTGTTTGTGCCATTGCCGATCATGTACTTCTTTCTGTGCTTGGAAGCATAGTCTCATCGTATCCCCTAGATCTGTATAAGTATATTTAGCTCACATACACTTGGCATTTGTTCTTCAAAAGGCGATGTCCTCGATGCTGGACTCCTGGTAATAGTTTATTACATGTTATTTCTTTTTTTGGTGAGTCTTTTCTTGAGATTTAGGATTATGGAGTTAACGGGTGTTACTTTTGACCTACTAATACAGCTGCGTCAAACTTTTTTCTCTTCGAAAGCAACTATGTAAGTCTGACACTAACATAATGTTTACTGCTAAAATACTTCAGTAGGTATAACTTAGAGTCAGGAACACAAGTAGAATTTCATAGAAATCTGTCTAGCTCCTGTAGATGAAAGACTTCCTGCAAGTGAGCTCTTGAATAACTCTTACCTCCAGGAAGATGAGGTCTATTCCAGCGCCTTCAATTTCAGTCTCTCTGGTCTCAAGTGTGACTGAAGATGGGTGGCAATCTGCAAGTTTCGTGCTTTGGAAGGGTGAATTCTTATTGAAAAACCATATGTATCTTACCGACCATATTAATTTATTGCTAAGGTTTCCTCATACCACTGGTAAATATAGCACTGAAGAAACTTTTAAATCAAACTTTACTTCAGTCTTTAATGACACTACGAATTATTTCAGGTTGTTTAAAGAATGCTGAGTTGTCAAGCGAGGTGCTGCAGTGGCTGGCGTTGTCGGGCATGGGACGACGTCTCTAGGCTCCTGCCTGAGGCAAGCCTCTCCGGCCTCCTCGGATGCCCTCTAGGAACTGGCACTGCGTATGATGGTCTCCTCACCTAGCACCTAGGTTGACCTAGCCACCGCCATCGAAGCGGAGAGTTGACAACATATGTATGATTGTTGGACGTGTCAGTCCTGCCATTGACATGTTCAAAACTATGAATTGAGTGATTACAAATATGCTTTGATCAATGAAATGAAAGGATGTTCTGTTACATCTTGTTGTGCAGATATAGGGTTTGAATTATTTTCGGTCGTATCATCTTGGCCCTATAATAAAAAAGCGAGTGTGGGAGTGCGCGACCAGTTGCTACCAGTATCAAGGTGCACTTGATGTGTAGTTATCAGTCAATGAGAACCATAGAAAAATGGAGGCACGGACTCTAGGAGTATATATCCGCTCCCCAAAAAAGGGTGTGCTATATATTGAATGGTTCAATATAGGTCAGTGAGTTTGAGGTAGCAAAAAGCTTTAGAGCTAAAATCAATAGGAAAGGGTATTTGTTTCTTAAGATATTTTTTTGATAAATGTAAAAAAATTGAATTAGTTAGTTAGTAATAAGAGAGAAAAGGAGACCATGACTTGATTGTCTATTTATCCTTGCTCCATATTCGAAGTTTCTGCCAGCTGCTGTCGTCAACCTACCCTTGCATGCCATCTACTTCCAATTCACTTTTGCGAGAGGTGCATGCCCGACCGTTGACATTGATGCATCCTCTCACTCAACATCGTGTCTCCGCAGGATGGAGCAGATCGGTGAACCGCATAATGGTCAACAAAGAGGCAAAAAGTAGAAGATTTTGACGCTTTCGATGGTGCATGCGGAGGTATTTTTCACCTTTTGCCTATAGCAACACACGGGTCTTCTGCTAGATGAGACTGGGGCGAAGCCCACCGTCATTATAAATTTTCATAATTACAAGTCGGTGTAGGAAGGGGCTCATGAAAGCCCCGTGCTAGAGTGTGATGACCAATCCCCGGTTCGGCCGTTGGCACCCATCAACAATGCACAATGGATCAGACTTTGAGTGACCCTCCACAACCCAGGTCCTTGATCCCGCTCACGGTAGTGAAGCACTGCGATGGCCGCCAATGACACCCTACTCAGGGTGCTACTTTCCTCGACGGCCTCCATGTTATCACTGTAGCGGGATGCGTGAGACCAAGTGTAGGGAATAGCTTGCGGAGAGCGATCCTCATGTCCAGCTCGACAAGATTAGTTTTTAATGTTTTAAACATTCCATTGTGATTGCACGTTAATGACATGTGTGTCATGCAATGGTTGGGATTGACGAAGTCCAGACATGTTGTGATTAGAGGACACTGCGGTAATCGCCGGTGGTGAGAGACTAAGATAAGTGGTGACACGATGTCGGTGAGGGACTAAGACAAGTGGTGACACGGGTGGGACACCGTGTTGAAATAGAATACGTTGAATTGTGGGGTTCTTGAGCCGTATTTATCGGGCCCGTTGCAACGCACGGGCATGTTTACTAGTTCATTTAAATGGAGGTACATTTTTTGAGCCGGGATTTCGTGATTTCAAATTCATATATCAAACCTAGAGATATACACATACGGGCATGTTCAAACTTTATAATCATCCACTTTATTCATACACATATACAATTTTGCTTTTGTCATCATATTTAGGATAAACACATTTGGAATTTCATTTGAATTGGACCGTATGATGGTATTTGCTTGTACTAGCTCAATGATCCATATTTGAATTGAATGGACAGTCTAAGTTTCCAGTTGGAGACATTGATTTTCAAAACTTGCACTTTTTTGCGTGCAGAACAAATAAATTCTTCGCCATGATATCATAGTCGGCCGTACAAGAGCAGAACACTTATAATTTCAGGCGCCAAAAGTTTTCAAACTTCCTGCTCACATCGAAATATCTCGCGCCCAAAAGTTTATCCCTGCGATATTCCTGTTTTACCCTTGCCACATGAATGGACAAGGGCTTCTTTGGTAACTCCATTGTTTCCCCTCTTTACCCCCAACATTCTTCCCCAGAGCCCCTCCCCTTCCCCCCCGCCCCCCAACAAGGGCAAGCCGCCGAATCTAGTCCTCCGCCGCAGCGGTGGACCTCACACCCCGTCGGATCTGCCTTCCACACCTTGGAAACCCCATCCACTTACATCCCTAGTTTCATCGTACCATTTTAATTTCTTTTCGATTGATGCCGCTTCGAACCATTTAAATATAGCTTGCCATGCTGGGCAATAATTCATATGTTGTTTACCATGTAAGCTTACTGCCTGGATCATGCGATAACTATCTCTTACTTATGTCCAGCGGAAACCTTTTAGGATGTCGTTCACACTAGGACACATTGTACAACCCCCGAATCTATTTGTGGAAGCAGTGCACCATCCATGTTACCCGGTGGTGGCAGTTCAGAGGCAACACCGCTGGAGAGTAGTCTGAGCACGGATGTTATAGTTCTTGAGGCTCTACTAGAGGCAGAAAGAGATGGTGTGGCTGCCATGAATGAGGTAATCTTGATCTTGAGGCTGGAAATTATGCAATTAGTTGCACACATTATGCAAGCAACCCAAGAATTGGAGGAAGTAAGAATGTTGCATTTGAAGACGGAGGAGGTCCTGCTGTTTCCGCTATCTGAAGCCCAGGGTAATCCCAGTTCTTCATTAGATACCAGTTGAAATTGTCAATAGATTACTGTACTAGCATGTTGTGTCATGTCTCTGAATGGATTATGTTGTAAGAACCCCTATGTTGTCCATGTGTTGTAATGATCTGAATTTTTTAGGCGAGGTAATCCTCAGTACTTGTATGATTGACATAAGGTGAACTGTTTTTCGTGTGAGCATATTGTATTTGATGAAATAACTATTTGACTCAAAGTATATCCAACCTACTGAATTCGAAGATCATGACATTTCTAAATCATAATCATATATAAAGGTGGAATAAATCTTTGTTGTGGTTTTGAAGAAATAAATAACAAAAGTAGAATTCTCTGTGGATATTCGTAATCGAATAAAAATTGGATT
The DNA here is from genome assembly GCF_002162155.2 of Triticum dicoccoides. Lineage (NCBI taxonomy): Eukaryota > Viridiplantae > Streptophyta > Magnoliopsida > Poales > Poaceae > Triticum > Triticum dicoccoides. The sequence goes on from NC_041382.1 coordinate 419,517,944, forward strand.
TGAATTTAGTTGCCAGGGCCCAGGGCAAACGTGAATGCTAATTCTCCCAAGTTTTAAATGAAGCGGCTAAACACCCACTATCATTTGTGGGCTGCATGAAGCAAGTGTTTGCGAGATGGAAATTACTGTCTACCCCTGACACTTTGGCATTCTTATCAACCGGATTTACACTGCTATCAATAGGGGTAGACTAGTAATTTCAATCAGATGTGACACGACCGCCTCTGAGCCCATTCAGACACGGTGGGCGCCAAACGTGGGCGGCAAACCACATTTGATTCAAGCTCGTCTGAAAGACATGTGTCTCTCCCTCCATTTCCCCATTCATACACGATGGGCGGCAAAACAAACACTCCTCGTCCGAAATTGATGTAGGCAATTTTTTTAAATAGGGGCAGATGTGTAACTTCCCTCAGACATGACACAACTGCCCTACCTGTCAACCCCGTTCATACACCGTGGGCACCAATCGTGGGCGGCAAAACACCCTCTCCTCGCTCGAAATCGCTACCGGCAAATATTTGGGAGATGCGAGATTATCGTCCTATCCCCAACCGACGTGATGTCCGAAATTTTAAACGGGGGATAAGTTTGTAACTGTCACACATTTCACACAAGCGCGTCCCAAAGTTTGAGATTGCCCCTCCCCCTCCATTTCCCCATTCATACACCATCGGCGCCACAACAACCTCCCCACTGCGTCCAGCCTCCTCCGTCCGCCACCCCATCCTCCACCTTGCCGGAGCCGCTACCCCTACCATGTCGTCCACTACATGAGATGGACGTCTCTCATCCACGGCGCCGGATGATACGTCTCCGTCGTATCTATAATTTTTGACTGTTCCATGCCAATATTCTACAACTTTCATATACTTTTGGCAACTTTTTATACTATTTTTGGGACTAACATATTGATCCAGTGCCAGTTCCTGTTTATTGCATGTTTTTTGTTTCGCAGTAAACCCATATCTAACGGAGTCCAAATGGGATAAAACTGACGGAGTTTTTTTGGAATATATGTGATTTTGGGGAAGAAAAATCCACGCGAGACAATGCCCGAGGGGGGCACGAGGCAGGGGGCGTGCCCCAGGGGGCAGGCACGCCCCTGACCCTCGTGGCCACCCCGTAAGGCGGTTGGTGCCCTTCTTTGGCCGCAAGAAAGATAATATCCAGATAGAGATCGTGTTAAAATTTCAGCCCAACCGGAGTTACGGTTCTCTAGGAATATAAGAAACGGTGAAAGGGCAGAATCTGAGAACGCAGAAACAGAGAGAGACAGAGAGACAGATCCAATCTCGGAGGGGCTCTCGCCCCTCCCTTGCCATGGAGACCAAGGACCAGAGGGGAAACCCTTCTCCCATCTAGGGAGGAGGTCAAGAAAGAAGACGAAGAAGGGGGGGCCCTCTCCCCCTCTCTTCCGGTGGCGCCGGAACACCGTCGGGGCCATCATCATCACCGCAATCTTCACCAACAACTTCACCGTCATCATCACCAACTCTTTCTCCCTCTATGCAGCGGTGTAACCCCTCTTTTACCCACTGTAATCTCTACTTAAACATGGTGCTCAATGCTATATATTATTTCCCAATGATGTATGGCTATCCTATGATGTTTGAGTAGATTCGTTTTGTCCTATGGGTTAGTTGATGATCGTGATTGGTTTGAGTTGCATGTTTTATTATCGGTGCTTTCCTCTGGTGCTCTCTGTGTCGCTCAAGCGTGAGGGATTCCTGCTATAGGGTTTGCAATATGTTCATGATTTTCTTATGGTGGGTGGCATGAGTGACAGAAGCACATGCCCGAGTAAGTAGGTTGTTTGCATATGGGATAAAGAGGACTTGATACTTTAATGCTATGGTTGGGTTTTACCTTAATGATCTTTCGTAGTTGCGGATGCTTGCTAGAGTTCCAATCATAAGTGCATATGATCCAAGTAGAGAAAGTATGTTAGCTTATGCCTCTCCCTCAAATAAAATTGCAATAATGATTACCGGTCTAGTTATCGATTGCCAAGGGACAAATAACTTTCTCGTAACAAAAAGCTCTTTACTAAAACTAACTTAGTTGTGTCTTTATCTAAACATACCCTACTTTTTATTTAAGCGCTGCCAGGGAGACAACCCGGAAGTTTTAGAGAGTCATTTATTTCTGTTGAGTGCTTTTATATAGTTTAAAAACAACAAAAATAAAGAGGGGAACCCAAAACTTTTCAAAAAGAAAAGCTGAAGTGAGAAAGACGAGCATTGTTGAAGTGGGAGCTAGCCTTGAACTTTGTTCATGCTCACAGAAACTTTGTGAATCTTGATTACAGAAACTTTTCAAAAAAAATAATTATCCCCTTGTACAATTCCATTGTATTATAAAAATAATGTGCCAAGGTTTGCCTTTAGGATGTTTACAATGCTTGTTGGTTTGTGTGGTGCAGGACAGAAACTTTGGCTGTAGTGCGCAATTTTACATTTTTTATTGGAACGTCAAATGGTTCTGATTCTTTTTGCACTGTCTTTATATACAAATTTTTTATTTTTCATAATTTTGGTAGAATTTGTAAAGTATCACAAGTATGGTGAATGTTCAGACTATAACAGACTGTTCTGTTTTAGACAGATTCTGTTTTTGATGCATAGTTTGCTTGTTTTGATGAAACTATTGATTTATATCAGTGGATTAAGCCATGAAAAAGTTATATTACAGTAGAAACAATGCAAAACAAAATATGAATTGGTTTACAACAGTAATTAGAGTAGTGATTTGCTTTATTATACTAACGGATCTCACCGAGTTTTCTGTTGAAGTTTTGTGTGGACGAAGTGTTCGATGATCGAGAAGGTCTCGATGTGAGAAGAAGGAAGAGAGGCAAGAGCTCAATCTTGGGGATGCCCGAGGCACCCCAAGTAAATATTCAAGGAGACTCAAGTGTCTAAATCTTGGGGATGCCCTGGAAGGCATCCCCTCTTTCTTCAACAAGTATCAATATGTTTTCGGATTCGTTTCGTTCATGCGATATGTGCAATCTTGGAGCGTCTTTTGCATTTAGTTTTCATTTTTGTTTTATGCACCATGCTGGTATGAGATAGTCCTTGGTTGATTTATAGAATGCTCTATGCACTTCACTTATATCTTTTGAGTATGGCTTTATAGAATGCTTCATGTGCTTCACTTATATCATTTGAAGTTTGGATTGCCTGTTTCTCTTTACATAGAAAACCACCATTTGTAGAATGCTCTTTTGCTTCACTTATATTTGTTATAGCGTGGGTATATATTTTGTAGAAAGAATTAAACTCTCTTGCTTCACCTATATCTATTTAGAGAGATGACAGGAACTGGTCATTCACATGGTTAGTCGTGAAATCCTACATAAAACTTGTAGATCACTGAATATGATATGTTTGATTCCTTGCAATAGTTTTGCGATATAAAGATGGTCATATTAGAGTCATGCTAGTGGGTAGTTGTGGATTGTAGAAATACTTGTGTTGAAGTTTTTGATTCCCGTAGCATGCACGTATGGTGAACCGTTATGTGATGAAGTCGGAGCATGATTTATTTATTGATTGTCTTCCTTATGAGTGGCGGTCGGGGACGAGCGATGGTCTTTTCCTACCAATCTATCCCCCTAGGGGCATGCGTAGTAGTACTTTGCTTCGAGGGCTGATAAACTTTTGCAATAAGTATGTGAGTTCTTTATGACTAATGTTGAGACCATGGATTATACACATTCTCACCCTTCCATCATTGCTAGCCGCTTCGGTACCGTGCATTGCCCTTTCTGACCTCGAGAGTTGGTACAAACTTCGTCGGTGCATCCAAACCCCGTGATATGATACGCTGTGTCACACATAAGACTCCTTATATCTTCCTCAAAACAACCACCATACCTACCTATTATAGCATTTCCATAGCCATTCCGAGATATATTGCCATGCAACTTCCATCATCATGATATACATGACTTGAGCATTCATTGTCATATTTCTTTGCATGATCGTAAGATAGCTAGCATGATGTTTTCATGGCTTGTCCGTTTTTGATGTCATTGCTACGCTAGATCATTGCACATCCCGGTACACCGCCGGAGGCATTCATATAGAGTCATATCTTTGTTCTAGTATTGAGTTGTAAGTAAATAAAAGTGTGATGATCATCATTATTAGAGAATTGCCCCATCAAAAAAAAGAGAGGCCAAAGAAGCCTAAATAAAAAAAGGGGGCCAAAGAAGCCCGCAAAAAAAGAGAAAAGAAAAAGGGGCAATGTTACCATCCTTTTACCACACTTGTGCTTCAAAGTAGCACCATCTTCTTCATATAGAGAGTCTCTTGAGTTATCACTTTCATATACTAGTGGGAATTTTCATTATAGAACTTGGCTTGTATATTCCGATAATGGGATTCCTCAAATGCCCGAGGTCTTCATGAGCAAGCAAGTTGGATGCAAACCCACTTAGTTTCAGTTTGAGCTTTCATACACTTATAGCTCTAGTGCATCCGTTGCATGGCAATCCCTACTCCTCACATTGACATCAATTGATGGGCATCTTCGTAGCCCGTTGATTAGCCGCGTCGATGTGAGACTTTATCCCTTTTTTTTTCTCCACATAACCTCCACCATCACATTCTATTCCACCCATAGTGCTATGTCCATGGCTCACGCTCATGTATTGCGTGAGGGTTGAAAAAGCTGAAGCGCGTTAAAAAGTATGAACCAATTGCTTGGCTTGTCATCGGGGTTGTGCATGATGTGAATATTTTGTGTGGTGAAGATGGAGCATAGCTAGACCATATGATTTTGTAGGGATAACTTTCTTTGGCCATGTTATTTTGAAAATACATGATTGCTTTATTAGTATGCTTGAAGTACTATTATCTTAATGTCAAATGATAGACTATTGCTTTGAATCACTCGTGTCTTAATATTCATGCCATGATTAGAAATATGATCAAGATTATGCTAGGTAGCATTCCACATCAAATATCTTTTTTATCATTTACCTACTCAAGGACGAGCAGGAATTAACCTTGGGGATGCTGATACGTCTCCGTCGTATCTATAATTTTTGATTGTTCCATGCCAATATTCTATAACTATCATATATTTTTGGCAACTTTTTATACTATTTTTGGGACTAACATATTGATCCAGTGCTCAGTACCACTTCCTGTTTGTTGCATATTTTTTATTTCCCAGTAAATCCATATCAAACGGAGTCCAAACGGGATAAAAACTGACGGAGTTTTTTTTGAAATATATGTGATTTTGGGGAAGAAAAATCCATGCGAGACGATGCCCTAGGGGGCCACGAGGCAGGGGGGCACCCCCTAGGGGGGCAGGCACGCCCCTGACCCTCGTGGCCACCCCATAAGGAGGTTCGTGCCCTTCTTTCGCCGCAAGAAAGCTAACATCCGGATAGAGATCTTGTTAAAATTTCAGCCCGATCGGAGTTATGGATCTCCAGGAATATAAGAAACGGTGAAAGGGCATAATCTGAGAACGTAGAAACAGAGAGAGACAGAGAGACAGATCCAATCTCAGAGGGGCTCTCGCCCCTCCCATTCCATGGAGACCAAGGACCAGAGGGGAAATCCTTCTCCCGTCTAGGGAGGAGGTCAAGAAAGAAGACGAAGAAGGGGGCCTCTCCCCCTCTCTTCCGGTGGTGCCAGAACACCGCCGGGGCCATCATCATCACCGCAATCTTCACCAACAACTTCACCGCCATCATCACCAACTCTTCCTCCATCTATGCGGCAGTGTAACCCCTCTTTTACCCGCTGTAATATCTACTTAAACATGGTGCTCAACGCTATATATTATTTCCCAATGATGTATGGCTATCCTATGATGTTTGAGTAGATTCGTTTTGTGTGGGGACCCCGACTCATAAGTCGTGATCGCCGAATGCACGTGTACAGTGATCCCAGAGATCAATGCTCACTGAACACACAGAAGCTGAATAACAAGAGTCTTACATCCATACGTACCGTATTACACAAGTAGGACCATTATGGTTGAGTCTTGAGTGTAACATCGCAGCGGAAATCTTCGTCGATAACTTGGACCCATGCCACCTGCCTTAACCCTACAGGCATTCTGACTGGGAAGCGTCCTAGCTCGCATGTTCATCACCAAGGTACTCTTCATTATATCATGTTCTTTCATGCCTGGCCAATAAAATAACTAGTGGCAAGCCAATGAGTACTTTGAATGTACTCGCAAGCAACCCATGTTTTGGTTCAAGATACAACAATGCATGATATAGGTAAATTTTTGCAGAAAGCTAGTTTTGAGTGCAATGACATGCTCAACAACTTGTAAGACATGCATCAGGAGAATTCAAGTAACCAAGAGGACAGGTTACAGATATCAACATAAAGGGAGTGGGCTCCAACCCAACCCATCCATGTCAAGTCCTTTGACTTAACCCAAGTAGTTCTTCCCACACACACTGGTTTGTAAACAAGTGGATGTAGCCCAAGAGCGGTTACCCAACTGTCCTTGACCGTGGACACGGCTATTCGAATAGTTTTACTCTCTGCAGATGTTGCACACTTTACCCACAAGATCCGGGGAACTTCCGTGTCATCCACGACCCACGGTACCTCAAGTACCCGGGGTAAGCACCCGATCACTATCTTTCCCTAGAAGACACTAACATGGAGTCCACTCGATTGGTAGTAACCCCCGTGCCCAACATTTCACAACTTAAAAATTGTGGAGCCTTGCTCCCATATTCATCACATACCACTAGCACGGGGTACCAACGGTGTGCCCGGTGCCCCATAAAAATGTTCTTGGCCGCCCTACCTGGCACGACCCCGTCCCGAGAGAGCGCACCAACAACTCTCCCGTCACTAGTAATGCGGGCTCCAAGCTAGTATCGGCCTAGGTAATAAATAATGCCCTTTCTCATACAAGGGTAGAGTGGTTGTGCATGTAAGGTTGGAATAGCGGTCGCAACTTAAACCAATCCGTTTTGAAAAACAACACACACACTTGCCTCGGTACACCACTTCGTCATCAAGTGGTTACCCAACTCATCATCTCCCCCGGGCATAAGTGGCACCCGATGGGTTTTTTCGAAAAGTCTTTTGAAAATACTTTGTCTCCATCACCATGCATATTCCCGTCCCTTTTTGTGTAGCAACTACTTTAGCATCCTATCTACTCCCACCGGCATAACCCTCATAAGAAGGTAGGGTCATGCACAATACCAGTATCAACAAGGAGGAAATGAAGGCAACCCACCAAAGTGGCTACCATCTCATCATGATTCCGATGCAACAATAATAAAGTGCTATATGAAATGCATAAAAAGGGTTTCATAGACATGGTCAAAGGGTTGCTTGCCTTGGTCTTCAAAGTCTTCAAGTCCTTCTCCTTCTTCTTATCCAACTACTTCGTCAAATACGGGATCTATTCGCCGCAAGAAAATAACGAGAAAATAAGGCAATAGTAAAACAGAAAAACCAAAGTTCTCAGAAAAATGTCAACTCATTTTTGTTAAATACTAGGGTGAAAACTAAGAAGGGGAAAATTCCTAGTTTTAGATTTGGAGTAGCGGAATAGGAGAAATGGATTTACAAAGGTATATTTAAATGCTTAAAATCACATTTAAATATTTACAGTGAAGAAAAGGTTGTTGGATTTGAATGAAAGTTGCACCATTAAATAGGCCGCAATACTTTAGGAATTTAGGAGTTGGAATTAATTTATTTGGACATATATATTTTATCCTATGGAATTTTTGGAAAGTGACAGAAAAAGAAAAAAGGGGAAGGGGCACTGTGCCTGCTGGGCCAGAACTACCGCAGGGCAGCGGCCCAGCCAGCGACGCGGCCCAGCCGAGCCGACGCGCGCGCGCGCCAGGTTTGAACCTGACGGGCGGGGCCCAGCTGCCAGTGGGATATAGAGGGGGCGAGAGAGAGATGAGAATGACAGGCGGGGCCCACCTGTCATCTCTGACCTCGCGACCAGAGGGTCGGCGTGCTCACCGGCGACGTTTCCGGGCATGGCGGGGTGAGCTGATGGCACCGTTGGACTCCTCGTTGTGTCGCCGTTCGGGTGGTGCCGGAGTTGGTCGCCGGGGTGGCTTGGTTCGCCGGCGACGAGGAGGCACGACGGAGGAGCTTCGGGAGGTGGACAGACTGCTCCGTTCGGCCTGCAACCGATGCGGAAGAGGGAGGGGAAATGATCAGTGGGCTCCTGCGGCTCCAGATCGAGCGAGAGTGGGGGCGGAGAGGGCCCGTACCTCTGGATCGACGGCGACCCGAGGCGGCGGAGCTCCGGTCGATCCCGAGCACAGAAGCTCCTTGAGGACGTTTGGGTGGTGCGGGCGTGTTCTTGGGGGTGTGAGGAGGAGGCGAATGCCACTGGAGCGGCCCGGGGCGGGCTTATATAGCCGTGCGATGGTCCACCATGGACTTGTGCGCCGGCGAGCTCGTTGTCGTCGCCACGGGTCACGGGGGCCTGTTTGAGTGTGTCTGGGGTGCTCGTGGGGTTGGTCCAGAGTGAGCGGGTGAAGGAAGAGAGCAGGAGGAGGGCCAGGGGCACCGCGCGTGTGAGGCCGCTCATTGGAGCTCTCGGGCGGCCGGCGCGCGTGCGAGCAAGGGCAGCAAGAGGGAGAAGGAGGAGGGGGACAAAGGCGTGGCGTGATGAGGACATCGAGGCACCTCGTCTGGCGCAAGGGCCAGGCCCGAGGTGGCCAGACGCTGCGGATTGGGGATGGCTACAGTGCGGGTGTGCACTGTAGCGCGCTCTGGAGCACGCCAATTGCATGCCAGGGCATGCCTTTGGCTTGTAGGGCGCGGCCACTTGTGTCTAGGTTGTTTAGGGAGGAGTAAACAAAGGGGAGAGGGCCTTGGATGCCCTGGACAGCTAGTAGGAGAGGAGAGAGGTTGAGGGAGAGAGGGAAAGGAGCTGTCGAGAGAGAGAAAGTGGGGTATTACCCCTCCAATAATTAAGCTATGGATTTGCCATTGCTACTGGAGGTGCAAGGGGACTAGGAGGGGCTGTGATAAAAAGTTGAGGCCATGGAGAAGAGTGGAAGTGGTCAAAACAGGGGTTTTAGTAAAATGGCAGAAGGTGTTTGTTGCTGGTTTGGGCAAGAAGATGAATTCCTATTGTCATGAGGCTTGACAGGGTCAAATAGCATAAGATAATAATATGTTCCACCAAGGTTGAGTCCATTTGGGCAAAGTTGCCAATGGAACTTTTGTAAACCCTAGAAATTAGAAGAAATGAACTTGTGTAGATCTAGTTGAGAAAATCACTTCTCCTTGATGAACCACTTGGTGCAGTGGCCTCATTTGGTCATGTCAACATGCTCACAAATGTTGGGGTCAAAGAGAGAAAGTTGGTAGTACAAAGTTGTTCAAATTTGATTCTGGTCAAAGAGGGTTTTGGGGCACTTTGATCAATATAACATTTTCTCCAACTTGTGCCATTTGGTCTAGATGAATTATTAGACCATTTGATCATGTTCACAAGGTTTGAGAACATTTGGACATGTTTGGCAATGTAAAGTTGCTCAAATTTCAAAATGGATAGAAATGGTTTTGAGGGGATTTCATGGGGTTATGCCATTCTCCATCACATGATACTTGCCAAGATCATCAAACATGTCATATGTGACATGCTAGAATTTTCTTGGAATTTTTGGAGAATATTTCCTTTGTAAATATTTCAAAAGCTTGAAATATCCAGAAAGGGTTTTTGAGGGATTTGACCAATATTTTGAACATGACCATGTGTTGAAACTCTTATATATGGGAAATATATGCCCACTGAGTTTCCCTGATTTTTTAAAAATATTTTTAAAACAATAAAATAATTTTTCCCTATTAAAGACCATTCCTTAAGAAAAAGCTTTTAAATAAAATAGGAAAATAACTTTTAAAATTATATTTTTGTGGTTTATGGAAGTCCTATATCTAATAGGTTCAAATATACTCTTTGAAATATTTTTCATACCCCAAATCAAGTACTTGTAGTGCAAACCAACTAATTTTTGAAAATACTTTTTGGCCAAATTATTTTTGTAAGAAAATACTATATTGCTCTATACACATGGCATGATCATTGGGCAGAAGTTTGGGTCAAGGAGATGAAGTACAGAAGGTGGAGTTGTGTTGACTTTAAAGAGCACTTGAAAAACACAGAGAGAAAACCAACTCCAAATAAAAGCCAAATAATGCAAAAGTTTTTGTCAAACCACACTTTATCAAGATTTATTAGCTTAAGTGTTGTGGCATGAAAATCAGGGTGTGACATTTTGTCCTATGGGTTAGTTGATGATCATGATTGGTTTGAGTTGCATGTTTTATTATCGATGCTATCCTATGGTGCTCTCTATGTCGCGCAAGCGTGAGGGATTCCCGCTGTAGGGTTTTCAATATGTTCATGATTTGCTTATGGTGGGTGGCGTGAGTGACAGAAGCACATACCCGAGTAAGTAGGTTGTTTGCATATGGGATAAAGAGGACTTGATACTTTAATGCTATGGTTGGGTTTTACCTTAATGATCTTTGGTAGTTGCGGATGCTTGCTAGAGTTCCAATCATAAGTGCATATGATCCAAGTAGAGAAAGTATATTAGCTTATGCCTCTCCCTCAAATAAAATTGCAATAATGATTACCGGTCTAGTTATCGATTGCCTAGGTACAAATAACTTTCTCGTAACAAAAAGCTCTTTACTAAAACTAACTTAGTTGTGTCTTTATCTAAACAGCCCCTACTTTTTATTTACACGCTCTTTATTACCTTGCAAACCTATCCAAAAACACATACAAAGTACTTCTAGTTTCATACTTGTTCTAGGTAAAGCGAACGCCAAGCGTGCGTAGAGTTGTATCGGTGATCGATAGAACTTGAGGGAATATTTGTTCTACCTTTAGCTCCTTGTTGGGTTCAACACTCTTACTTATCTAAAACTGTTGCGATCCCCTATACTTGTGGGTTATCACCAGACCAGGATCCTTTCATCGCGTCCTCTCGCTTCATCGGTGTCGTTGTCCACCTTGTCGGTGCCGCTCCTACGACCGGATCGTCCTCGGCAACAGGATTTATCCCCTGACCCGGCCGTCTGCTGTCTAAAGTCTTCTTTACCCTCCGCTGATAGCCATCGCACCCGCAGCACCCTCAACGTATCAGCAGGGGCCTACACGGCATCGCAAGAGAGGTAGTACTCTTCCATATGTGCTTAAGTAATTGATCTCACCTGGAAAATAGATCGTAAATTGTTTACTATGCTTTTCTTGTCCGTACCAAATCATAGTGGCTAGTTGAAAGCAAACATTGGTTGCGAAGTAGCTTTGTCCGGTTTGCACCTTCAGATCCGCCATGGCACGGTCACTATACTCGTAAAGTTTATGGTTTCCCCCCTTTATATTCACTACCATCATCGTAGGTGCTTCGTGTCGTGCTAGCACTGCTCCTCAAGACCTCAACCCATCAAGCGAAATAACATGCCACTCATAATTCCAAAGCTTAGGTGTTGAAATACGAATCTGATATGATGCTCATATTACTAAAATAGAGAACGTTTAATTGGTCACCTAATGTTCCTATATTCGTTTCGAAAAGCATGTGCGCCAACCACTGGTCCAGCTAGTTCCACTTTCCTGATTTTACTCTTGATGCTTAGGGTTTTCCCCTTTTATCTACTCTACTATGATCTGCGTAGGTGCTTTCTGTCGTACTAACATTACTCCACCCTTCAAGCCAAACAACACAACACTCAAAATTCAAAAGATTAGTTGTTCAAATATGATTGTGATATGATACTGATATTAGTTAACATACACATTTAAATTGTTAGCTAAAGGTCCCACTTGAGTTTCCAAATGCATGTCACGACATATAGAGAGACAGCAGAATTGCATTTCTTTGTCACCTGTTGACTGTACTTTCTTGTCCATACCAAATCTTAGTTGTTATTTCAAAGCAAACATTGGTTGCTAACTACCCTTTGCGCAGTTTGCAGCTTCAGATCTGCCATCCCACTGCCACGGTCAACACTATACTCATCATGCTTACGGTTTCCCCATTTTATGATGACCACGATCAGCCTACGTGGTTCGTGTCGTAATAGCGCTTCTCCACCCATCAAGCTAAACAATCTTAGTTGTACAAGTTCAAATATGATATTATGCTGATATTAGTAAAACTGAGAGGTGTTTAATTGGTCAGCTAAATGTTGCTACTTTAGTTTCGAAATGCATGCTAGACACATATGGAGAAACCGGAAGGAATAGTATTTCTCTGTGCACTCTAGTTCATCATGGGTGGGCAACCGATGTTGTATAGAAAGACTTGTAATATCTTCAATCTACTTGCTCTTCTGCTCTTCTTTAAGATGATCCTCTTCTCTTCTTTAATAAGTATGTTCCTTGTTGGGAAGAGTAGCAGAGACATTTGCGGTCGACTTGTCAGGTCGAGTTGTTCTCCCTTAGTATATTTTGAATCTGTCAGGTCAGGTCGACTTGTTCTTCTTCACTATGTGTTGAAGCTGTCATCTACGAAGTATCATCACTTCTGGAGCTCTCATATTTTGAGTAGTAGGCCACATTATATTAATGCACACACCAAATTACAACATGCATGGCATCTCTCAGAAGAATTACAGAGATAGCACAAGGGGTTTATAGGGAGGCAGTATTGGATTAGAATCACTTCTACATTACAAAGATAATCTCACTTGTTTTTATGTTTTCATGCATGTCAGGTATTCAACATTATCAAAATGAATATGAGAATGGGCGCACAATAGGAATATTGCGGAACAATCCACTGGATAACAAACTTGGCATGGTGGAGGATGGCCTATCTTATTCACCCATCAAGGTGCTTGCTCTAACTTGGCAAGGTTGTATTGGCCGCACATATTTTGCATCCAACCTCTTGCATTACTTCTACTTTGTTACATCATCTGCTTAGTTTAAGAATCATATATGAGTATATGCCATACCTATCCATTTTCTGTACCTATTCCATGTGTCGTCATACTATGTTTTTCCAGTCAAATGTTGTTCATTCGTAATAGATATCCAAAAGGAAGATGATGAGTGCATATCCTCAAGGAGTACAAACTAGGTATTTGTAAAAGGTAGTGATACCTGATAAATCAGATAGATTAGCAGCCACAGAAAACACAAGCCCAATTGTACCACACTTTACCCCTACTCCACTGGCCAAACCCCTATTAGAACTGCTGAGAGCCCAGCGTCAGGTACTGTCTATGATATCAATTCAAAATTTGAACTCCTAAATTTCTGCATGTGCCTTACCTTCTCTCTTCTATTAAAACTAATTTCAGATGAATCTCCTTTCTCAAAGGATCATAGGATCTCACAACAATACTGGGCTCTGCATTGCTCTTGTCAGTACTTCTTGCCCTTTGTCATCATACTTACACTCATTGTTGTTTGATTATGTATCATCACTGTAAATGTTCGCTTCTTTATCCTCCCTTTGCTTGAAATTATAAGATCCATATTTACTCTTAGGTAAATGTAGAATTAACACAATGGTTATGAAGTTTTGGATTGCTCATGTAAGTACCTGTAGTCATGTACTCCCTTTGTATCGAATTAATTGTTGATCAATTGGATGTATTTAGAACTTAATAGTGCTAGATACATCCATTTGAGCGACAAGTAATAACAGACGGTGGTGGTATTACTGTACTTGCATCACGAGATAGTTGATTGTCTAGCATTACTCTGCATCTTATCTGCCCTGCCCTCCACTTTCTCCAAATTATCATATCTACATTTACTCTTGCCAAAATGTTGAATAAAGCCAATGCCACTGCACACACTGATGTCTGCTTTCCTCTTGTCAGTACCTTTTGCCTTGTAACCCTGTACTTAATCAATTGCTATTTGATTATGTATCATTAGTCTGCACCTGAGCTTCATTATCCTCTGTTTCTTCCAATATTATTTGATCTATATTTACTCTTCGCAAAATGTAGAATGATGGCAACGCTTATAAAGAATTTCTTTGGGGAATTTATTGAATTATCCTTCCATCAACATAGGGAAGGGCTTTGTCCAGCCCGTGTTAACATGTAATGTAAGTTCGTCCTTCTCAAGACTTCAAACTTTGTTCTAGTATAGAGTTGGATAGGCATCATTTCCTCGACTGCTGTTTACTTTGCTATTTACATCTGATTGGATGTTTGCAACAACTACCAGTTTTAAATTGTAGTTGTAAAAACATGTTCCTTATGCAGAACAAATCCATTTATTTGCTTATATAATTGTGAAACCTGTTACGTGTCTCCTTGTTTCTCTTTCAGAATCGTATCTCTTATGCTAGGCAGAACTTTAGGGAAGATAGTGAGCCAAATCATATTAAGGACAGCGAGATGACCCCAAGGTCCTGTCTTGATGAAGACAGTGAGTTGAAGTTACTCACCAGCAGGTGTGAGACAACCTCTATGCAGTCACTGCCTCAATCAGTTCGATTTCTTCAGTCTCAACTTAAAGCGGAAAGGCTTGCTTCAGCTCAGCTCCGACTTGAAGTAAAAGATGCACATAAGATGTCAGAGGACTACCTTGCACTCTATGGTGCCATATAGCTAGGGATGGAGCATCTATTATTGACACAATTGGGGTCTCATCAACTTGTTCGGCTGCTTGCGGAGCCCGTCCTGGCCAAGCCTAGTGCCTTCTGAAGTGCTCTCATTTTTGTATATTCTTTTGTCGGTGCGTTTATATGCACTGGTTGTGACCTTTGATGCCCAGTGTATGTAATCCGCGGTCACGTTGCGCTTTATTATCATCGGTAGCGAACTTTGATTCCCAGTGGATGTAATATGTCATAATTTCTTTATTGTATAGTCTAGGTTTATTCTTTGGTCGGTATGCTGTAATTTAGGCCGGAAAGTTCAGTGGATCTCATTGTTGTCAGTCTTCAGGCCGGCCCGTTACTCATATGGGCCAAAACGTGGGCCTATAATCATCTTGGGCCATTAGCAGGTCTAAACTTATAGTAGTTTCCTGCCTTTAATAGGACGAGTAAAGTTCTAGCCAGCTGGGCCAGAGAATACCATGGGCTTTTAACAGGCTAAAACCTAGATTGGGCCAGCGTTGGGCCAAAAACTTCACGGGCCAATACAAGCCGAAACTGCCTAAGGCCCATGTTTGACCCAAATAGGACGAGCAGTTAATAGGCCAAAATATATCTCGGGCATGTTTGGCCCAATAAAATTATGGGCTTTAAGCAGGCTAGTATCCATGCGGGCCATAGGCCCAAAGTGTCACGGGCCATTATCAGATGGGCTGTAAGCATACCGGATTCAGCGCAGGCTGTAATTAGGCCCAACTGTTCCACGGGCCATTAACATGCCGATAGGCCTGTTGGGCTGAAATATATCCACAAAGACTATGGGCCATTAAGAGGCCTAAAGTTACTTCGAATAAGAAATAGCCCAGTTTCTGCATGGGTTGTTAAAGGGCCTAAAGTTAAACCGGGCCGACAATGTCCCAGATGCACCACGGGCCGCTAACAGGCCGAAACTATTATCGGGCCGAACTGGTTATTAGGCATTTAACAGACTGAAATACAAACCTGTCTTAGAATGGGCCCAAAAGAAAAGTGGCCTGTTAACGGGCTTGATCCGATATGGGCCTAATTTGGCCCAAAGCACGGCAGGCTATGAACGGGCCTCAATTTGGCCCAAAACATGGCAAGCTGTTAACGGGCCAGCCCACTAGTGTCTAAAAAAACATACTGGGCCTTTAACTGGGCCGACCTTTTCATCGGAATGGGCCTCTGTTGGGCCGTGCCACGTGTCGATGTATCATAGGTGCCTCGTGTCCAATTAGTGGATGACATCTGTCCCAACGATGAGCAAACACGTGTTTCCTCCGGCCAATGAGAATTTTACACGTGGAAAATCACCATTGGTCCGGGCTGTTAACGGGTTATGGGATCCAATACCGGACACGATAGCTTAACGGCGACCCATTACGGTCGATGCCACGTGCCGGGCACCCTTGATGAAAGCACTTCTATGATGCGTGATTTATCATCATGGAAGTGGACACTTCCATGATGATAATTTTGGTAATGTCATGGAACACTTCTACAACAGCACATGTATGAATATCTTGATTCTGTCATTAAATCATCATGGATGTACATGCATGACAGAAAACGTCACCTACTGTGACAAACACATATCATCACAGAAGTGTATTTTTTGTAGTGTAGATTAAGCAGTCGTTCTTAATTTATACAAATAGTTCAACTCGATAGCTGAACCGACCAAACGTTTCCCCAATTGTTGCCAACCACATACTGAAATAGCTAATTCAACTATATATACTAGCTAATTTTAAGTACGTTGTACAGTTCACCACATCTATAGTCAGATGAACTGAACAAAGTACCCCCTAAATACTCTACTACTACGAAGGGGCTTTGTACTACTTCCGGTAGCCTCTCCTCTGCTGAGCACGCCCAGTAAGAGGAAGAGGAGGAGGAGCCTATCGACGAGCTGGACAACTCCAATACGGTGCCTGCCGCTTCTGCACCTTCAGCGACGCTCACCTCGAACGCCCTCTGTCGCTCTAGACGACCCCTCTCGAAGTGGACGGACTGCTTGTAGATCTCCTGGTTCCTCGCCTCTACGTTGGCGTGTGCTGCGGCCACGACTGCGATAAGGCTCTTTGCATTCTCGAAGAGGCGCTCCTCCTCCTCCCGAAGGAACTCGATGTAGCGCGCAAGGTCGCTGCCGCACGTGCAGGCCTCCACCTCCGCCTCGGCGGTGGCGGAGCGGGTGATAATCCTGGCGGTCGACGGTGGGCTGGCGGCCACGACCACCACCTCCTGCCTTCGGGTCGCGGAGGCGGAGCAGGTGATGGCCATGATGGCCGGTAGTGGGGTGGCAGCCACGACGGCCACCTCCCGCTTTCGAGCCATGGAGGTGGAGTGGGCGATGGCCCTGGCTTTCAACGATGGTGTGGCAGCAATGGCAGCCAGCAACGGCGGCCTGCAACAGCCGCCGACAGGAAGCGGCGGCGGAGCGTGTGGTGGGTGTTCCACGCACACCCAACATGGACGCCATTCGCACTACACTACATCGGGGATTGCGCCACGGCCGCGGTGTAGGCTCCAAGCTGGAGCTGTCCTTTGATGGCTGAGTGATGACGACGGACTGGTGCCATTGGCGATTGTGGGAGAAGCAGACGAGATAAGCTACAGGGAGGGGAAAATGCGACACATGACTCGCCGGCCGTGCGGGTTTATATAGTAGGCTGGTAAGCATTGGTATTTTGGGGGATTTCACCGAGTCGGGCGGGAAGTTTGCGCGGGAACCTGTGCGGTTGCACGAGAATGGGCTCACCGCCGTTTGGCCAAAATAACACCCCCGCGCGCTGCTCAAGCTTGCGCTCTAGGCCGTCCGCGGCAGCGGGGTGACAAGACGTGCGAGAGGAGGATGAAAGGACACGTAAACATACGGTTAATAAAAATAACATTTGTGATTTAATTACCTACTATACCCCCATCCTGGTTTATAAGTAGGATTTAACTAATAAAATACGAATGCATGTCGCCAAAGATTATATCGTTGGATTCGTATTTGAACATAGTTTCCAGTTATATAATTTTTGTAACATGCATTAACATTTTGTTGGTTAAATTTAAGGTTATATAACAGCAAGCGTTTGCCAAGAACAGACACGGCTTATTCCATCACAAACATCTCGGATGGATCAAGTGTATGCCATGTATCACACACACAACTCGAATCTGATTCGTGCTTGATGTCTCCGACATCGCTCGCACAGTTCGTCTTATTTGCCACGTATCACTGTGCCGGCCTCTGCTCGCTTCCCTAGGCAAGCTCTACTCGTCGTTAGGCGCCACGGCGCGGTCTGCTCGCGTCCGTCAGCATGCTCTGCTTGCGTTCGTTGGTGTGCTTGGCTTGTGGACAACTCTTCCTTGCGTGTTCAACTGCTATATGCATATATATGGTCGCTCGTCGTTGAGGCAACCGCGGAGCGCTCTGCTCGTGTCCCTCCGTGCGCGCTCTGCCAGCGGTTGGGCCTACGTGCGATCACGTCGAGGGCCCCATATGCATGCAGTTGCGCCGCATGCGTCGCCACATGATCCAGTTACGTGCGGCATGATGGAGTTACGCCCTACAAATTAAAACTGGCATCAGGGCGTGCCGATATTCTAGGCCGTCCGGCTTCCCCTTTAATTCCTGCGGCCATTATAACCTTAGTCTCTTCAACCTTTCGATCGCGCCCCACAACAAAGTGCAATCACATGAATAAATAACGTAAAACTAATATATACCTTATAAGTCTCAGCGGAAACAAATAATCGGGCGTGGAGTCCCATCAACGCCATCGGCAAGTTGAGTGTAGACCACAACCCAACAACGAAACTCACTCCGTAGAAATAATCCTGCAACATGATACGTTGCAGCCGTGTAGGTCAGTACATTGAATGTACTGGCAAGATCACTGTAAGAAGAACAGATGATAAAACTATACTATATGCAATATGACTTTGTGGCTCTGTATCTGAGGTTTTTGCGTAAAAGGTGGTTTTATTTTCCCTACAACAAGGAAATGACCGAAGTCTGCACTACGGAGTTTTCTATCATGACATGGTTCTGCCAACCGATGTCTCATAACCCAAATCATTATAAGTTGCCCACAATTAAGTTATCAGTCCGGTGTTGAGAGTTCCGGGATATATCCAAGTCCAGAGGCTCAAATTGTCCATAATCGGGGCGACGGCTAATCATGTTTAGCTTGTATACTATGCAGAGGTATGTGCACTTTTACCCACAGTACTCGATCTCCTCTTTTGAATTCCTCACACTGCCTGATGTTTGAGAACCGGATGATCGAGACATAGTCTTTTCGAAAAGGTCCCCTTAATCGAAAGATACGCCAGAACACCTACAATTCCCCTACATCTGCTAGCCTATCATCGAAAGGTTTCCCACAACTTACCCAACTATGCCAAAGCCCATAATGGCTTGTGGCTGCACACGAAAGTTTCTAGGCATGAAATATCGTATGATCCCTTTGAGCCTGGGTGGCATTCCATAGGGTGATCTCACAAGTCCTCTGGGATCCCCCTGGGCAAGCACTGGTTTCTCTAGGTGCCCGGGCAAGCCATTGGTTTCTCCAGGGTGCCCCAACCATTCCACCCAGATGTGTGTTTATGTTGCCACCTTAAGTTACCCTTAATTATTATCTCTCTCATAACTTGCATGAATCTCACATACCAATCCCCATCTACGAGCATGGCTAAGCAATATATGACATAACGAATAATCCCGGGGTGTTTCAAGGATCATAGATTCCTACCTCATGAACTACGTAGCAAAGCCCCAGTTCCCAATCCTACTCATTCAAATTTGTAAGGGTGAACTAATGCATAGCAAAAACTGGGTATAGAAAAGTATGATCAAAGTGTGAACTTTCCTGGTAAGTTGATGAAGATATTAACGCTCTCGGAAACTTGACAAAACTATTCGTCACTCCGAGAAAATCTATATAATCAAACATAGTATTCACATAAGCAATATTCTAGCAAGAAATTCTAGCACTCAAAATAATAGTCTACAAAACATTCTAATAAATAAAAAACGAGAAACACCAAATAAAATCCAAGGAAAAAATACACAAGTAACTATAAAATACCTACGAAGAAAACTTTTGACTCAACTACAAAATTGTTTTATCCTAAATAATTTAACAACAAATAAAATGCTAAACTAATAAGTTAACTGAAAATAAAATAGGTTTTCATTAAAATAACAGAAAGAATTTTTCATAAACTTTTAGTAGCAAAAAGAAACAATAAAAAGCTTTTATAAAACTCTAACTATGACCTATACAAGTTTTCATACCAAGCTAAAGAAAATACTTTTTTTAATAAAAAAATTATCTACTGTTCACCAACAGAAACATAAACTAATTTGTCAAAAGAGGCAAAAATAAATAATTTAAAACTATTAAAAACAACAAAGGAAAGATTATAACAAAACTATAAGTGAAATAGTACTGTTTTGCCTAAAACCCTATTTTAAAATAAACAAAAACTGATTTGAAAAAGTCTACTTTTAGATAAAAGATCAAGTGATCCCTAGCGAAAAGAATTAATCAAAAAGCTATTTTTAATTAAAAGTTATTAGCAATCTAGTGTTTCTAACAAATATGTTTGAACTCTAAATGTAAGAGTTCAAAAGTATTTTTCGTTGTGTCCACGGGATAGATGGGATTTTTTATGAATCTGTAGCGAAAAGAATCATCAAAATTGGAGTTGTAGATCTAAAGATATAAAAAAACCGAATCTAAATCAAAAAACAGAAACGAAAAAAACAGAAAGTGCGCTAGCTACATAGCAGGCTCTACTGGAGTCTGTGATCTGTAACTTAGAACTGCACGTGCTTGATTAATAAAAGAAAATTAGACGAACCGGTTCAACATAAACCGGCTGAACCGTAAATAAACCATAAGCTAAACCAACATAAATAAAAACCAATCTAAATAAAAAAAAATGTTTTTTCCTAACTGAAACGAACAGATGAATTGAACGCTTACAGAGAAGAATGGGGTGGATCACTGACGCGGTGGGCGGCGGCCCCGACGGTCGTGGGCGGAGGCGAAGGTGTCAGGAGGATGTAGCATAGAGCGGCTCGTCCGGTGGTGGAGTTGGAGATGTTCGGCGACGACGAACGGCGAAGAAACGGAGCGGTGAAGCTTGGTGCTCCGGGTGCTCCAGCGAAGACAATGAGTTTGGTACAACCTTTGTCAATGGAGAGGCAAAGCAAGACCATGTCAAAACGGTTATAGAAATCGATGGAAGTCGACATGAAAAAGGAGAAGGGTCGGGATGGCTCACCGGCATGGGAAAACGGCGATTATGAGCTATAGGGGTGGACTTGGCGAGGGGTTTCGAAGGGAATTGGTCGAGAGGGGTCATGGCTATTTATAGGACAACTTGCTTGGACGAGGGGGAGACTAGAGATAGGGTTTCCACGAAGATCGGTCGCGGAGGCAGCGTCAAGAGGGTGTACGTACATGATTCTGTTTCTGTGCGTGAAGAAGAAGAAAGAAGAGGTGGGGCCCAGGGGCCACTTGTGTGAGAGAGCGATCAGGCGTGGGGAAACGAGGGAACGGGCGAGCGAAGGAGTCGGGCACTGGGCGCTGCCCTTCTTTTTTTGTTGTATAAGGGCGCTGGCCTCGCCTGCTCGCAGGCTGCGGCCTCTGGCGGCTGGCGATGGGGCGGGGCAGGCCGCGCTGGCCTTGCTGGGCGCCTGGCCGCTGCTGGCCTGGGCCGGTGGGCCTGGCCGGCCGGATTTTTTTATTTAAAAAAGCATTTTTTTGTTTTTTTAACAGCGAGGAAAAAAATTAACTCAATAAAAAATCTATATAGGCATATTATATACAAAACATTTTAGAATAAAATTTCCTAGAATATGAACATATTTTCACGGCCAAATAAAATACTTTAAAAAATCATGTTGTTGCAATATGTCCAAAATGAAAGGGAATTGGATATCGAATAAACTGGCAAAGCTTGTCTCTGATTTTTGGAGTGTCATATTCCTCCTCTCGTATTTATTTTATCACAGATTTTTTTTGACAAAATTCAAACTAAAAATTAAATAGGGATTCAACTAGAAAATTTTGGGAAAGTCCTTTTATTCCCTGTCATTCAACTTTCAAAAAGTTTCAACTTCACTCAATTTCACACAAGCACCCACACCACAATCAAACAAACAATCAAAACTATTTATTTATTATAATATTTCAAAATTTAGAATTCTGGGATGTTACAAACCTACCACACTTAAAATGAATCTCGTCCTCGAGATTCAGAGAGGCTAGCAAGAAAAAGCTTAGGGTTTGGGGGTCTAGCAAATCAAATGATCAAAATGGTCTGGGGTGCTACCACACTTAAAAAGCAAGATTATGGTCCCGTCCAAAACTCATGTACTCATTCCTTTTGGTTGACGGTGTCAGTCTTCTCATATTTCCTAGATAACTCCTTCACTGGGGCTCTTCCGGTCGGGGCACGACCTTTTTCCTCAAATTATTGTGTCCTTTCATCATGGTAAGGTTCTTCAAAGACTGGGTCTTCTCAGTTGACGGGTCTGTCGACAATACTAAAAAACTATCAAAAATCTCATGGTGGTCAACAATTAATGGTTCTCCTGCAGGAAAGGGTCTGGGTTGAATCTCACCGTATATCCTATGGTCGACAACGGTTGCCTGTACAGGGTCCATCGTTCTACCATTCTATGGTTTAAACAAGGTTTGATATCGTTGTACGATGGGTAAGTCACTCAGATTTACCATCCCAAATAGCAAGAGCGAATGACAAGAGTAATTCAGTATGGTGATCAATCCATTCGGCACCCAAATCATTACCTTGTATAAGGTTTAGCGAATCTCGTATTTCTAACACTCGGGCATTCTCACAAGCATTGCGTAATTTCTTTTGTCCACGAATTGGGTTCAGATAAATCCATTAATTATGTAAGATGAACAAAACATCTATCATTTTATTCACAACTCTCGGGTTTTGCGTAATCTCCTAGGGAAACGTCTGCTGCTTAATCCACAACTTCTTCCAAAATTGTTTCCTTCATCCGGAGAGTACTGGATCCTTATTACATCCTGGGCCTGAGGGTTATGGCCCACTTCAACTCTTGTACAATTTTTTCATTTCATCCTTGGAGTTACTCTTGTTCCACATTCCTTGCATTAGACCTCCTTAAATTCCAATATTGGATCATTCCTTTATACTCTTGAGGTAACCAACATATCGAAATAAAAAACATTTTGTTCAAACTCCACTCTGCGGAATAAATTTTCCATTCCATTGGTTAGTTGTTCTCACTAGGTACTACCACCCTTGAAATGCACAAATTCTTCCATAGACCATATTTCTCATATCCTCGAAAATGGTCAACGTCTGTGTTCGTAAAGTAATAACTCATACAATTCAACATGTGAAATCATTACACATTAATTTTATTGATTTCGTGAGTTCATTACAATCTCTGAGACATCCATTACATAACTCAACTTATTGTCCTCTTGAAAATAAATTTGCTTCCTACTACACTTACTACCAATACCAAAAGTCCAACTACTCAGCTCCAGCTTTCATCTTGTCGGGACATTTAGTAGAATAATGTCCCGCTTCCCTGCAACGAAACAAATGACTTCTAACATGTCTCAGGGCTTATTTGTGATTATGTAGGCTCCTTGGATTGTTAGCTTCTTTTCTGGACATTTACCAACATAATGACCTAAATCCTTGCACCTGTAACAAGTGATATGACTTAGGTTCTTCTCTGCAGAAATTGGATTGTACTGGGGATGCCTTGGTTTTCTCTTCCTGTATTTCTTCGTAATGATCAGAGCTTCTATTTCCTGAGGGTCAAACTTCACTTCTGCTGTCGGGAAGCCTCTGAGATACTCTTGGCTTTCCTTCGTGCAATACTCTGAAAAATGTCCTTCTCCACATGAATAGCAGGCTTGGGCGAAAAATATGTTTAGGCCTTAACCATCAGGGTCTTCAATAACTTTCTTCATGGTAGGTTCTTCTGAATTTTCCCTGAGGGTTTCTTTCACGGCTTCTTTCGGCTTCTTGGTAATTTCTTGTACCTTGGGGTACATGTGACACTGACCAGGGTAGTGTGTAGTTCCTCACACAGGAAACAAGTAACTTGCCTAGTCAGGCACTCTTTGACTGGGTGATTCTCCTCACAATGAGGGCATCCATCCTTGTGTTCCTCCTAGGTGTGTCCTATCTCTCCACATATCTTGCATGCACAAGTTTTCTCATGCGATCTTCCATGTTCCGTATCCATTGTGCTACCTCCGGCTGTGTCATTGATCTCGGAGATACTACAACATCTTCATTCATCATCTATTGGGTCCAAGGGTTTTTGGATGAGAAATGAGACAAGAGATAGAGGGATATACACACAATACAAACAATAGTTTTGAAGGAACGGGTTTTATTTTGTGGCTATCAGGAAAACATTAAACAAATGACAACTCACAAATCGTCGCATCTAATGTAAGTTATAACACGGGTTTGGTCTTCTAAAGGTCAAACAAATCTTCATATTCTTCAAATTCTTCAAGTCTTCGGGGTCTTCAACTGTTGTGGCTTCAACTCTTCTAATGCATGGTGAAATCCTCTTTACTCTGAAGAGGTCATCAGTTGTCCGATATCTTGTCCTTCTTGGAGCGGCTTCAGTTGATCCTCCGTGTGGTCAAAAGGGGATGAGGTATATTCCAACTATTTGAGGTAAGAGGGCTATGAGATAAAATCAGAAAAGATGAGAAGTAAGGGATCTTTTTGCAAATAAAGTTTTAGAGAGATCATGTCCTAGGCCTTTCTAGTTTTTAGGGTCACGTCCTACAGTCAACATGTGCTCTGATACCATCTTTGTAACGACCCGACCTCAAATGGTTAAGCTTCTATGTATCTGTGCCATCCCCGGATCAGTATGCTCGCACACACAGTACATCAATGTATATATCAAAGTGCAATCACATGTATAAATAACGTAAAACTGATATATATATATATATATATATATATATATATATATATATATATATATATATATATATATACACCTTATAAGTCTCAGCGGAAACAAACAATCGGGTGTGGAGTCCCATCAACGCCACCGGCAAGTTGAGTGTAGACCGCAACCCAAGAACGAAACACTCGTCATAGAAATAACCCTGCAACATGATACGTTGCAGCCGTGTAGGTCAATACATTGAATGGACCGGCAAGATCACTGTAAGAAGAACAAATAATAAAACTATACTGTATGCAATATGGCTTTGTGGCTTTGTATCTGAGGTTTTTGAAGGAAATATGCCCTAGAGGCAATAATAAAGTTATTATTTATTTCCTTATAATCATGATAAATGTTTATTATTCATGCTAGAATTGTATTTACTGGAAACATAATACATGTGTGAATACATAGACAAACAAAGTGTCACTAGTATGCCTCTACTTGACTAGCTCGTTAATCAAAGATGGTTATGTTTCCTAACCATGAACAATGAGTTGTTATTTGATTAACGAGGTCACATCATTAGTAGAATGATCTGATTGACATGACCCATTCCATTAGCTTAGCACCCGATCGTTTAGTATGTTGCTATTGCTTTCTTCATGACTTATACATGTTCCTATGACTATGAGATTATGCAACTCCCGTTTACCGGAGGAACACTTTGGGTACTACCAAACGTCACAACGTAACTGGGTGATTATAAAGGAGTACTACAGGTGTCTCCAATAGTCGATGTTGGGTTGGCGTATTTCGAGATTAGGATTTGTCACTCCGATTGTCGGAGAGGTATCTCTGGGCCCTCTCGGTAATACACATCACATAAGCCTTGCAAGCATTACAACTAATATGTTAGTTGTGAGATGATGTATTACGGAACGAGTAAAGAGACTTGCCGGTAACGAGATTGAACTAGGTATTGGATACCGACGATCGAATCTCGGGCAAGTAACATACCGATGACAAAGGGAACAACGTATGTTGTTATGCGGTCTGACCGATAAAGATCTTCGTAGAATATGTAGGAGCCAATATGGGCATCCAGGTCCCGCTATTGGTTATTGACCGGAGACGTGTCTCGGTCATGTCTACATTGTTCTCGAACACGTAGGGTCCGCACGCTTAAGGTTACGATGACAATTATATTATGAGTTTACATGTTTTGATGTACCGAAGGAGTTCGGAGTCCCGGATGAGATCGGGGACATGACGAGGAGTCTCGAAATGGTCGAGACGTAAAGATTCATATATTGGATGATATGGTTAGGCCAAGGGGTCAAGCCCATGAGGCTTTAGGTCGGTGCAAAAGGAGTTTTGCGGAGGCCAGGGGGCCAAACGCCGGAGACCCTGGCGTCTGGCCCTGGGCCAGACGCCGAGGCCCATGGCGTCTGGGCCAGACGCCAAGGATTGTGGCGTTTGGTCCTAGAATCCGAGTGGGACTCTTGCCTTTCGGGCAAAACCGACTTTGAGGAGGCTTTTGTTCCAAGTTTCGACCCCGGGGCTCAACATATAAATAGAGGGGCAGGGCTAGCACCAAAGGTACAACAAGTTGATCCACGTGATCTATTCCTTAGCCGTGTGCGGCGCCCCAGCCACCATATTCCTCGATAATACTGTAGCGGAGTTTAGGCGAAGCCCTGCTGCTGTAGTTCATCAAGATCGTCACCACGCCGTCGTGCTGACGGAACTCTTCCCCGACACTTTGCTGGATCGGAGTCCGGGGATCGTCATCGAGCTGAACGTGTGCTCGAACTCGGAGGTGCCGTAGTTTCGGTGCTTGATCGGTTGGATCGGGAAGACGTACGACTACTTCCTCTATGTTGCGTCAACGCTTCCGCAGTCGGTCTGCGTGGGTACGTAGACAACACTCTCTCCTCTCGTTGCTATGCATCACATGATCTTGCGTGTGCGTAGGAATTTTTTTTGAAATTACTACGAAACCCAGCAGTGGTATCAGAGCCAGGTTATTTATGTTGATGTTATATGCACGAGTAGAACACAAGTGAGTTGTGGACGATACAAGTCATACTGCCTACCAGCATGTCATACTTTGGTTCGGCGGTATTGTTGGACGAGACGAACCGAACCAACCTTACGCGTACGCTTACGCGAGACCGGTTCCCTCGACGTGCTTTGCACAGAGATGGCTTGCGGGCGACTGCCTCTCCAACTTTAGTTGAACCAAGTATGGCTACGCCCGGTCCTTGCGAAGGTTAAAACGGAGTCTATTTGACAAACTATCGTTGTGGTTTTGATGCGTAGGTGAGATTGGTTCTTACTTAAGCCCGTAGCAGCCACGTAAAACATGCAACAACAAAGTAGAGGACGTCTAACTTGTTTTTGCAGGGCATGTTGTGATGTGATATGGTCAAGGCATGATGCTGAATTTTATTGTATCAGATGATCATGTTTTGTAACCGAGTTATCGGCAACTGGCAGGAGCCATATGGTTGTCGCTTTATTGTATGCAATGCAATCGCGATGTAATGCTTTACTTTATTACTAAACGGTAGTGATAGTCGTGAAAGCATAAGATTGGCGAGACGACAACGATGCTACGATGGAGATCAAGGTGTCGCGCCGGTGACGATGGTGATCATGACGGTGCTTCGGAGATGGAGATCACAAGCACAAGATGATGATGGCCATATCATATCACTTATATTGATTGCATGTGATGTTTATCTTTTTATGCATCTTATCTTGCTTTGATTGACGGTGGCAGTATAAGATGATCTCTCACTAAATTATCAAGAAGTGTTCTCCCTGAGTATGCACCGTTGCGAAAGTTCTTCGTGCTGAGACACCACGTGATGATCGGGTGTGATAGGCTCTACGTTCAAATACAACGGGTGCAAAACAGTTGCACACGCGGAATACTCAGGTTATACTTGACGAGCCTAGCATATACAGATATGGCCTCGGAACACGGAGACCGAAAGGTCGAGCGTGAATCATATAGTAGATATGATCAACATAGTGATGTTCACCATTGAAACTACTCCATCTCACGTGATGATCGGACATGGTTTAGTTGATTTGGATCACGTGATCACTTAGAGGATTAGAGGGATGTCTGTCTAAGTGGGAGTTCTTAAGTAATATGATTAATTGAACTTAAATTTATCATGAACTTAGTCCTGGTAGTATTTTGCAAATTATAGATCAATAGCTCGCGTTGTTGCTTCCCTGTGTTTATTTTGATATGTTCCTAGAGAAAATTGTGTTGAAAGATGTTAGTAGCAATGATGCGGATTGGATCCGTGATCTGAGGATTATCCTCATTGCTGCACAGAAGAATTATGTCCTTGATGCACCGCTAGGTGACAGACCTATTGCAGGAGCAGATGCAAACGTTATGAACATTTAGCTAGCTCAATATGATGACTACTTGATAGTTTAAGTGCACCATGCTTAACGGCTTAGAATCGGGACTTCAAAGACGTTTTGAACGTCATGGACCATATGAGATGTTCCAGGAGTTGAAGTTAATATTTCAAGCAAATACCCGAGTTGTGAGATATAAAGTCTCCAACAAGTTCTATAGCTAAAAGATGGAGGAGAATCGCTCAACTAGTGAGCATGTGCTCAGATTGTCTGGGTACTACAATCGCTTGAATCAAGTAGGAGTTAATCTTCCAGATAAGATAGTGATTGACAGAATTCTCTAGTCACCATCACCAAGTTAGTAGAACTTCGTGATGAACTATACTATGCAAGGGATAACGGAAACAACTCCCAAGCTCTTCGTGATGATGAAATCAATGAAGGTAGAAATCAAGAAAAACATCAAGTGTTGATGGTTGATAAGTGTCAGGACCCCGACTCAATGCCACATCGATCTAGCATGTAACACCTCATATCACTTTGCGGCCTCACGCACGGTATTCCCACGGGTGTCGCCTTACCTTTGCCCGGGACCGTTTGCGTCTTTTGGCACACGTATATGATAGTGTCGCTAGCATCCATATGATAAGGAGCCCGGGCTGACATGGCTAGTCGTAAACCCAAAGTGGCACAGACTTACAGGGACAGGCATCCATGACCCAGCATCGAACGTGTCGGTCATCAGCGAGTGAATCCAGGCTGTAGCACTGGGCTAGCAGGACTCCGGTGGACCGGGCTGTAGCGGGCTAACAGGACTCCGATATTCATCGCGTGACATTTCCCCGAAGGGACAGACACAGGAACGAAGAAGGACACATGCCGGCCAGCCTAAGTGTTCCGGAGCAGTAGCAAGCTACCAAGGCTCAGTGAAACACTAGGAGACATTTCCCCGTAAGAGAGGCTACTAAGGATAAACAACTAGATGGTCAGATCCCACACATACCAAGCATTTCAATAACATACACACAATATGCTCGATATGTGCAAATACAACATGGCATCACAACATGACTCTACGACTCAAGTAATTTATTCAATAGGCTCCGAGGAGAGAGATATTACAAACATGGGTCTCATTACCCAACAATCAGAGCATACAAGTCAAAGCACATGCGGAAGCTTAACATGTCTGAGTACAGACATCTATAAATGAAAAAGGCTGAGAAGCCTGACTATCTACCAGATCCTGCCGAGGGCACAAGATCGTAGCTGAGGTAACAAGCTAAACGTCGAAGTCCACGTGGAACTACTAGTGAGACCGAAGTCTCTCTGCAAAAACATAAAATAGGCAAACGTGAGTACAAATGTACCCAGCAAGACTTACATCAGAACTAACTACATATGCATCATTATCAACAAAGGGGATGGTGGGGTTTAACTGCAGCAAGCCAGCTTTGACTCGGTGGCTATCCTGAACTACGACTGCAATGTAACTCTTTTGAGGTGGCGCACACGAGTCCACATATTCACCATATCAATACACCACTATGGATCCGCTCCCGTCTCCCTACGAGAACGCCATCCATAGCACTCACGCTTATCTTGCGCATTTTAAAGTATCCACTTTCACTTGTCTATGAACTGATATAAGCAACCCAGAAGTCCTTTTCCGCGGACACGGCTATTCGAATAGATGATGTTAACCCTGCAGGGGTGTACTTCTTCATACATGTTTCCACCACTTAGCGTCTGCACACGACATGTGCTCGGAAGACTTCAAGCGAAAGCCGACGTGGGTGTAGACCACGACCTACCTAAACACTCAAGTCTCTAGTCCAGGTTTATCGCCTATTCGGGTTCCATCCATGAGGAGATCCGGCCGGAGTTTCGCTCACAGCCCCAAACGATGTGAACAGGGTTCCCGAGATACCAAACGGGCATCCGGTACACCGTGCCACGTACCTACCGCATCACAGCCCACCCCTACGGTCAGCGCTGTCCACGGCCTCCAGTAAGCTACAAACACCAGAAACTACTTGCAACTCCTGGACAGAGGACTAGGGTGAATAAGAAGTCGAGCGGGGTCATATTTCAGGGCCCAATGTATGGTAGTAGCTGAATCATGGATCACAAACACAGAACTCAGTTCCTGAGGACGGCTTCAATGAGACAACCCACCATGTACTCCTACATGGCCTCTATACCAACACTGTCAGGACCCCGACTCGATGTCACATCGATCTAGCCGGTAACACCTCATATCACTTTGCGGCCTCACGCACGGTATCCCCACGGGTGTCGCCTTACCTTTGCCCGGGACCGTTTGCGCCTTTTGGCTCACGTATATGATAGTGTCGCTAGCATCCATATGATAAGGAGCCCGGGCTGACATGACTAGTCGTAAACCCAAAGTGGCACAGACTTACAGGGACAGGCATCCATGACCCAGCTTCGAACGTGTCGGTCATCAGCAAGTGGGTCCGGGCTGTAGCACTGGGCTAGCAGGACTCCGGTAAACCGGGCTGTAGCGGGCTAACAGGACTTCGGTACTCAAAGCGTGACATTTCCCCGAAGGGACAGACACAGGAACGAAGAAGGACACATGCCGGCCAGCCTAAGTGTTCCAGAGCAGTAGCAAGCTACCATGGCTCAGCGGTAACACTAGGAGACATTTCCCGGTAAGAGAGGCTACTAAAGATAAACAACTAGATAGTCAGATCCCACACATACCAAGCATTTCAATAGCATACACACAATATGCTCGATATGTGCAAATACAACATGGCATCACAACATGACTCTACGACTCAAGTAATTTATTCAAATAGGCTCCGAGGAGCGAGATATTACAATCATGGGTCTCATGACCCAACAATCAGAGCATACAAGTCAAAGCACATGCGGAAGCTTAACATGTCTGAGTACAGACAACTATAAATGAAAAAGGCTGAGAAGCCTGACTATCTACCAGATACTGCCGAGGGCACAAGATCGTAGCTGAGGTAACAAGCTAAACGTCGAAGTCCACGTGGAACTACTAGTGAGACTGAAGTCTCTCTGCAAAAACATAAAATAGGCAAACGTGAGTACAAATGTACCCAACAAGACTTACATCAGAACTATCTACATATGCATCATTATCAACAAAGGGATGGTGGGGTTTAACTGCAGCAAGCCAGCTTTGACTCGGTGGCTATCCTAAACTACGACTGCAAGCGACTCTTTTGAGGTGGCGCACACGAGTCCACATATTCACCATATCAATACACCACTATGGATCCGCTCCCATCTCCCTACGAGAACGCCATCCATAGCACTCACGCTTATCTTGCGCATTTTAAAGTATCCACTTTCACTTGTCTATGAACTGATATAAGCAACCCAGAAGTCCTTTTCCGCGGACACGGCTATTCGAATAGATGATGTTAACCCTGCAGGGGTGTACTTCTTCATACATGTTTCCACCACTTAGCGTCTGCACACGACATGTGCTCGGCAGACTTCAAGCGAAAGCCGACGTGGGTGTAGACCACGACCTACCTAAACACTCAAGTCTCTAGTCCAGGTTTATCGCCTATTCGGGTTCCATCCATGAGG
Organism: Triticum dicoccoides; assembly: GCF_002162155.2. Taxonomy (NCBI): domain Eukaryota; kingdom Viridiplantae; phylum Streptophyta; class Magnoliopsida; order Poales; family Poaceae; genus Triticum; species Triticum dicoccoides. Next base: position 419,549,464 of record NC_041382.1, read on the forward strand.
AGATCCGGCCGGAGTTTCGCTCACAGCCCCAAACGATGTGAACAGGGTTCCGTGACACCAAACGGGCGCCCGGTATACCCGGCCACGTGCCTACCGCATCACAGCCCACCCCTATGGTCAGCGCTGTCCACGGCCTCCAGCATACTACAAACACCAGAAACTACTTGCAACTCCTGGACAGAGGACGAGGGTGAATAAGAAGTCGAGCGGGGTCATATTTTCAGGGCCCAATGTATGGTAGTAGCTGAATCATGGATCACAAACACAGAACTCAGCTCCTGAGGACGGCTGCAATGAGACAACCCACCATGTACTCCTACATGGCCTCTCACCGCTACCTTTACCAAATCGTGTTCACACACTTAGCTCACACACAGTAGGACATGTTCACACACCTCTGATTCATCCCCGATGAATCAGACCTGACTCAACTCTAAGCAGTAGCAGGCATGACAAACAAACATGAATGAGTAGGCACAACAGGGCTCAAACAACTCCTACTCATGCTAGTGGGTTTCATCTATTTACTGTGGCAATGACAGGTCATGCAAAGGATAAAGGGGTTCAGCTACCGCAGCAAGTAACAGATGGATCGGTGTTATCCTAATGCATTAAAAGAGAGCAGGAGCGAGAGAGTAGGATTGTATCGGAATGAACAAGGGGGTTTTGCTTGCCTGGCACTTCTGAAGATAACATTGAGTCTTCATCAGTGTCAACGATCACAACGTCGGAACATCGTCTACCGGGAGGGAACAGATACCGGCAACAAGGAAGAAATACAATCAATGCAATGCACAATATGATGCATGCTCATGACATGGCAAAATGAATGTGTTTTGAGCTAATGCAACTAGCAACAGATTAAATGAAGTTGGTTTGAATACAAGATTCAAATTCAAACTCCATATGTGATTATTTAAATGCCCTTTATATGATTTGTGCTAAACAACATCTATAAGTTGTTCTAACATGCATGAAAATGGTACAGATGGATTCCTTGAATTTTTCTGATAATTTTTCATATATAAATTATTTAATTTGGAGTTACGGTTGAATTTCTATGATTTATTGAAGTTTAGGGCATTTTCTGAAATTAATAAATCATTTAAGAATTATTTAAATTCCAGAAAACATTTACTGCATCAGCAGTGCGTCACCGTGACGTCAGCAGGTCAACTGGGCGCTCCAGGTCAAACCTGACGTGTGGGGGCCACACGTCAGTGACACAGGAACTAAACAGGGTTTAGTTAATTCTTAACTAACGTAATTAGAAGGGCTGGGGCCCACAGTCAGCGGGTCAGTGGGTTAGCTAAAATTTAATTAGTACCTAAACCAAATTAGTAGGGCCTCGGGCCCACATGGCAGTGAAACAGTGGCTAAATAAATTAAAATAAACTAAACTAATTAACAGGGGGCTGGCCCCACCTGTCATCGACCCAAGGGGAGGTCAAACCCCTGGTTAGCGGGGTCAACTCGCCGGCGTTTAGCTGCCGGCGAGGCTAAACGCGGCGGTGCAGGTGCGGGTTTCACGTACAGGGCACCGTTCGGTGCGCCCTTTGGCTCTACGGAGAGCTGGCGCGATGGCGCGTCGGATGGTCATGGTCTCCGGGCCTGGGGTGGCCGGAGTCGACGACGGCGAGCTCGGTTGCGGCCGCCGGAGCTCGGGTGAGACACGGGCGACCACTAGGGGGCACGAGAGGGCGAGCTGCGGCAGGCAACGGGCTCGTGGAGACGTTCTGAGCACGATGGTGCACTCGGGTGGGAGCTCCAGTGGCTGCAGGTGACGGCGGCGACAAGGTCAGCGGCGGCCGGAGTTCGGCCGCGACGGAGCTATGGCCTAGAGCTCGCAAACGCGAGGGGAAAGAGAGGGGTTCTGCACGGAGGCTCACCGCGAGGTCGATGAGCAGCTCGGGGGTCTCGGGGAGGCGTCGGAGGCGGCGAATCGACAGCGGCGGTCCTCGGTGGCCGAGGAGGGGAAAAGCGTCGGGACGGCGCTTCGGGGCTTCTCCGGTCGCGTGAGCCGACGGAGAGGTCGAGGGAGGCACTGCGGAGCTCGGGAGCGCGTCGGGGAGGAGAGGGGGTGGCGGTGGCCGCGAGGGCAGCGAGGGTCAGCGACGGTGGCGCTCGGCCAGTTGTGTGCGAGAGGGACGGAGAAGGGGAGAGGCGATGGGAGAGGTCGAGGGGGTTCCAGGGGGTCGGGGCAGCGCCGAGAGGATGACGCGAGGCGTCGCGGTGTCCAGGCGATGCAGACGAGCAGGGTGGTGGCGTGGCGAGCTCGGGCGCGTGCGCCGAGTCCCTCCTCTGCCTACTGGCGCGAGGAGGAAGGCGACAGGGAGGAGGAGGTGGGCTGGGCCTGCCAGCTAGGCCGCCAGGTAGCTTTGGGCCGGGTGGGCTGAGAGGTGAGCGCCAGGTAGGCTTCTGCTCTTTTTTTTTATTTCTGTTCTGTTTCTTTTATTTAATATCTTTTGCCATTGTTTGAATTTAAACAAATTCAAACAATGCCAAAAACTCCTCTGAATATTTTTATTTTGCTAGATGGACTTTTCCAAAAGCTTATAAAATATTTCAGGGGTATTTGAAATTATATTCTAGTTATATGAATATAATTCAAATTCAAATAGCTAATGATTTAAATTCAAAGTCCCAAAAATAAATCCTTTTAAAATGTTCATTATTTTTGGTTTGGATCAAAACCCTTGCCAAAAATATTAAACATCTAAGAGGAGCATTTTGGAACAATGAATGAGATTTTAGGGTTTTTTCCCTTCTTTTATTTAGGGTTTTGAGGCTTCTGACTTCCTCAGTTCAAGTTTTTAAAAATTTAAACATGATGCACAGATGGAAGCAAGCACAGGACAGGCCAGAGCTAGGGATGTGACAATAAGACCACTAGTTTCAAGAAAAGGGCAAAGGGAAGAAGGGGAACTTCAAGAAGAACGGCAAGCAAGTTGCTGCTCAAGTGAAGAAGCCCAAGTCTGGTCCTAAGCCTGAGACTAAGTGCTTCTACTGCAAAGGGACTGGTCACCGGAAACGGAATCACCCCAAGTGATTGGCGGATAAGAAGGATGGCAAAGTGAACATAAGTATATTTGATATACATGTTATTGATGTGTACTTTACTAGTGTTTATAGCAAATCCTAAGTATTTGATACTAGTTCAGTTGCTAAGATTAGTAACTCGAAACGGGAGTTGCAGAATAAACAGAGACTAGTTAAGGGTGAAGTGACGATGTGTGTTGGAAGTGGTTCCAAGATTGATATGATCATCATCGCACACTCCCTATAATTTCGGGATTAGTGTTGAAACTAAATAAGTGTTATTTGGTGTTTGCGTTGAGCATGAATATGATTTGATCATGTTTATTGTAATACGGTTATTCATTTAAGTAAAAGAATAAATTGTTGTTCTGTTTACATGAATAAAACTTTATATGGTTACACACCCAATGAAAATAGTTCATTGGATCTCGATCTTAGTGATACACATATTCATAATATTGAAACCAAAAGATGTAAAGTTAATAATGATAGTGCAACTTATTTATGGCACTGCCGTTTAGGTCATATTGGTGTAAAGCGCATGAAGAAACTCCATGTTGATGGGATTTTGGAATCACTTGATTATGAATCACTCGATGCTTGCGAACCGTGCCTTATGGGCAAGATGACTAAAACGCCGTTCTCCGGAACAATGAAGCAAGCAACAGATTTGTTGGAAATCATACATACCGATGTATGTGGTCCGATGAAAGGCTTACAGCAGGTATCATTATTTTCTGACCTTCACAAGATGATTTGAGCAGATATGGGGATATCTACTTGATGAAACATAAGTCTGAAATAATTGAAAGGTTCAAAGAATTTCAGAGTGAAGTGGAAAAATCATCGTAACAAGAAAAATAAAGTTTCTGCGATCTGATCACGAAGACGAATATTTGAGTTATGAGTTTGGTCTTCAATTAAAACAATGTGGAATAGTTTCATAGCTCACGCCACCTGGAACACCACAATGTTATGGTGTGTCCGAACGTCGTAACCGTGCTTTATTGGATATGGTGCGATCTATGATGTCTCTTATTGATTTACCATTGTCATTTTGGGGTTATGCATAAGAGACAGCTGCATTCACGTTAAAAAGGCACCATCTAAATCCGTTGAGACGACACTATATGAACTGTGGTTTAGCAAGAAACCCAAGTTGTCGTTTCTTAAAGTTTGGGGCTGCGATGCTTATGTGGAAAAGTTTCATCCTGATAAGCTCGAACCCAAATCGGAGAAGTGCGTCTTCATAGAATACCCAAAGGAAATTGTTGGGTACACCTTCTATCACAGATCCGGAGGCAAGATATTCGTTGCTAAAAATGGATCCTTTCTGGAGAAGGAGTTTCTCTCGAAAGAAGTGAGTGGGAGGAAAGTAGAACTTGATGAGGTAAACTGTACCTGCTCCCTTATTGGAAAGTAGTTCATCACAGAAATCAGTTCCTGTGACAAATACACCAATTAGTGAGGAAGCTAATGATATTGATCATAAAACTTCAGATCAGGTTACTACAGAACCTCGTAGGTCTTCCAGAGTAAGATCTGCACCAGAGTGGTGTAGTAATCATGTTCTGGAAGTCATGTTACTAGACCATGATGAACCTACGAACTATGAGGAAGCGATGATGAGCCCAGATTCCGCGAGATGGCTTGAGGCCATAAAATCTGAGATATGATCCATGTATGACAACAAAGTATGGACTTTGATTGACTTGCTCGATGATCAGCAAAGCCATGTTAAATAAATGGATCTTCAAGAGGAAGACGGACAGTGATAGTAGTGTTACTATCTACCAAGCTCGACTTGTTGCAAAAGTTTTTCAACAAGTTCAAGGTGTTGAATACGATGAGGTTTTCTCACTCGTATCGATGCTTAAGTCTATCTGAATCATGTTAGCAATTGCCACATTTTATGAAATCTGGCAAATGGATGTCAAAACCGCATTCCTTAATGGATTTATTAAAGAAGAGTTGTATATGATGCAACCAGAAGGTTTTGTCAATCCTAAAGGTGCTAACAAAATGTGCAAGCTCCAGCGATCCATCTATGGACTGGTGCAAGCATCTCGGAGTTGGAATATACGCTTTGATAAGTTGATCAAAGCATATAGTTTTATATGGACTTACGATGAAGCCTGTATTTACAATAAAGTGAGTGGGAGCACTACAGCCTTTCTGATTAGTATATGTGAGTGACATATTGTTGATCAGAAATGATGTAGAATTTTTTCTGCAAAGCATAAAGGAGTGTTTTAAAGGAGTTCTTTAAAAAGAAAAGACCTCAGTAAAAAGCTACTTATATATTGAGCATCAAGATCTATTGAGATAGATCAAGACGCTTGATAAGATTTTCAATGAGTACATACCTTGGCAAGATTTTGAAATAGTTCAAAATGGAACAGTTAAAGAAAGAGTTCTTGCCTGTGTTGCAAAGGTATGAAATTGAGTAAGACCCAAATCCCGACCACAGCAGAAAATAGAAAGAGAATGAAAAGTCATTCCCTATGCCTCAGTCATAGGTTCTATAAAGTATGCTATGCTTTGTACCAGACCTATTGTATACCTTGCTCTGTATTTGGCAAGGGAGTACAATAGTGATCTAGGATTAGATCACTGGACATTGGTCAAGAATATCCTTAGTAAGGACTAAGGAGATGTTTCTCGATTATGGAGGTGATAAAAGAGTTTGTTGTAAAAGTTACATCAGTGCAAACTTTTACACTAATCCAGATGACTCTAAGACTCAATCTGGATACATATTGAAAGTGGGAGCGATTAGCTAGAGTAGCTCCGTACAGAGCATTGTAGACATAGAATATTTGCAAAATACATACGGCTCTGAATGTGACAGACCCGTTGACTAAGCTTCTCTCACGAGCAAAACATGATCACACCTTAGTACTCTTTGGATGTTAATCACATAGCGATGTGAACTAGATTATTGACTCTAGTAAACCCTTTGGGTGTTGGTCACATGATGATGTGAACTATGGGTGTTAATCATATACAGATATGAATATTGGTGTTAAATCACATGACGATGTGAACTAGATTATTGACTCTAGTGCAAGTGGGAGACTGAAGGAAATATGCCCTAGAGGCAATAATAAAGTTATTATTTATTTCCTTATAATCATGATAAATGTTTATTATTCATGCTAGAATTGTATTTACTGGAAACATAATACATGTGTGAATACATAGACAAACAAAGTGTCACTAGTATGCCTCTACTTGACTAGCTCGTTAATCAAAGATGGTTATGTTTCCTAACCATGAACAATGAGTTGTTATTTGATTAACGAGGTCACATCATTAGTAGAATGATCTGATTGACATGACCCATTCCATTAGCTTAGCACCCGATCGTTTAGTATGTTGCTATTGCTTTCTTCATGACTTATACATGTTCCTATGACTATGAGATTATGCAACTCCCGTTTACCGGAGGAACACTTTGGGTACTACCAAACGTAACAACGTAACTGGGTGATTATAAAGGAGTACTACAGGTGTCTCCAATGGTCGATGTTGGGTTGGCGTATTTCGAGATTAGGATTTGTCACTCCGATTGTCGGAGAGGTATCTCTGGGCCCTCTCGGTAATACACATCACATAAGCCTTGCAAGCATTACAACTAATATGTTAGTTGTGAGATGATGTATTACGGAACGAGTAAAGAGACTTGCCGGTAACGAGATTGAACTAGGTATTGGATACCGACGATCGAATCTCAGGCAAGTAACATACCGATGACAAAGGGAACAACGTATGTTGTTATGCGGTCTGACCGATAAAGATCTTCGTAGAATATGTAGGAGCCAATATGGGCATCCAGGTCCCGCTATTGGTTATTGACCGGAGACGTGTCTCGGTCATGTCTACATTGTTCTCGAACCCGTAGGGTCCGCACGCTTATGGTTACGATGACAGTTATATTATGAGTTTACATGTTTTGATGTACCGAAGGAGTTCGAAGTCCCGGATGAGATCGGGGACATGACGAGGAGTCTCGAAATGGTCGAGACGTAAAGATTCATATATTGGATGATATGGTTAGGCCAAGGGGTCAAGCCCATGAGGCTTTAGGTCGGTGCAAAAGGAGTTTTGCGGAGGCCAGGGGGCCAAACGCCGGAGACCCTGGCGTCTGGCCCTGGGCCAGACGCCGAGGCCCATGGCGTCTGGGCCAGACGCCAAGGATTGTGGCGTTTAGTCCTGGAATCCGAGTGGGACTCTTGCCTTTTGGGCAAAACCGACTTTGAGGAGGCTTTTGCTCCAAGTTTCGACCCCGGGGCTCAACATATAAATAGAGGGGCAGGGCTAGCAGCAAAGGTACAACAAGTTGATCCACGTGATCTATTCCTTAGCCGTGTGCGGCGCCCCAGCCACCATATTCCTCGATAATACTGTAGCGGAGTTTAGGCGAAGCCCTGCTGCTGTAGTTCATCAAGATCGTCACCACGCCGTCGTGCTGACGGAACTCTTCCCCGACACTTTGCTGGGTCGGAGTCCGGGGATCGTCATCGAGCTGAACGTGTGCTCAAACTCGAAGGTGCCGTAGTTTCGGTGCTTGATCGGTTGGATCGGGAAGACGTACGACTACTTCCTCTACGTTGCGTTAACGCTTCCGCAGTCGGTCTGCGTGGGTACGTAGACAACACTCTCTCCTCTCGTTGCTATGCATCACATGATCTTGCGTGTGCGTAGGAATTTTTTTTGAAATTACTACGAAACCCAGCAGTTTTTGCATAAAAGCTGGTTTTATTTTCCCTACAACAAGGAAATGACCGGAGTCTGTAATGCGGAGTTTTCTATCATGACATGGTTCCGCCAACTGATGTCTCATAACCCAAATCATTAGAAGTTGCCCACAATTAAGTTATCAGTCCGGTGTTAGAGTTCCGGGATAGATCCAGGTCCAGAGGCTCAAATTGTCCATAACCGGGGACACGATTAATCATGATTAGTTTGTACGCTCTGCAGAGGTTTGCACACTTTTCCCCACAAGACTCGGTCTCCTCCGTTGAATTCCTCGCACTGCCTGATGTTTGAGAACCGGATGATTGAGACATAGTCTTTCCGAAGAGGTCCCCTTAACCGATAGATACGTCGGTACACCTACAATTCCCCTACATCTGCTAGCCTATCATGGAAAGGTTTCCCACAACTTACTCAACTACGCCAGAGCCCATAATGGCTTGTGGCTGCACACGAAAGTTTCTAGGCATGAAATATCATATGATCCCTTTGAGCCTGGGTGGCATTTCATAGGGTGATCTCACGGGTCCTCCGGGATCCCCTTGGGCAAGCACTAGTTTCTCCAGGTGCCCGGGAAACCCACTGGTTTTCCAGGGTGTGTGTGTTGATGTTGCCACGTTAAGTTACCCTTAATTTTTATTTCTCTCACAACTTGTAAGAATCTCACATACCAATCCCCGTCTACGAGCATGACTAAGCAATATAACGAATAATCCTGGGGTGTTTCAAGGATCATAGTTTCCTACCTCATGAACTACATAGCAAAGCCCCAATTCCCAATCCTACTCATGCAAATTTTTAAGGGTGAACTAATGCATAGTAAAAGCTAGGTATAGAAAAGTATGATCAAGGTGTGAACTTGCCTGTAAGTTGATTAAGATATTAACGCTCTCGGAAACTTGATAAAACTATTCGTCACTCTGAGGAATTCTATATAATGAAACATAGTATTCACATAAGCAGCATTCTAGCACTCAAAATAATAATCTACAAATCATTGCAATAAAGAAAAAAACGAAATAAAATCGAAGGAAACATTACACAAGTAACTATAAAAATCTACTAAGAAAACCTTTTGACTCAACTACAAAATTGTTTTATCCTAAATAATTTAACAACAAAGAAAATACTAAACTAATAAGTTAACAGAAACGAAAATAGGTTTTCATTAACATAACAAAAAGAATTTTTCATAAACTTTTAGTAGCAAAAAGAAAAAAGAAAAAGCTTTTATAAAACTCTAACTATGACCTATATATGTTTTCATACCAAGCTAAAGAAAATACTTTAAAAAAAAGTATCTACTGTTTACCAACAGAAAATAAAATAATTTGTTAAAAGAGGCAAAAAGAAATAATTTAAAACTATTAAAAAAACAAAGGAAAGATTATAACAAAACTATAAGTGAAAGAATACTGTTTTGCCTAAAACCCTATTTTAAAGTAAACAAAAACTGATTTGAAAAGGTCTACTGTTAGACAAAAGACCAAGTGATCCCTAGCGAAAATAATTAATCAAAAATCTATTTTTAATTAAAAGTTATTAACAATCTAGTGATTCTAACAAATCTGTTTGAATTCTAAAATTAAAAGTTCAAAAGTATTTTTCGTTGTGTCCATGGGATAGATGGGATTTTTTTGAATCCGTAGCAAAACGAATCATCAAAATCGGAGTTGTAGATCTAAAGATATAAAAAAACAAAACCGAATCTAAAACTAAAAACAGAAACGAAAAAAACAGAAGGTGTGCTAACTGGATAGCGGGCTGTATTTGGGTGTGCGATCCGAAACTATATTGCGCTCGGCCATAACTTAGAACTGCGCGTGTTTGATTAATAAAAGAAAAACAGACGAACCGGTTCGACATAAACCGGCTGAACCGTATATAAACCATAAGCTAAACCAACCTAAATAAAAATTGATTTAAATAAAAAACACTTTTTTCCTAACTGAAACAAACAAATGAACTGAACGCTTACAAAGAAGAACGGGGTGGTTCTCTGGCGCGGTGGGGCGGCTGCTCTGGCAGTCGTGGGCGGAGGCAAAGGTGTCGGGAGGATGTAGCGGAGAGCGGTTTGTCTGGTGGTGGAGTTCGAGATGTTCAGCGACGACGAACGGCAACGGAATGGAGCGGTGAAGCTTGGTGCTCCATGTGCTCCGGCGAAGACAACGAGTTTGGTACAACCTCTGTCAATGAAGAGGCAAAGCAATACCATGTCAAAATGGTTGTAGAAATTGAGGGAAGTCGACATAAAAAAGGAAAAGGGCCAGGATGGCTCACCGGCGTGGGAAAACGATGATGAACTGCAGCGTCTTCAGCCAGATTGAAACAACGAGTACGAGCTATAGGGGTGGACTTGACGAGGGGTTTCGAAGGGAATCGGTCGAGAGGGGTCGTGGCTATTTATAGGACAACTTGCTTGGACGAGGGGAAGACTAGAGATAGGGTTTCCACAAAGATCGGTCGCGGAGGCGGCGTTGACAGCGTGTAGGTACATGATTCTGTTTCTGTGCGTGAAGAAGAAGCAAGAAGAGGTGGGGCCGAGGCGCCACATGTATGAGAGAGAGATCGGGCATTGGGAAACGAGGGAACGGGCGAGCAAAGGAGTCAGGCACTGGGCGCAACCCTTCTATTTTTTTTGTATAAGGGCGTTGGCCTGGCCTGCTCGCTGACTGCGGCCTCTGGTGGCTGGGGATGGGGCTGGGCAGGCCGCGCTATCCTTGTTGGGCGATTGGCCGCTACTGGCCTGGGCCGGTGGGCCTGGCCGGCCGGATTAAAAAAAATGTTTTTTAAGAGCGAGGAAAACAAATAATCTGAATAAAAATATCTATATAGGCATATTAAATACCAAAAAATTAGAATAAAAAATTGTAAAACATGAACATATTTTTACGGGCAAATAAAATACTTTAAAGAAATCATTTTGTTGCAATATGTCCAAAATAAAGGGAATTGGATATCGAATAAACTGGCAAACCTTGTCTCAGATTTTTGGAGTGTCATATTCCTCCTCTCGTATTTTTTTTATCAGAGATCTTTTTTGACAAAATTCAAACTAAAAATTCAATAGGGATTCAAATAGAAAATTTTGGTGAAGTCCTTTTATTCCCTCTCATTCAACTTCCAAAAAGTTTCAACTTCACTCAATTTCACACAACCACCCACACCACAATCAAACAATCAATCAAAAATATTTATTTAATATAACGTTCCAAATTTAGAATTTTGGGATGTTACAATGATCCAATCATATTCATTTTCAACGCAAACACCAAATAACATGTATTTAGGTCCAACACTAATCCCGAAGGTAGAGGGAGTGTGTGATGGTGATCTTATCAACCTTGGAATCACTTCCAACACACATCGTCACCTCGCCCTTAACTAGTCTATGATCATTCTACAACTCCTGTTTCGAGTTACTAATCTTTGCGACTGAACCAGTGTCAAATACCTTGGAGTTAATATGAACACTAGAAAAATACACATCAATAACATGTATATCAAATAGACCTTTGTTCACTTTGCCATCCTTCTTATCCGACAAGTATTTGGGGTAGTTCCACTTCCAGTGACCATTCCCTTTGCAGTAGAAGCACTCAATTTTAGGCTTAGGTCTAGCTTTGGGCTCCTTTACGGGAGTGGCAACTTGCTTGTCATTCTTCTTGAAGTTCCCTTTCTTTTCATTTGCCCTTTTTCTTGAAACTAGTGGTCTTGTCAACCATCAACCATCGCCAATTTCAGCATCGCGAAGAGCTCGGGAATCGTTTTTGTCATCCCTTGCATATTATAGTACATCAAAAACTTCTAGTAGCTTGGTGATAGTGGCTAGAGAACTCTGTCAATCACTATCTTATCTAGAAGATTAACTCCCACTTGATTCAAGCGATTGTACTTCCCAGATATTCTGAGTACATGCTCACTGGTTGAGCCATTCTCCTCCATCTTGTAGGCAAAGTACTTGTCAGGTCTCATACCTCTCGACATGGGCATGAGTCTGAAATACCAATTTCAACTCTTGGAACATCTTATATGCTCTGTGGCATTCAAAAAAAATTTGAAGTCCCGGTTCTAAGTTGTAAAGCATGGTGCACTAAACTATGAAGTAGTCATCATACCAAGCTTGTCGAACGTTCATAACGTCTCCATCTGCTCCTGCAATAGGTTTGCACCAAGCAGTGTATAAAGGTCATAATTCTTCTATGCAACAATGAGGATAATCCTCAGATGACGGACCCAGTCCGCATCATTGCTATTATCATCTTTCAACTTAGTTTTCTCTAGGAACATATAAAAAACATAGGGGAGCTACAACGCGAGCTATTGATCTACAACATAGATATGCAAATACTATCACAACTAAGTTCATGATAAATTAAGTTCAATTAAGAAATTACTTAAGAGCTCCCACTTAGATAGACATCCCTTGAGTCATCTAAATGATTACGTGGTCCAAATCAACTAAACCATGTCCGATCATCACGTGATGTCTGAGCACGACGAACTGTCGCAACGGTGCATACTTAGGGAGAACACTTTATACCCTGAAATTTTAGTAAGGGGTCATCTTCTAATGCTACCGCTGTACTAAGCAAAATAAGATGTGTAAAAGATAAACATCACATGCAATCAAAATATGTGACATGATATGGCCATCATCATCTTGATCTTCATCGTAGCATCAAGGTCATGATCTCCATCATCACCGGCTTGACACCTTGATCTTCATCGTAGCGTCAAGGTCATCTCGCTAACTATTGCTTCTACAACTATCACTAATGCATATTGATAAACTAAAGCAGTTACATGGCGTTTGCATTTCATACAATAAATCGACTACCATAAGGCTCCTATCAGTTGCCGATAACTTTTACAAAACATGATCATCTCATACAATAACGTATATCACATCATGTCTTGACCATATCACATCACAACATGCCCTGCAAAAGCAAGTTAGACGTCCTCTAGTTTGTTGTTGCAAGTTTTACATGGCTGCTATGGGCTTCTAACAAGAACCGTTCTTACCTACGCATCAAAACCACAACGGTGATTTATCAAGTTTGCTGTTTTAACCTTCAACAAGGACGGGCCGCAGTCAAATTCGATTCAACTAAAGTTGGAGAAATAGACACCTACTAGCCACCTTTATGCAAAACTAGTTGCATGTCTGTCGGTGGAACCGGTCTCATGAACGTGTTCATGTATGGTTGGTTGATACGTCTCCAACGTATCTACTTTTTCTCACGCTTTCCCTCTTGTTTTGGACTCTAACTTGCATGATTTGAATGAAACTAAACCCGGACTGATGCTGTTTTCAGCAGAACTACCATGGTGTTGTTTTTTTTACAGAAATAAAAGTTCTCGGAATAGAACAAAACTTTCTGATGATTTTTTATACCAATAATAAGAATTTCTGGAGCCAAGACCCACCAGAGAGGGGCCCCTGGGTGGGCACAACCCACTAGGGCGCGCCCCCCTCTGCTGGCGCGCCCAGGTGGGTTGTACCCACCTGGTGGCCCTGCTGATGACCCCCTGATACTATAAATTCACATATTTCCAGAAAAAAATAAGGGAGAAAGAATTATCACGATCCACAAGATGGAGCCGCCACCAAGCCTTGTTCTTCCTCGGGAGGGCAGATCTCGAGTCCGTTTGGGGCTCCGGAGAGGGGGATCTTCGATCTTCGTCATCACCAACCTATCTCCATCGCCAATTCCATGATGCTCCCCACCGGGAGTGAGTAATTCCTTCGTAGGCTCGCTGGTCGGTGAAGAGTTGGATGAGATTCATCATGTAATCGAGTTAGTTTTGTTAGGGCCTGATCCCTAGTATCCAATATGTTCTTAGATTGATGTTGCTATGCCTTTTCCTTGCTTAATGCTTGTCACTTTGGGTCCGGGTGCCATGATTTCAGATCTGAACCGTTTATGAATTCATCATTATATCCATGTTTTAGATCCGATCTTGCAAGTTATAGTCACCTACTATGGTTATGATCTGGCAACCCCGTAGTGACAACAACCGGGCCCACTCCTGGCGATGACCGTAGTTTGAGGAGTTCATGTATACACTATGTGTTAATGCTTTGTTTCGGTTCTCTATTAAAAGGAGGCCTTAATATCCCTTAGTTTCCAATATGGACCCCGCTGCCATGGGAGGGTAGGACAAAAGATGTCATGCAAGTTCTTTTAATAAAGCACGTATGACTATTTACGGAATACATGCCTACATTATATCAATGAACTGGAGCTAGTGCCATATCGCCCTAGGTTATAACTGTCACATGATGAATGTCATCCAACAAGTCACCGGTCCAATGCCTACGAATTTATCCTTATTTATCTTGCTGTGTTATTATTGCTATCATCATTGTTACACTTGCTACAAATTGATGCTATCACTGTTACTATTACCGTTGCTACTGTCACTACTATAAAAACTATCAAATTACTTTGCTACTGGTCATATTTCTGTAGATAATTAATCTCCAGGTGTGGTTGAATTGACAACTCAACTGCTAATACCTTCAAATATTCTTTGGGTCCCCTTGTGTCGAATCTATAAATTTGGGTTGAATACTCTACCCTCGAAAACTATTGCGATCCCCTATACTTGTGGGTTATCAAGACCTTTTTCTAGTGCCGTTGTCGGGGAGCATAGCTATATTTGTTGAGTCACTTGGAATTATTATCATATTATCACTATGAAGAATCTGAAGGATCCAAAGACTAAGATATTTCCCTCAAGGACGAGGGGAGGTAAGGAACTGCCATCCAGTTCTGCTTTCGATTCACCTTCTGTTATGAGTAAACTTGCAACACCACCACATGTTATTAATTCTGATATATCACAAGTTATTGATGATGCTACTTCTACCATGAATGATGCTTATGATGATGCTAGTGTTGGGAAACACAGTAATTTCAAAAATTTCCTACGCACATGCAAGATCCATTTGGTGATGCATAGCAACGAGAGGGGAAGAGTGTTGTCAACGTACCCTCGTAGACCGTAAGCGGAAGCGTTATGACAATGTGGTTGGTGTAGTCGTACGTCTTCACGATCCGACTGATCCTAGCACTGAAGGTACGCACCTCCGCGATCTGCACACGTTCAGCTCGGTGACGTCCCGCGAACTCTAGATCCACCTGAGTGTCGATGGAGAGTTTTGTCAGCACGACAGCGTGATGACGGTGATGATGAAGCTACCGGTGCAGGGCTTCACCTAAGCACTACAATGATATGACCGAGGTGGAAATCTGTGGAGGGGGGCACCGCACACGGCTAAGCAATCAACTTATGTGTCTATGGGGTGCCCCCTTCCCCTGTATATAAAGGAGTGGAGGAGGGGAGGGCCGATCCTCTCTATGGCGCGCCCTAGGGGGAGTCCTACTCCCACCGGGAGTAAGATTCCCCCGTTTCCCTAGTAGGAGTAGGAGAGAAGGAAGGGGGAGAGAGAAGGAAGGAAGGGGGGCAGGCCCCCAGCCAATTCGGATTGGGCTAGGGGGGCGTGCCCTCCTCCTCGGCCTTCCTCTCCTCTATTCCACTAAGGCCCAATAAGGCCAATATACTTCCCGGGGGGGGGGGGTTTCGGTAACCCCCCCGGTACTCCGGTAAATGCCCGAACTCACCCGGAACCATTCCGATGTCCAAACATAGCCTTCCAATATACCGATCTTTATGTCTCGACCATTTCGAGACTCCTCGTCATCTCCGTGATCATATCCGGACTTCGAACTACCTTCGGTACATCAAAACACATAAACTCATAATAACGATCGTCATCGAATGTTAAGCATGCGGACCCTACGGGTTCGAGAACTATGTAGACATGACCGATACTCTTCTCCGGTCAATAACCAATAGCGGAACCTAGATGCTCATATTGGTTCCTACATATTCTACGAAGATCTTTATCGGTCAAACCGCATAACAACATACGTTGTTCCCTTTGTCATTGGTATGTTACTTGCCTGAGATTCAATCATCAGTATCTCAACACCAAGTTCAATCTTGTTACTGGCAAGTCTCTTTACTCGTTCCGTCATGCATCATCCTGCAACTAACTCATTAGTCACATTGCTTGCAAGGCTTATAGTGATGTGCATTGCCGAGAGGGCCCAGAGATACCTCTCCGACAATCGAAGTGTCAAATCCTAATCTCGATCTATGCCAACTGAACAAACACCATCGGAGACACCTGTAGAGCATCTTCATAATCACCCAGTTATGTTGTGACATTTGATAGCACACTAAGTGTTCCTCCGGTATTCGGGAGTTTCATAATCTCATAGTCATAGGAACATGTATAAGTCATGAAGAAAGAAACAACAATAAACTAAACGATCATAGTGCTAAGCTAACAGATGGGTCTTGTCCATCACATCATTCTCTAATGATGTGATCCCGTTCATCAAATGACAACACATGTCCATGGCTAGGAAACTTAACCATCTTTGATTAATGAGCTAGTCAAGTAAAGGCATACTAGGGACACTCTGTTTGTCTATGTATTCACACATGTACTAAGTTTCCATTTAATACAATTCTAGCATGAATAATAAACATTTATCATGATATAAGTAAATATAAATAACAACTTTATTATTGCCTCTAGGGCATATTTCCTTCAGTCTCCCACTTGCACTAGAGTCAATAATCCAGTTCACATTGTCATGTGATTTCACACCAATAGTTCACATCTTTATGTGATTAGTTCATATCTTCATATGACTAATACCCAAAGGGTTTACTAGAGTCAATAATCTAGTTCACATCGCTTTGTGATTAACACCCAAAAGTGATCATGTTTTGCTTGTGAGAGAAGTTTAGTCTACGGGTCTACAACATTTAGATCCGTATGTATTTTGAAAATTTCTATGTCTACAATACTCTGCACGGAGCTACTCTAGATAATTGCTCCCACTTTCAATATGTATCTAGATCAATATTTAGAGTCATCTAGATCGATGTAAAAATCTTGCATCGACGTAACTCTTTACGACGAACTCTTTTATCACCTCCATAACCGAGAAATATTTCCTTAGTCCTCTAAGGATAATTTTGACCACTGTCTAGTGATCTACTGCTAGATCACTGTTGTACTCCCTTGCCAAAATCATGCTAACGTATACAATAGGACTGGTACACAGCATAGCATACTTTATAGAACCTATGACTGAGGAATAGGGAATGAATTTTCATCCTCTTTCTATTTTCTGCCGTGGTCGGGTTTTGAGTCTTTACTCAACTTCACACCTTGCAACATAGGCAAGAACTCCTACTTTGACTATTCCATTTTGAACTACTTCAAAATCTTTTCTAGGTATGTACTCATTGAAAAATCTTATCAAGCGTCTTGATCTATCTCTATAGATCTTGACGCTCAATGTGTAAGTAGCTTCACCGAGGTCTTTCTTTGAAAAGCTCCTTTAAACACTCCTTTATTCTTTCTAGAAAATTCTACATCATTTCCAATTAACAATATGTCACTCACATATACTTATCAGAAAGGTTGTAGTGCTCCCACTCATTTTCTTGTAAATACAGGCTTCACCGCAAGTCTGTATAAAACTATATGCTTTGATCACACTATCAAAGCGCATATTCCAACTCTGAGAGGCTTGCACCAGTCCATAAATGGATCGCTAGAGCTTTCACACTTTGTTAGTACCTTTAGGATTGACAAAACCTTCTGGTTGCATCACATACAACCCTTCTTTAATAAATCCATTAAGGAACATAGTTTTGACATCCATTTGCCAGATTTCATAAAATGCAGCAACTGCTAACATGATTCAGACAGACTTTTAGGCATCGATACGAGTGAGAAAATATCATCATAGTCAACACTTTGAACTTGTCGAAAACCTTTTTGCGACAATTCGAGCTTTGTAGATAGTGACACTACTATCAGCGTCCGTCTTCCTCTTGAAGATCCATTTATTCTCAATGGCTCGCCGATCAACGGGCAAGTCAATAAAAGTACATACTTTCTTCTTTATACATGGATCCCATCTCAGATTTCATGGCCTTAATCCATTTCGCGGAATTTGGGATTATCATCGCTTCCTCATAGTTCGTAGGTTCGTCATGGTCTAGTAACATGACTTCCAGAAAGGATTACCGTACCACTCTGGTACGAACCATACTCTGGTTGACCTACGAGCTTCGGTAGTAACTTGATCTTAAGTTTCATGATCATTATCATTAGCTTCCTCACTAATTGGCGTAGGAAGCACTAGAACTGATTTTTGTGATGAACTACTTTCCAATTCGGGAGAAGGTACAATTACCTCATCAAGTTATACTTTCCTCCCACTCACTTCTTTCGAGAGAAACTCCTTCTCTAGAAAGGATCCTCTCTTAGCAACAAAGATCTTGCCTTTCGGATCTGTGATAGAAGGTGTACCCAACAATTTCTTTTGGGTATCCTATGAAGACACACTTCTCCGATTTGGGTTTGAGCTTATCAGGTTGAAACTTTTTCACATAAGCATCACAACCCCAAACTTTAAGAAACGGCAACTTGGGTTTCTTGCCAAACCATAGTTCATACGGTGTCGTCTCAACGGATTTAGATGGTGCCCTTTTTAACGTGAATGCAGCTGTCTCTAACGCATAACCCCAAAACGATAGTGGTAAATCAGTAAGAGACATCATAGATCGTACCATATCTAATAAAGTACGGTTACGACGTTCGGACACACCATTATGTTGTGGTGTTCTAGGTGGCGTGAGTTGCGAAACTATTCCACATTGTTTCAAATGAAGACCAAACTCGTAACTCAAATATTTCGTCACCGCGATCAGATCGTAGAAACTTTATTTTCTTGTTACGATGATTTTCCACTTCACTCTGAAATTCTTTGAACTTTTCAAATGTTTCAGACATATGTTTCATCAAGTAGATATACCCATATCTGCTCAAATCATCTATGAAGGTCAAAAAATAACGATACCCGCCGCAAGCCTCAACACTCATCGGATCGCATACATCACCATGTATTATTTCCAATAAGTCAGTTGCTCGCTCCATTGCTCCGGAGAACGGAGTCTTAGTCATCTTGCCCATGAGGCATGGTTTGCAAGTATCAAGTGATTCATAATCAAGTGATTCCAAAAGCCCATCAGCATGGAGTTTCTTCATGTGCTTTACACCAATATGACCTAAACGACAGTGCCACAAATAAGTTGCACTATCATTATTAGCTTTGTGTGACGCCCCGAGACCGATGTGCTAGGTGTCTTCCAGTTATTCGCTGTCTTTGCCATGTCATTCGCTTGCGTGTTGCATCTTTTCATGTCATCATGTGCATTGCATCATCATGTTTTCAAAACTTGCATCCGTCTGAGTCTTCCAGTTCTCTCCGTTGTCCGTTCTAAGCCCAGACACACTTGCACGCGCCCACGGCACGTCTGAAATATGATTTTATAAGTGGCCGGAAAATGTTCTCGGAATGGGATGAAAGTTGGTGTGCGGTCTCATTATAGTGTAGATAGACCGTCTGTCATATTTCATCGCATTCGGAGTCCATTTGACGCCCCAACGGATAACTATAGCGACATATAGTCGGTCAAAACGTCAAACGTTTTCGGTCTCTGAAAACAGTCGCCGGGCCTCTCTCTCTTCTCTTCTCTCAGTCCAACCCGCTCTCCTTTACCCGACCTAGTTCCCCCCCTCCGCCCGGAGCCATCCGATTGCGATCAGAGGGTCCAAATCGGCCTGAAACCCATCAAACCCTAGCCCCTACCCTATTTAAGCTCACCCACATGCCATTTTTGGCCTTCTTCTTCCTCACCCTCGAAATCCGTGCCCCCCAATCATCTTCCAGCCGCCTCCCACCTCCTGTCCTCAAATTCCGGCACCGGCTGGCGCCGCCCAACTGGCCAGCCGCCGCCGGCCAGGCGCTCTCCACCTCTCCCGTAGCGCCACGTCACCCCTCTAGCGCCCCCATCCGCCACGGCCCGCTCAGGCCTGTGCGAGGCTCGCCCGAGCCCATCCGGGGCCCGAGAGCCGCCCACACTCGCCGCCCGTCCCGTCTCCCTGCTCCATCCTGCCGCCGCCTGGGAGCCGCCGCCGTTCCTTCGCGCCTCTTTGGCGACCCCAACGCCGGCCAACGGAGACGTCGCCGCCGGCCACCACAGTAGCGGACCAGGCCAGTCGCGCTGCCCTTCTTCTTCTTCTCCCTGTCTCTCCCTCCCTAAACCTTCTCTCTCTCTACAATAGGGCATGTTGCATGCAGGCCTCGCCCGGATCCTGCTGGAATGGACCTTCGGCGGCCAGATCCGTCCCAGCCCGCCTCGCCTCCTTCCGGATCCGGCAAGTCCGCGTCCGGATCGGGCTTCCAAAGTAGCCGCCCGCCGTCGAAGTTCGTCCTGCCTCTTCCTTGTCATGAGGTCGGGGACGAGTCCCTCCCATCATGGGCCGGCCTTGCCCCGACCCAGCAGTGGCCGGCAAGCCTCGCGACCGAACTAGGCCTGGCCCATGGGTGAGGCCACACCCCAGCGCCCCTCCTCTATTTTTTCCTCCTGTTGGGCCAACTTGTTTTGGCCCATATTTATTTTTTTCAGATCTGCGAATTTAGTTATTATTCCAGAGGATGCCGTTTTACAGAAAAGTCCCCCTAGTTCATGCATTTAATAACTCTACAACCGTGCATCAGATTTAAACAAACTTTATATGATAAATGACTAGAATTTCATCTAGTTTCATAATATGTCACTTTCATCCATGTTTAAAATGTTTAAACTTGTTGTTTGCTTTGTTTTGCTATATTGCCATGCTAAAATGCTTTAATTCATAACTAAATAACCGTAGCTCCAAACTTAACAAACTTTATATGTAAATGGGGTAGAAAATGCATAGTTTAACATGGTGCATTCATCTTGTATGTTTAACAACTCTAAAATATAGTTTATGGTAGAACAGTACCAAATCCATAATTTGCATATGTGGAGTCTCCGGACTTGTTGGTTTGTTGTTCCGGCCTCATTTAAACTTGCCTAGTTAAATAGTTTTATTATGCTTCACCCCTTGCCATGTTAATCAACATTTAATATTGTTGGGTACATAACCGAGAGAGAACTAAATAAGTCATGTGGTGTTTCGTCAATATGCAACTCGTTGCATATTGAGCTCCACTTAACTTGTAGTTTTGCTAATGCACTTTGCCATGCCATGCCTCATTAAACTGGACATGCATCATAATTGGTTGTGCATCATGTCATGCTTATGTGATGGTTGTTTACCATGTTGCTTGCTTCTTTCCGATGTTGCTTCTTCGGGTTGGTTCCGATAATGTTGCGTTTGTGAGGATTCGTTCGACTTCGTCTGTTTTTCTTCTTCATGGACTCGTTCTTCTTCCTTGCGGGATCTCAGGCAAGATGACCATGCCCTCGAAATCACTTCTATCTTTGCTTGCTAGTTGTTTGCTCTATCGCTATGTCGCGCTACCTACCACTTGTTATATCATGCCTCCCATATTGCCATGTCAAGCCTCTAACCCACCATCCTAGCAAACTGTTGTTTGGCTAAGGTACCGCTTTTGCTCAGCCCCTCTTATAGCGTTGCTAGTTGCAGGTGAAGCTGAAGTTTGTTCCATGTTGGAACATGGTTATGTTGGGATATCACAATATCTTTTATTTTAATTAATGCATCTATATACTTGGTAAAGGGTGGAAGGCTCGGCCTTATGCCTGGTGTTTTGTTCCACTCTTGCTGCCCTAGTTTTTGTCATGCCGGTGTTATGTTCCTTGATTTTGCGTTCCTTACGCGGTTGGGTGTTATGGGAAGCCCTTGACAGTTCGCTTTGAATAAAACTCCTCCAGCAAGGCCCAACCTTGGTTTTACATTTGCCTAACAACCTAACCCTTTTTCCCTTGGGTTTCCGGAGCCCGAGGGTCATCTTTATTTTAACCCCCCCGGGCCAGTGCTCCTCTGAGTGTTGGTCCAACCTGTCAGCTGCTGGTGGCCACCAAGGGAAACTCTGGGTTGGCCTATCGGAAGTTTGGACCGGTGTGCCCTAAGAACGAGATATGTGCATCTCCTATCGGGATTTGTCGGCACATCCGGGCGGCTTTGCTGGTCTTGTTTTACCATTGTTGAAATGTCTTGTAACCGGGATTCCGAGACAGATCGGGTCTTCCCGGGAGAAGGCATATCATTCATTGACCGTGAGAGCTTGTGATGGGCTAAGTTGGGACACCCTTGCAGGGTTTGAACTTTCGAAAGCCGTGACCGCGGTTATGGGAAGATGGGAATTTGTTAATGTTCGGTTGTAGAGAACTTGACACTTAACTTAATTAAAATGAATCAACCATGTGTGTAGCCGTGATGCTCTTTTCTCGACGGAGTCCGGGAAGTGAACATGGTTCTTGTGTTATGCTTGAACGTAAGTAGTTTCAGGATCACTTCTTGATCACTTCTAGCTTCTCGATCGTGCGTTGCTTCTCTTCTCGCTCTCTTTTGCGTATGTTAGCCACCATATATTCTAGTGCTTGTGTGACACTCCAAAATTTTAATTTGGTTTTCATCAAAAACTTTGTGGTTTTTGAAAAGAGGCCATTTAAATTTTTTTCCAGAAAATCCTTCCTCTTAAAAACTTTCTTTTCTTCGGCAAGGATTTTATTTTTCTTCAAACTGTGGTGTTTGATCTTCTTCTCTGTTGGTTCCCTCTCAAATTATTTTGGGAGTTTAATTTGTTTTTCTTTTAAAAAGAAACTCTATGAAAATTTGGGATTTTCATATCTTGGAAACCACCCATGACTTGGCATTTTTGCCCATGTGGTAAAACCCCTCCAAAACCTCCCCTCCTCCTTGTAATCAGCCTAAGTTCTCTGTCCCAACTAATCCAAGCAAGTTTTGGATTTTATTCTAATTATTTTTCCCCTCAAATCAATTCTGCAAATTATTTTGAGCCTTAGTGATTTTCAAAGCAAGTACCACTTTGCCTTTGAGTTTTTATCCCAAACCAACTCTCCTGGATAGTCCTTTGTACCCACAACCCAGAACCATCTTGATCCACTCCTCTTTTCAAATTTTTCAAAATTCAGTCTCTGCAAGTTTGGACCAGATTTGCCAAATTTGGTGAAATTCATACCTACACTTCTCCAAAAATTTCACCAAAAATCAGGCAGCCTACTGGAGCAATGAGAAGCCACTCCACCAAAAATCAGCTCAAGGAAAAATCCCCAGAGGCCAAAAACATTCTGTCGAGCACCTGAGCTGCACTGTTCCTTTGCAAATTCAGAACATTCAGATTTCAGTGTCGTTTTCTTCGTCAGAGGTTCAGACACATGCTCACAGTGCACTTGGCACGTTCCTCGCCGCCTCTTCCTACTGTCTGGAGCACCACACGCGCACTTGGCCTCTTCCTGGCGTCGGTGGCACGCTGGCCCGCCCTCGCCGGCGTCTTCTGCGGCGTCAGGACCTCCCGTGGCGGCCGACATGGGACGGAACGGCGGCTCAACGCCGTTCGGCGCCGCCCAACGCCCCTCTGCTCTCCGCGTGGCCTCATGCATGCCAGCGCACGCCCGTGGCACCGTCACCGTGGCCCGGCAAGCACGGAACGTGCTCACTGCCGCCGACGGGCCCGCGCCGTCCCGTTCTGTCGAACTCGCCCCTAGTACCAAATCCCAGCCCGATTAGCACCTAAATGGAACCGGTGGACCTCAATGGCGTTGCCCAAGCCCCTAATCCCACTGCCCAACCACAGCGCCGCCGTAATCACTCGCCGGACTTATCCTGTTCGCGGCAACCGCCTCGGGCCGGCTATATATAGCGCCCCTAAGCTCCCTCTCGCCCCCGCACACCTCCACCACCTCACTGGACCCCGACCAGCAACTAGAAGAGCCTCGAGGGGCCCTTCTTCCTCGACTCCGGTCGCCTCGCTCCGCCTCGGCCACCAGCTCGATTCGCTCCGGTGAGGCCGTCTCCGGCGCCCAAACCCCGTCCGTTACCCCCTCTAGCTACCAGAAGCCTAACCCCCTCCTCAATTTGATCTTCACAGCTCTCTCCGACGAAGTCCGCAACCACCCGAGCCGCCGTCCGCCGGAGCCAGGCTCGCCGTCGACGTGGTACTCGCCGGCGACCACCACCACCACCAACCAACGCGGAATGGCGCCCTGAACACGGAGGTACCCTCCGATCTTCCTGCCTCGCCGTGGATCGCCGCCGGCGACCACCGCGGCTCACGGGCACCGGCGAAATCTGCCGCCCCGTTCGTATATTCAAACCTGACGGGCGGGACCCGCCTGTCAGCCTCTCTGTCCTGTCTAAGCGAAGCGTTTTCTGAAAACGTCTTCTGCCAAATACGTTTTCCCGCTGGGCCGGCGCATTCTTATTCGAGTCGTTTTCTGTTTTTATAAGCTAGCCCCTGGAAATCTTCTGTTTCATTACAGATGAGTCCCTGGACAAAAACCCTTATAACTTTTAAACAGAAAGGTATTTTTGATTGATTCTTTTTCTGTTCTCTTTAAAATTTTGTCTAGTTTTTTATCAGATTTATTTGGAAATATTTGGAATACTTTTTGTGCACCCCTTGGTATTTACGATAGCGCATATATTTTCTTTATACCGTAGATACCGAAGGAGGTGACGGAGCCGCGAACTTCACCGAGCTAGGCTCCGACTACTCTGAACCAGGCAAGCATGTTTGAACTTTTGATATGATGAGTGTCTTGGCATGTTTTGCATTTAGTTAGTTTCATGGCATGTTGAGGAGCATATCGATGAACGTTATTTTATGCAATATTGAGGTAAGTGAGTTCGATGATCCATAAGTGGATGGATGTGAGTATGAATGGCCATGTGTTGGCATGAGGATGGGTAAGATGGCAGTGTCGTAGCATGCCAGTCTTATGCCAGACTATGTGACTTCAGTGTCAAACCGTATCAGTCCAGTTCCTCTCATTTCCTTCCCTGTACTACCACATGTTTTCCGCAAGGAATATGGTTTAGTAAGTTGCAAACCGCTTTCCTGGTACACACCAAAAGGAGAGGCCGTGATGATGGTTCCATGGCCCTGGATTAAAGCCAGTCATCCGGTCAGGGGGCATGGGTGTTTCCGGTTGGGACCGAGAGGGGGGCACCCCTTAGAGCGCGCGTATATAAATTTGATCCCATGCTATTCGAGATTGTGATCTCTCCGTCTCAAAAGTTTTTCTTGGACGATGTCTAGGGTGATTCCTAGCATCGAGAGGTAGGATGGGTGTGTACTGGTTAGCTGTGTTTTCTTCCGAAATACCGTAAACGAAACTAGTCCTTCGTGACTACGGAAATCCGTTGGCTGTGGGAAAAATTTTGTGCAAACTCTGCAGAGTCATATATTCCTCCAAATCATCTATTCCATGTCCTAGATCGATATTATCTTATCCTGATCAAATGTCAGTTTTGATGACAGAGACTCCGGTGAATCGCATGAGTGCTAAGTCCGGTTAAATGATTATTCCTGTGGATGGACTAACCCATTTATTCTCATGAATTGAACATTTATTATGAGCATTATTTCCTTGTGAATAAAAGCCCTTTCTGCGATGTCGCTCAGACGTCCGACTGTGGCATAATTGTATTTTACTTTCTTTTCAAGCCCTTTATGTGGTGTCGCTAAGACGCCCGACTGTGGTATTTCTTTTAAAGCCCTTTCTGTGATGTCGCCCCGACGTCCGACTGTGGCATTTCTTTTAAAGCCCTTTCTGTGATGTCGCCCCGACGTCCGACTGTGGCATTTCTTTTAAAGCCCTTTATGTGGTGTCGCTAAGACGCCCGACT
>NC_041382.1:419575159-419585042 GCF_002162155.2 Triticum dicoccoides
CTGTGGCATTTCTTTTAAAAGCCCTTTATGTGGTGTCGCTAAGACGCCCGACTGTGGTATTTCTTTTAAAGCCCCTTCTGTGATGTCGCCCCGACGTCCGACTATGGCATTTCCTTTAAAGCCCTTTATGTGGTGTCGCTAAGACGCCCGACTATGGCATCATTTCCTTATATTTATTTATTCACCTTTCGAGGCGTCGCTTCAGACACCCGATCGGTATTTATTTATGTTTTGTTGGGATTTCAGGCGGACTACCGCCGTTTCCCTTTTACTTACCTTGTTATGCTAATTTTTGAATGTACATTGGTGAATTATTCATGACGCATTCATGCATGCATTTGTTATATCTTACATCCGAACTGTCTTGCGAGTACTTTCAAAGTACTCACTGGCTTGTTGATTTGGCCAGATGCTGACGAAGGCGATCTCATGGATGAAGAGTTTGATAGCGAGTCCGACACCTAAAGGAGTCCCAGTCAGTCTCGTGCGACCCTGGATTTGGTCACTGTTTTATATGCGCTTCCTCTACCAAATAAACTCATCGAGCCTCACCTCGACGCTCGATGAGATGACAGACTTAGAGTCTTGTATCTCTCTTCCCACTGTGTTATTCCACCACCACTTTATCCTCGAGTCAGTAGTATGCCACCACACCACTGTGTCATGTCCGCCATTATGTATAATTATTGGCGCGCTTGTAATAATTTGTTGAGCAGCCCTAGCTCAACCCTGTAATATATCCTATGCTACTGGCTTATTGTATCAAGAATTTGTCTACCAGTGAGGAGGATTTCTCTCATACTGGACTCAAAAGATTGGTTTCTCAATAAATATTTTTATTGGAAAACCGGTCGTGACAAGCTTGGTACCAGAGCTAGGCTGACTGTAGGAAGCCACTAGGTGCGATCGCTAATTGGTTATTAGCATGATTGAGCCTTTCCATATTTTCTTGATTGTAGTCATTTTCTGTCAGTCAGCATAAATTTATGATCTGACCATGCAGAATTTTTGCCTACTTTTGTAGATGGCCGACAACAGCTGCGAGTCTTAGACCTTCGCCAACGTGCCCGATGGGTTCGTCAAGCTTCTTTCCTTCATCGTTCAGGTCGCGATGGGGCCATCTGTGCGCCCAGTCTTCACACTCTGCCAGCACCGAGTCAACGATAGTCTGACCATGCACCAGGCCGCGGTGCAGTTCAAGGGAGGGCGTGGTGAGTTACGCCGCTTCCGGTTCGTGGGAAGAGCCATGCCTACGGAGAGGCATGCTATGCAGATGGCAGCCCGTGAGGCGATAGCTCGCCTCAGGGATGTCCTTCCCGCGATGAAGACTCGTCGCTACCGCTATCTTCCATGCCATGTGCCTTACACCTGTCACTACGCATACTCCTGCCCCAGAGGAGAACGAGACGAGGCTTTTGAGATGCTCATTGAGTATGTCCGGGCCCTGGAGGCAGCCTTCGACAACCTGGTGGACGACTTCATAGCTACCCGCATGGACTCAGTTCATGGCTGTGCTGCCAACAGGAGGGAGCTCCTACCCATTGCACCGCCACTGACTTTGGTCTCGTCCTCAGCATCTTACATGCCTACTCGTCGCCTGCCTTCTACCGAAGAATTCAACCAAGTCATTGCGCCCACCCCAGCGCGCACTGCACCAACCTTCGTGCCCACTCCTGTACATATAGCTCCGCCCCTGGCAACCGCTCCGTCCACTCTACGCAACACTACACGTATGGAGCCCATTAGCGAGGAGGAAGTTGAGTCCCCAACCTCGCTACGCCTCGCCCTCGGCAGGGCAAAGGAGGTCGTCAACATCTCTGCCTGAGTACGCTTAGCTGCCATGCCATGTACCGCTTTGTAAGATATGTACATAGGTTGTGAGAAGTAGCCTGTTTGCGCATCATGTAGGATCTGGAGAAGTGCACTAGCCTAAATAACATGTCAGGATTATGTACGCATATCCTGAGTGATGTATTGTATAATTACCGCCCGCGTGTAAGATATGTAATGAGCAGTCCTTCTCCGTGCGCAAGTCGATTTGTTTTTCTTAAGTAAGCTGGGTTATTTAGTTTTATTTGCCAGCTTTATGCTTTTTTTGGAATTGTTTTTGCAACTCTTTCCGCTTTTCTTATGGGTTTTACAAAATATATCCCCAGAGTGAAAAATGTCTCGTCCTTGGACTCGCTCCATGCCAACTCCACCAGAGGAAAATTATGATGCACAACCCAGCAACGAGTTCACTCAGGGACAGTCAAGCCAACAGGGCAGTGAATCGGCACTTTCACAAATGTGCCGCCTTTATGAACAGAGTCAGCAACAACATCGTGAAATGATGAACCAAGTCATCAACATGGGAAATCACCATGGACAGTATCAGCAGCATTCCAAGTTATCTGAGCTACAGAAGACACGTCCTCAAACATTTTCTCATACTGACAAGCCTCTTGAAGCCGAGGACTGGCTTCGAGATATGGAGAGGAAATTAATTATTGCAAAATGTTCAGACCCCGAAAAGGTATTGTATGCTCCGCACTATCTCACAGGAGCAGCCGCATCGTGGTGGGAGAATTTTCTGCACATGCATCCCAACGAAAATGACATAACCTGGGATGATTTCAAGGAAGGTTTCCGTGGTGCACACATTCCTAAGAGTATTATGAAAATCAAGAAGAGAGAGTTCGATGACCTCAAACAAAGGAACATGACAGTGTCAGATTACAACAATCAATTTACTCTATTGTCCCGCTACGCCAATGAAGAGCGTATGACTGAAATCAAGAAGATGGAGAAATTCCTTGATGGTCTGGCGCCCGCGCTTAAATGCCAACTGGTCGTGCACACTTTTCCTGATTTTAAAACACTAGTGGACAAAGCCATTACTCTGGAAAATGAGAGATGCAGTCTGGAAGATATTCGCAAGCGAAAAAGGGACCAGACTAATCATGCTCGCAATCACCGAAGCAGGACAGATTTTCAAAAGGGTGGGACACACAAATCCTCATCCAATGTCTCACACCCAATCAAGAATTTTCATGCAAGGGACAAGGAATTCACCTATCGCCTTACTTGTTACGCTTGTGGAGAAGAAGGGCACTATGCCAAACAGTGCCCCAAGCCAAGGAACTCAACCCCAAAGCAGAACAACGGCGACAACAATTCCGCGCCCAAGCGAAACAATTTCAATCCCAACAATAACCACAGGAAGGGTCATCTGAATCACGTAACCAAAGAGGAGGCACAAAATGCTCCGGATATCGTACTCGGTATGTTTCCTGTCAACACAATACCTGCAATGGTTTTGTTTGATTCTGGAGCTTCTCACTCTTTCATTTCGAAAAGTTTTGCTTTGCAAAATAATTTTTCGATGCTTCCCTTGGAGAAATCCATGACCATCAAGTCCCCTGGGATTCAGCAAGTTACTCAGAATTACTGTCAGAATGTGGTCATTGAGTTCGAAGGATTGAAGTTTCACGCAAATCTTATTGTGTTGGAAAATAAAGGACTGGATGTCATCCTAGGAATGGATTGGCTAACCACCAACAAGGGTTTTATCGACTGTTTCAACAGGACCGTAATTCTCACACACCACCAAGGGAAGACAATAAGAGTGTCAGCCAAGGAGGGAAAGATACCCCGGCAACCGAGATTGAATAAGGTGGACGTTTCTGAGCTAAACAAGGTTCCAGTAGTGTGTGAATTTCCAGATGTATTCCCTGAAGAACTACCAGGCATGCCACCAGACCGAGAAATAGAATTCCGCATTGAGCTAGCACCAGGAACCACCCCCATATACAAGAAACCATACAGAATGGCACCATCCGAGTTGATCGAGTTGAAGAAACAAATAAAGGAATTACTGGACAAGGGATACATTCGAGCCAGCTCCTCACCTTGGGGATCACCAATTTTATTTGCCAAAAAGAAGGATGGAACGCTGAGATTGTGTATTGACTATCGAGCACTTAACATGGTCACAGTCAAAAACAAATACCCGATGCCAAGGATAAACGATTTGTTTGATCAACTCGCTCAGGCCAAGGTATTCTCAAAAATTGACTTAAGGTCAGGATACCATCAATTGAAGGTACGAACGGAAGATATCCCCAAAACAGCCTTCACCTCCAGATATGGACTGTACGAGTTCACAGTGATGCCATTTGGATTAACTAACGCCCCAGCATATTTTGTTCACCTCATGAACAAAGTATTTATGAAGTTTATGGACAAGTTTGTCGTGGTATTCATCGACGGTATTCTGGTATACTCCAAGACACCAGAAGAGCACGCAGAACATCTCAGGATTGTGCTAGGAGAGCTCAGAAAACACCAATTGTATGCCAAGTTCAGCAAGTGCGAATTTTGGCTAAGACAAGTAGGCTTTCTAGGCCACGTACTGACCCAAGACGGTATCGCAGTGGACCCAGAGAAAGTCAAGGCCATACTTGGCTGGAAGTCACTAGCCAGCGTAACAGACATACGCAGTTTCTTGGGAATGGCAGGATATTACCGCAGATTTATTGAAGGATTCTCCACCATAGCCAAGCCTATGACACAGTTGCTCAAGAAAGATAAGAAGTTTGAATGGACAGAAGCCTGCGAGAAAAGTTTCCAAGAGCTAAAGCGGAAGTTAACGACAGCACCGGTATTAATTGTACCCGACATACACAAGAATTTTGAAGTATATTGTGACGCGTCCAGAAAGGGTCTCGGATGCGTGTTGATGCAAGAAGGCAAGGTTGTCGCCTACGCTTCAAGGCAACTTTGCAAGCATGAGGAAAATTATCCCACTCATGACTTAGAAATGGCAGCAGTTATTCATGCACTCAAGGAATGGAGGCATTTCTTACTTGGGAATCGATGTGAAATATATACGGATCACAAAAGTCTCAAATATATTTTCACGCAGCCAGAACTAAATTTACGGCAACGACGCTGGTTGGAATTGGTAAAGGATTATGATGTTGGTATCCATTACCATCCAGGAAAAGCAAATGTAGTGGCCGATGCTCTTAGTCGGAACCCCAGCTCCGACGAAAACAATCTGCACAGCTTGAGGCCCAAATTCCAACAAGAATTTGCCAAGCTCAACTTGATAATGGTAGCAGAAGGCACCATATCAAACTTGGAAATACAACCCGACCTTGTGGAGAAAATTAAAGAAGCTCAGCCCGGTCACACCAACATCGAAGGCATCAAAAGAAAGTTGAGTATGGGCAAGGCCTCGGAATTCATCATAGACAATGAAGGAATATTATGGTACGGAGAAAGGCTTTGCGTGCCAAACATAGAAGACCTTAAACAGCAAATTTTAGCTGAAGCACACACCACTCCATATTCAATCCACCCTGGAGGAACCAAAATGTATAAGGATATTCAGGAAAGATTTTGGTGGCACGGTATGAAGAGGGACATAGCCGCCTTCATTGCATGTTGCGACTCATGTCAACGCATAAAAGCTGAGCATCAGAGACCAGCCGGACTACTGCAACCAAACAAAATACCTGAGTGGAAATGGGATGAAATAGGGATGGATTTTATTGTCGGACTACCTCGGTCACGACACGGGAATGATGCCATATGGGTCATCATCGATAGATTAACCAAGGTGGCACATTTCATTCCAGTGAAGACAACCTACAACACTCAGAAGCTTGCTAGGATTTATCTCTCCCGTATAGTTTGTCTGCATGGAGTCCCGAAGACTATAATATCCGACAGAGGCACTCAGTTCGTCTCAAGATTTTGGGAACATTTACAACAGGCTCTGGGAACCCAACTAGCCTTCAGTACCGCATACCACCCACAAACTGATGGACAAACAGAACGCGTAAACCAGGTTTTAGAAGACATGCTGAGAGCATGTGTCCTCACATATGGAACCAGTTGGGAAGAAAGCCTACCATACGCCGAGTTCGCGTACAACAATAGCTACCAGGCCAGCCTACAAATGGCACCATTTGAGGCTTTATACGGACAAAGATGTCGTACCCCGTTAAATTGGTCAGAGACCGGAGACAGCCACATCTTCGGACCAGACATGCTCAGAGAAGCCGAGGAAAAGGTCAAGCTAATCAGAGACCGACTTAAGACCGCTCAAAGTTGACAGAAGAGTTATTATGATCAGAAACATCGTAGGGTCAGCTTCGAACCCGGTGAGTTCGTATACTTGAGAGTATCCCCTATGAGAGGACTGCAACGGTTTAAGATTAAAGGAAAGTTAGCACCAAGATTCATTGGACCATTCTGCATAGTGGCACGAAGAGGCACTGTAGCCTACCAGCTAGACTTACCCGAGGAATTATCTGATGTCCACGACGTGTTCCATGTCTCGCAATTGAGGAAGTGCGTAAGCAACCCAGAGAAACAAGTATCCCATGAAGACATTGACGTGCAGCCAGACCTCACTTATCGGGAACGTCCCGTAAGAATATTAGAGGAGTCTGAAAGGAGGACCCGACAGAAGACCATCAAGTTTTTCAAAGTCCAATGGAGCAAGCACACCGACAGTGAAGCAACTTGGGAAAGAGAGGATTTTCTTCGGACAGAGCATCCACACTTATTTAAGGATCAGCTGAAATCTCGGGGACGAGATTTTTCCTAAGGGGGTAGGTGTTGTGACACTCCAAAATTTTAATTTGGTTTTCATCAAAAACTTTGTGGTTTTTGAAAAGAGGCCATTTAAATTTTTTTCCAGAAAATCCTTCCTCTTAAAAACTTTCTTTTCTTCGGCAAGGATTTTATTTTTCTTCAAACTGTGGTGTTTGATCTTCTTCTCTGTTGGTTCCCTCTCAAATTATTTTGGGAGTTTAATTTGTTTTTCTTTTAAAAAGAAACTCTATGAAAATTTGGGATTTTCATATCTTGGAAACCACCCATGACTTGGCATTTTTGCCCATGTGGTAAAACCCCTCCAAAACCTCCCCTCCTCCTTGTAATCAGCCTAAGTTCTCTGTCCCAACTAATCCAAGCAAGTTTTGGATTTTATTCTAATTATTTTTTCCCTCAAATCAATTCTGCAAATTATTTTGAGCCTTAGTGATTTTCAAAGCAAGTACCACTTTGCCTTTGAGTTTTTATCCCAAACCAACTCTCCTGGATAGTCCTTTGTACCCACAACCCAGAACCATCTTGATCCACTCCTCCTCTTTTCAAATTTTTCAAAATTCAGTCTCTGCAAGTTTGGACCAGATTTGCCAAATTTGGTGAAATTCATACCTACACTTCTCCAAAAATTTCACCAAAAATCAGGCAGCCTACTGGAGCAATGAGAAGCCACTCTACCAAAAATCAGCTCAAGGAAAAATCCCCAGAGGCCAAAAACATTCTGTCGAGCACCTGAGCTGCACTGTTCCTTTGCAAATTCAGAAAATTCAGATTTCAGTGTCGTTTTCTTCGTCAGAGGTTCAGACACATGCTCACAGTGCACTTGGCACGTTCCTCGCCGCCTCTTCCTACTGTCTGGAGCACCACACGCGCACTTGGCCTCTTCCTGGCGTCGGTGGCACGCAGGCCCGCCCTCGCCGGCGTCTTCTGCGGCGTCGGGACCTCCCGTGGCGGCCGACAGGGGACGGAACGGCGGCTCAACGCCGTTCGGTGCCTCCCAACGCCCCTCTGCTCTCCGCGTGGCCTCATGCATGCCAGCGCACGCCCGTGGCACCGTCGCCGTGGCCCGGTAAGCACGGAACATGCTCACTGCCGCCGACGGGCCCGCGCCGTCCCGTTCTGTCGAACTCGCCCCTAGTACCAAATCCCAGCCCGATTAGCACCTAAATGGAACCGGTGGACCTCAACGGCGTTGCCCAAGCCCCTAATCCCACTGCCCAACCACAGCGCCGCCGTAATCACTCGCCGGACTTATCCCGTTCGCGGCAACCGCCTCGGGCCGGCTATATATAGCGCCCCTAAGCTCCCTCTCGCCCCCGCACACCTCCACCACCTCACTGGACCCCGACCAGCAACTAGAAGAGCCTCGAGGGGCCCTTCTTCCTCGACTCCGGCCGCCTCGCTCCGCCTCGGCCACCAGCTCGATTCGCTCCGGTGAGGCCGTCTCCGGCGCCCAAACCCCGTCCGTTACCCCCTCTAGCTACCAGAAGCCTAACCCCCTCCTCAATTTGATCTTCACAGCTCTCTCCGACGAAGTCCGCAACCACCCGAGCCGCCGTCCGCCGGAGCCAGGCTCGCCGTCGACGTGGTACTCGCCGGCGACCACCACCACCACCAACCGACGCGGAATGGCGCCCTGAACACGGAGGTACCCTCCGATCTTCCTGCCTCGCCGTGGATCGCCGCCGGCGACCACCGCGGCTCACGGGCACCGGCGAAATCTGCTGCCCCATTCGTATATTCAAACCTGACGGGCGGGACCCGCCTGTCAGCCTCTCTGTCCTGTCTAAGCGAAGCGTTTTCTGAAAACGTCTTCTGCCAAATACGTTTTCCCGCTGGGCCGGCGCATTCTTATTCGAGTCGTTTTCTGTTTTTATAAGCTAGCCCCTGGAAATCTTCTGTTTCATTACAGATGAGTCCCTGGACAAAAACCCTTATAACTTTTAAACAGAAAGGTATTTTTGATTGATTCTTTTTCTATTCTCTTTAAAATTTTGTCTAGTTTTTTATCAGATTTATTTGAAAATATTTGGAATACTTTTTGTGCACCCCTTGGTATTTACGATAGCGCATATATTTTCTTTATACCGTAGATACCGAAGGAGGTGACGGAGCCGCGAACTTCACCGAGCTAGGCTCCGACTACTCTGAACCAGGCAAGCATGTTTGAACTTTTGATATGATGAGTGTCTTGGCATGTTTTGCATTTAGTTAGTTTCATGGCATGTTGAGGAGCATATCGATGAACGTTATTTTATGCAATATTGAGGTAAGTGAGTTCGATGATCCATAAGTGGATGGATGTGAGTATGAATGGCCATGTGTTGGCATGAGGATGGGTAAGATGGCAGTGTCGTAGCATGCCAGTCTTATGCCAGACTATGTGACTTCAGTGTCAAACCGTATCGGTCCAGTTCCTCTCATTTCCTTCCCTGTACTACCACATGTTTTCCGCAAGGAATATGGTTTAGTAAGTTGCAAACCGCTTTCCTGGTACACACCAAAAGGAGAGGCCGTGATGATGGTTCCATGGCCCTGGATTAAAGCCAGTCATCCGGTCAGGGGGCATGGGTGTTTCCGGTTGGGACCGAGAGGGGGGCACCCCTTAGAGCGCGCGCATATAAATTTGATCCCATGCTATTCGAGATTGTGATCTCCCCGTCTCAAAAGTTTTTTTGGACGATGTCTAGGGTGATTCCTAGCATCGAGAGGTAGGATGGGTGTGTACTGGTTAGCTGTGTTTTCTTCCGAAATACCGTAAACGGAACTAGTCCTTCGTGACTACGGAAATCCGTTGGCTGTGGGAAAAATTTTGTACAAACTCTGCAGAGTCATATATTCCTCCAAATCATCTATTCCATGTCCTAGATCGATATTATCTTATCCTGATCAAATGTCAGTTTTGATGACAGAGTCTCCGGTGAATCGCATGAGTGCTAAGTCCGGTTAAATGATTATTCCTGTGGATGGACTAACCCATTTATTCTCATGAATTGAACATTTATTATGAGCATTATTTCCTTGTGAATAAAAGCCCTTTCTGCGATGTCGCTCAGACGTCCGACTGTGGCATAATTGTATTTTACTTTCTTTTCAAGCCCTTTATGTGGTGTCGCTAAGACGCCCGACTGTGGTATTTCTTTTAAAGCCCTTTCTGTGATGTCGCCCCGACGTCCGACTGTGGCATTTCTTTTAAAGCCCTTTCTGTGATGTCGCCCCGACGTCCGACTGTGGCATTTCTTTTAAAGCCCTTTATGTGGTGTCGCTAAGACGCCCGACT
>NC_041382.1:419585265-419741682 GCF_002162155.2 Triticum dicoccoides
ACGTCCGACTGTGGCATTTCTTTTAAAAGCCCTTTATGTGGTGTCGCTAAGACGCCCGACTGTGGTATTTCTTTTAAAGCCCCTTTTGTGATGTCGCCCCGACGTCCGACTGTGGCATTTCCTTTAAAGCCCTTTATGTGGTGTCGCTAAGACGCCCGACTGTGGCATCATTTCCTTACATTTATTTATTCACCTTTCGAGGCGTCGCTTCAGACACCCAATCGGTATTTATTTATGTTTTGTTGGGATTTCAGGCGGACTACCGCCGTTTCCCTTTTACTTACCTTGTTATACTAATTTTTGAATGTACATTGGTGAATTATTCATGACGCATTCATGCATGCATTTGTTATATCTTACGTCCGAACTGTCTTGCGAGTACTTTCAAAGTACTCACTGGCTTGTTGATTTGGCCAGATGCTGACGAAGGCGATCTCATGGATGAAGAGTTTGATAGCGAGTCCGACACCTAGAGGAGTCCCAGTCAGTCTCGTGCGACCCTGGATTTGGTCACTGTTTTATATCCGCTTCCGCTACCAAATAAATTCATCGAGCCTCACCTCGACGCTCGATGAGATGACAGACTTAGAGTCTGGTATCTCTCTTCCCACTGTGTTATTCCACCACCACTTTATCCTCGAGTCAGTAGTATGCCACCACACCACTGTGTCATGTCCGCCATTATGTATAATTATTGGCGCGCTTGTAATAATTTGTTGAGCAGCCCTAGCTCAACCCTGTAATATATCCTATGCTACTGGCTTATTGTATCAAGAATTTGTCTACCAGTGAGGAGGATTTCTCTCATACTGGACTCAAAAGATTGGTTTCTCAATAAATATTTTTATTGGAAAACCGGTCATGACAGCTTGCTGCAGCTCCACCTCATTACCCTATCCTACCCATAAACTTAAATAGTTTTGATCTTGCGGGTGTGAGATTGCTGAGACCTCGTGACTCACAGATACTTCCAAACAGTTGCAGGTGGCGATGATACCAGAGCAGATGAGGCAACCGAGCTCAAGTGGGAGCTCGAGGAAGATCTTGATTGTTGTTTTGTTTCATTTCCTGTTGATCAGTAGTGGAGCCCAGTTGGGACGATCGGGGATCTAGCATTTGGGGTTGTCTTCTTTTATTTTGGTTTCATAGTCGGAACTTCGATTGTATTCTGGATGATGTATGTTTAACTTGTATTTGTGTGTAGTGGCGATTGTAAGCCAACTCTTTATCCCTTTCTTATTCAGTACATGGGATTGTGTGAAGATTACCCCTCTTGCGACAAACCTACCATGCGGCTATGCCTTGAAGTCGTGCCCCAACACATGGGAGATATAGCCGCATTGTGGGTGTTACAAGTTGGTAATCAGAGCCATCCCCGAGTTAGGAGCCCCCTGCTTGATCGAATCGCTGACATTGTTGAGTCTAGAACAAAATGTTTTGAGTATTAGGATTATATATATCTGAGAGTAGGATTCTTTTTACTCCTTAGTCCCTTCGTCGCTCTGGTGAGGCCTCCTGATGTAGCAGTTTTGACTTTTCTCTCCTCAAATTTCATGATTTTTTTGGGATCACGCGAGTATCTTGGAATCGTTCCGATGGTTTTGTGACGAGAACATTGTTCTTGGTGCCTCCTGACATTTAGGGGTTGTGGCAGTGTCCCGGGGAGTTGAGCTTCGAGGTGTTGTCGTCATAATTTTATCGTTGTAGTTCTGGAATACCTGAGTTCGCTGACATCGAAAATCTCTTTTATGCAGTTGTTGGTGAGATAACCTCGACGCTACCCAGTTCTGGGCGGGAGTTCAGGAGTATTTCCATAACTCGTATAGCGGATGCTTTTCGAAGGTTGAGGTAGACGATTTCCAAAGGTTTCTTGGTTATGTGTTGAAGGATGGATATAGCTGGATGTAGGTATTGTTAGTTTGGGTGAGATATTATGCTTCCCCTATATCCCCAACACCTGATTGCATAACCAAAAAGTTTCGAGAGTTTTATAGGTGGGAATTCAAGTAGCTCCCAGGATATCTTTCCGACAGATGCATGATATGAGATTGGGGTTCGACGTCTAGTGGTCCGCCTATCCATGGTTGGTTTTACAGTGGTCTCGTTGTGTCTTAAAGAGTCCTTGGCTATGCTGACTCGGGGACGCTTCATATGTCATGTGCACTGCCTTGTACATGACGATGCTGTACGATCGAGCCTGTGTGGGCCCCACCACGAAAACTTCAGACGAAATCTCTATCATATGTTTGTTCTGGCTTATTTTGCAAGCCAATCCTTTGTTTTGTTTTGAGTTGTGGTATTCGAGTTGCTTCAATGTCAAGTGTTGATTCCATACCTTCCCTAAGTGGTGTTCTCACACTTCTATGTGAATACCAACCCTTCATGATAATCGAGATTGTCATGTCAATCCTTTTCAACCGGCGTGTTTCTCTTCAAGTGGATCTGATCATTTCAACATCCGCAAGATCAATTCTAAGTTTTCTCATCAGTATATTTTCCATCTTCCCAAGTTGTCTTTGTTTTTCCCGCCCTACCACCCTTTTTCTTCGAGGACTCAGATTTCTTAACCAAGTTTCCTTTTTATTGATGGGAAGTCTCTCCATTCTTTTCCGTTAATGTTCTTATCCGGTGATTCTCAAGAAGATACTAACGGAGCTTCAAGTTCATCATTCTTCATTCTTTTCTTCTCCGATGGATTCAATTCAAGCTTTGTTGATCATATCCTTTCCTCGGTTCAAATGCTTTCTCATGTCGGTGAACCTCTTAATCATTCACTTCTCGCTATTCATTTGTTATGGAGTGGTGAAGATCTCTCAGAAGATTCACGTTTTCCATTCTCAATCCGTTCAAATTATTTCGAGGTGGATATCTTGTTAAAGCCATTTAAATCAACCGGTGCTTTATCTCTTCCTCAGTAATCATTTCAACGGTGTTTCTCTTGAGTGGGCCCTAACCCACAAGTCTTTTCGCACGATCTTACCTAACTCTTCTAATTTATCCGGAGTGATTCCCAAATTCTTTTCAAAAGTGTGACGTAAGAATGAATTGCCATCAGTCATATGTCTTTCTACAAGATCTTTCAAATTCTTTTCATCGTTGGTTCAACCTTTCTATTCTTCATTCCGGAGTGCCTCAACAATTCTTGATGGTGTTTCTCATCGTCATTCTCGGATTTGAAGACCGAAGAAGAGCTTCTCTTCAATAATATCTGTTCTCTTGAAGATTCATAGTTCTAGCTTGATGCCATCCTCTCATAATTGTTTTCGATTGTGAGAATTATTTCACCCATGCGGAGCAATTCAGGAGTCTTTTTAGTTTCATTCTCTGAAGACCATCATTTCAGGTTTATTCATTCTCAGCTTTCAGCTCTCGTTTTCCAAATCCCACCGGTGGTTCGTTCAATTGTTCTCTTCCTTGGTTATCATATCAATTCATTCATTATTTTCCAAATCCCACCGGTGGTTCGTTGAAGACCTTCTCAAAGTGTGCGCTATATCTATCTTACTCCTTTCTACGAGAATAAGTAGTATGCCAAATCCGTTGCTTGTCATCAATTTAAATTGGTGAAGGACACGCAGAACATAATTCTTATTCTTGCTTCATCCAAATGATGGATTCATTCTTCCGGAGTTTGTTCATGATGAGTAAATTCTCGGTTCAAGTGCTTCATACTTTTCCTGGATTCCCAAGCTCTATCAATTATATCGTCGTGAAGATCCATCTAAATCATTACAAGGCTTCACCTTGTGTTGTCAACTTCTCTTTCTTTTTATCATCATTTTGTTACCGGAGTTCTTCATGAAGGCTCTACATGGTGGTTCATCAAGGATTTAATTCATTCTCGAAGTGTTCTCCAAGAGGAGCTCAAGTATTCTTCTTCTTGCATTCCAAAGTGCAGTTGCTTCTACTTTATCTTTTGAGATGGTGTTATATCATTTTTGACAATTTCTTTGTGTTTCATGATTCACAAGTTCAGGAATGAGATATTTAAACCCATCATTTTCTTCCTTGGAGTTATCTTGGTATAGTTTTCACCTAAAGCCTTCCATTGGGAATGTTGCTCTTTGTGATGATTACCTATGATCCAAGTTCTCTGATCACCTCGGTGGGAGAAGCTTTCTATATTTTCTAGCTCTCAATCAAATCTTTTGCCCATGGGTGGAAGGTTGTCACCTCATAATTTTGAGATGTCTTCCATTAGGCCACATCAAGCTTATGTTTTCGTTGTTGTTAATCCAACAACTCCGTTCAACCTTTTCTTCGTAAGCATGCTCTTTCGATTTTATTTGCGAGAGTTGTCATTCTTCTTCTCCGTTCTTTTTCTTTCCAACCATCTAGTTTTCCATTCATTTGTTCCGGAGGCATGATGATGTTGCTTTCTTCGTCCCATCATCCCATTTTTCTCAAAGATCATGTTATTTCCTTTTGCTTATCCATTCAACC
This sequence comes from Triticum dicoccoides, assembly GCF_002162155.2. Lineage (NCBI taxonomy): Eukaryota > Viridiplantae > Streptophyta > Magnoliopsida > Poales > Poaceae > Triticum > Triticum dicoccoides. Next base: position 419,589,709 of record NC_041382.1, read on the forward strand.
GGAGTGTCGTGTCCTTCATTCAAGTTCTCTCATCTTATCAAGTTTTTCCTCCCTTCTCAACCAGAGTGCTGTCTGAAATCTTTCTTACCCCTTGTGCCATTCTTTCAATAGTTCTAGAGGTAGTGTGTTGTTGATTTCGTCAAGTATCCTCTCATCTTGTAAAATCCATGTTCAATTCCTTCCATTTACATTCGGAGTGCTGTCCAAATTATATCATTCTTTTTTCCTTCTCTATCTTGTTTTAACGGAGTGTTGTGGCTATCACTCCTCTTCTAACTGGACTCTCATCCAAGTGCTTTCATTTTGACAAGCTCATATACTTTACCTTCCTTTTCCAACCGGAGTGTTGTTGTAATTGATCCTTATCGTTCCTTGTACATCTCGTTTCTACCGGAGTGCTTGCATGCACTTCTTGTCCATTGCAACCCTTTTTCTTATGTCTTTCAACCTATAAGGTTCTAGTAATGTTCTTTGTTCCTCTTTTCTAACAAAGTGTTTTAAACTTTGTTCATCTTCGTTGTATTCTTTCTTTCAATTTGTTCAATCTCTCAAGGTTCGTGGTTTCACTCTTTTGCCAAGAAGCAACTTAGTTCTACCTCTTCTCTTCCTCTTCCATTTCTCTCTGGTGCCATCCTAGATCAGGACGAGATCCTCTTGTAGTGGTGGAGTGTTGTGATGCCCCGAGACCGATGTGCCAGGTGTCTTCCAGTTATTCGCTGTCTTTGCCATGTCATTCTCTTGCGTGTTGCATCTTGTCATGTCATCATGTGCATTGCATCATCATGTTTTCAAAACATGCATCCGTCCGGGTCTTCCAGTTCTCTCTGTTGTCTGTTCTGAGCCCAGACACACTTGCACGCGCCCGCGGGACGTCCGAAATATGATTTTATAAGTGGTCAGAAAATGTTCTCGAAATGGGATGAAAGTCGGCATGCGGTCTTATTATAGTGTAGATAGACCGCTTGTCAAATTTCATCGCATTCGGAGTCCGTTTGACGGCCCAACGGATAACTATAGCGACATATAGTCGGTCAAAACGTTGGACGTTTTCGGTCTCTGAAAATAGTGGCCGGGCCTCTCTCTCTCTCTTCTCTTCTCTCAGTCCATTCCGCTCTCCTCTACCCCACCTAGTTCCCCCTCCGTCCGGAGACGTCCGATTGCGATCGGAGGGTCCAAATCAGCCTCAAACCCATCAAACCCTAGCCCCTACCCTATTTAAGCTAACCCACATGCCATTTTAGCCTTCTCCTTCCTCACCCTTGAAATCCGCGCCCCCAATCATCTTCCAGCCGCCTCCCACCTCCTCTCATCGAATTCCGGCGCCGGCCAACCCCTCAAGTGCCACTTGGCGCCACCCAACTGGCCAGCCGGCCAGGCGCTCTCCACCTCTCCCGTAGCGCCACATCACCCCTCCAGCGCCCCCATCCGCCGCGGCCCGCTCAGGCCCGTGCGGGGCTCGCCCGAGCCCGTCCGGGGCCCGAGCACCGCCCACGCTCGCCACCCGTCCCGTCTCCCTGCTCCATCCTGTCACCGCCTGGGAGCCGTCACCCTTCCTTCGCGCCTCTCCGGCAACCTCGACGCCGGCCACCAGAGACGTCGCTGCCGGCCACCACAGTAGCGGACCAGGCCAGTCGCGTGTAACACCCACGATGCGGCTATATCTCCCACGTGTCGGAGCATGACATAGAGGCATAACCGCATTGTAGGCATGTCGCAAGAGGGGTAATCTTTACACATCCCATGTACTGAATAAGAATGAGATACAGAGTTGGCTTACCATCGCCACTTCACATAATACATAAATATAGCATTACATCATCCAGAATACAATCAAGGTCCGACTACGGAACCAAAATAAAGACAACCCCAAATGCATAAGATCCCTGATCGCCCCAACTGGGCTCCACTACTGATTGTCTGGAAAGGAAACGTAGTAACATCCTGAGTCCTCGTCGAACTCCCACTTGAGTTCAGTCGCATCCTCTGGAATGGCATCATCGGCACCTGCATCTGGTTTTGGAAGTAAACTGTGAGTCACGGGGACTCAGCAATCCCACACCCTCGCAATCAAGACTATTTAAGCTTATGGGTAGGAAAAGGATGTGAGGTGGAGCTGCAGCAAGCACTAACATATATGGTGGCTAACTTACGCAAATGAGAGCGAGACGAGAAGGCAAAGCACGGTCGAGAAGCTACAAAGATCAAGAAGTGATCCTAAAACTACTTACGTTCAAGCATAACACGAGACCGTGTTCTCTTCCCGGACTCCGCCAAAAAGAGACCATCATGGTTACACACGCTGTTGATTCATTTTAATTAAGTTAGGTTTCAAGTTTTCTACAACCGGACATTAACAAATTCCCATTTGCCCATAACCGCGGGCACGACTTTCGAAAGTTGAAAACCCTGCAGGGGTGTCCCAACTTAGCCCATCACAAGCTCTCACGGTCAATGAAGGATATCCCTTCTCCCAGGACGACCCGATCAGACTCGGAATCCCGGTTACAAGACATCGCGACAATGGTAAAACAAGACCAGCAAAGCCACCCGATGTGCCGACAAATCCCAATAGGAGTCACACGTATCTCGTTCTCAGGGCACACCGGATGAGCCAGACGTCGGGTTGGCATAGACCCTGGTTGCCCAGGGGGCGCCGGACATCGCTCAAGTTGGACCAACACTTAGAGAAGCACTGGCTCGGGGGGTTTAAAATAAAGATGACCCTTGAGTCCGCGGAACCCAAGGGAAAAAGGCTAGGTGGCAAAAGGTAAAACCAAGGTTGGGCCTTGCTGGAGGAGTTTTATTCAAGGCGAACTGTCAAGGGGTTCCCATTATAACCCAACCGCGTAAGGAACGCAAAATCAAGGAACATAACACCGGTATGACGGAAACTAGTGCGGCAAGAGTGGAACAAAACACCAGGCATAAGGCCGAGCCTTCCACCCTTTACCAATTATATAGATGCATTAAAGTAAACAAGATATAATAATGATATCCCAACAATAAACATGTTCTAACAACGAAAAAACTCCAATCTTCACCTGCAACTAGCAACGCTATAAGAGGGGCTGAGCAAAGCGGTAACATAGCCAAACAACGGTTTGCTTGGACAAGGTGGGTTAGAGGTTTGACATGGCAATATGGGAGGCATGATATAACAAGTGGTAGGTATCGCGGCATAGACATAGCAATAGAGCGAGAAACTAGCAAGCAAAGATAGAAGTGATTTCGAGGGTATGGTCATCTTGCCTGCAAAGTTCTCCGAGTTGACGTAAGCTTGATCCTCATAAACGTACTCAACGGGTTCCTTGATCATGTACTCATCTCCAGGCTCTACCCAAGGCAAGAACACAAGCAAAGGCAAACACAATCAACCACAGTGCAATGCGCAAGCAACATGATGCAAAACATGGCATGATATGCGGGATGTAATATGCAATGCATATGCGTGCTCCGGAAGGAAAATATTGAATCAGGCCTCAACTTGGCAAACCAAGAGCGCCGCTGGAAATATGAGTTGATTTCGGTCGAAATCGATATAAAGATCACCGGAATCGGATGCACGGTTTGCAAATGGCAAGCAAAACAATAATGGCACTATTATGCGATTAACAGTGCGATGCCATCTAAGATGAAACAAGAAAATAAGCTATTGCACTCTAACATAGCAACAAAGCACATGGCATTGATACACTCAAGATGCTTGAGAAAATATGAACACTGAGCTACTGCTAAATCACACAATAGCAGGTTCAAACAAGCATGGCAAAAGTGCAAAAGATATCAGCTTCATAGACTCGGTGAAAATAACATGACAGGATTTAACATCAGGAAGCGATGTTTAGAGCAAGATAACAACATGCTACAGGATCATATCATGGCCAAGAAAGGCATGGCATGAATCTACTCAAAGCATATAACAAAATTCCTTACTGACCATAAGCCTAAAAGGATCAGAAGATATGATGGCACCCATGTAAACATAGCAAGTTTCGTTAACAGATTCAGACTTAGCAGAAAACTAGACATGGCAAAAACAGAGTTACGTAGGCATGTTTGCGATCTCGATGCACTTAACACAAGGCATTGCATGACAAACTAAGCATACACCCAGCAATAAGACATGATCAAGTAGCTAAGCATGGCAAGAACAATCTCATAGCATGCACGGATCAACGACAACAACCTCGGCAAAATTGATTAACAGATAAACAATCCGACAGGAACATTTTATAGAAAAAGTAGAGCAAGATTGAGTCATGCTTGGTTACTCCATAATTGCAAACAAAGAAATGGATGTATAGAACATAACAATATCTCAAAAGCATCCTTACTGAACATGCTCAAAATAGGCATGGATTACTCTATAACAACATGAATACATGGCACAAAAATAACATCAGGGAAATGACTTAGAAGAATTATAAGTCCCTGAAATCAGCAACATCACGAGAGCTACTTTGCAAGCTTGGGCTAGTCACCACATTGATCACAAAAATACATGGCATACACCCCTGTAAAGATGGCATGGCATAGCCCAAAACACATGCAGCGCTCAAGTTCATAGGAGGCACACAATAATCATGGCAAAAATGACAAATGCTCATAATCTGTTAAGAAACAGAAACTAAAATTTTATAGCACTCTTGCAATAGCATTTTAGGCATCAAGATGGACTCAAACAAGCATGGTGCAATGGAACAAAATGAAGAGGACATCCTAACGAACAATTTGATATCTCACACGCGCAAAAAGGAGCTACGGATGATGAGATATGATGCGACTCAAAAAGTTACAGAGAAAAGGGACTTGGGGAAAAATCACCTCCGGATCTAGGGTTGACCCAGGCACGCAAAATGAGGCGGCGGTGGATCTCGCCGGAGACGACGCCGGACGATGGCCGGAGACGAGGGAGAGGGGCCGGAGCACGAGGTGGCGGAGAGGGGCGCCGAGGCAGCCGGATCTGGACGGATCCGGCACCGGACGGCGAGGGCGGCGAGGCGGCGCGGCTCGCGAGGCGCGGGCGGCGATCGGCGATTTGGCAGCGGGCCGCACGGACATCGAGGCGGCGGGGCGCCGGCAGGGCGCGGGAGGCGGTGGCGAGGGCGTGCGGCGGCAGGCGCGGGAGGCCGGGCGGCGCGCGGGCGGGCCGCGGGGGCCCCGCACGGGCCGGCGGCGGCTGGTGGTTGTCGGTGCCATGTGGCAGCCCCTGGTTCGCTGGGCGACGGCAGGCGGACGTGTCCGACGCGGTCCGGACATGTCCGGCGGCGAGGAGGGAGGTTTGTTAGGGTTTCATCCGCGAATTTCGGAGGGGTGCACCTATTTATAGCTAGAAGGAGTTAGGAGAGTCCAAATGAGGTGCGGTTTTCGGCCACGCAATCATGGTCCAACGACCGAGAGGATGGAGGGGGTTTGGATGGGTTTTGGGCCACTTTGGAGGGGTGTTGGTCTGCAACACACATGAGGCCTTTACGGTTCCCCGGTTAACCGTTGGGGTATCAAACGAACTCCGAATGACATGAAACTTGACATGCGGTCTACCGGTAGTATACCAAGGCCGCTTGGCAAGTCTTGGTCCACTCCGAGAATGTTTAACACCCACACACGAAAAGAGGCAAAAGGGGGGCACCGGAGGACATAGGAGTGGTGGATCGCAAAACGGACAATGGGGAAAATACTCGGATGCATGAGACGAACACGTATGCAAATGCGATGCACATGATGAGATGATATGAGATGCATGACATGGACAAAATGCAAAACAAAGACAAAACCAACCACGAGGGAATATCATAACTTAGAGCTGAAAATGGCAAGAGTTGGAATACAAATATGGCAAGTTACATACGGGGCGTTACAACACTCCACCACTACGAAAGGATCTCGTCCCGAGATCTAGGGCTGGAAAAACTCCGCATATTCAGAACGGAGGTGGTCCTCGCATTCCCAGGTGGCTTCTTGATCGGAATGATGTGATCACTTCACTTTCAGGAATTTGATAGACTTGTTGCGAGTCTTGCGCTCGGTTTCTTCAAGAATAGCAACAGGATGCTCATGATAAGACAGGTCTTCTTGGAGCTCAATCTCTTCGAAGTTGATGATGTGGTCGGGAGTCTTGAAACACTTGAAAAGCTGAGACATGTGAAACACATCGTGCACATTTGCAAAGTTGGACGGAAGCTCAAGTTGATAGGCGAGATCTCCTCTTTTGCCAATGATCTTGAAAGGGCCCACGTATCTAGGGGCAAGCTTCCCTTTGATACCGAAGCAACGAGTACCTTTCATTGGAGAGACGCGGAGGTAGACATGGTCTCAGATCTCGAAAGCCAAGTCACGATGCTTGCTATCATAGTAACTCTTCTGGCGCGATTGCGCGGCTTTGAGATTTTCACGAATGACTTTGCACATTTCTTCAGCCTCTGTGATCAAGTCATTGCCAAGAAGTTGGCGTTCACCAGTCTCTGACCAATTAAGAGGAGTACGACACTTTCTGCCATAGAGAATCTCGAATGGGGCCTTGCCTGAACTCGCTTGGAAGCTGTTGTTGTAGGAGAACTCGGCATATGGAAGACAATCTTCCCACTTCATACCGAAAGAAATGACACAAGCCCTGAGCATATCTTCAAGAATTTGATTTACTCGCTTGACTTGTCCACTAGTTTGAGGATGAAAGGCTGTGCTGAAGCGAATGTTGGTGCCCATAGCCTTCTGGAAGGAATCCCAGAACTTATAAGTAAAGATGCTTCCACGATCTGAAGATATCAACTGCGAAATGCCGTGCAAAGAGACAATCCTGGAGGTATATAGGTCTGCCAATTGAGCTGCTGTGATAGATTCTTTGATAGGAAGAAAATGAGCCACTTTAGTGAGCTTGTCGATGACAACAAAGATAGCATCATTGCCACGCTTGGACTTGGGAAATCCAGTCACGAAGTCCATCTCAATATGGTCAAACTTCCATTCTGGAATGGCAAGAGGTTGGAGGAGACTAGCTGGCCGTTGGTGTTCTGCTTTCACTCTTGAATCATTTCGACCCAGCGAGTCTGCCTGAGGTTGAGGTTGGGCTGAGTGAAGATGTACTTGAGACTCTTATGATTAGTGAAGATGTCCACTTTTCTTCCTAACAAGAGATGTCTCCATGTTAAAAGAGTATGGACAACTGCCTCTAACTCGAGGTCATGAGTGGGGTAGTTCTTTTCGTTGGTCTTCAACTGGCCAGAGGTATCGTCCACAACTTTCTTTTCTTGCATTAACACAACACCGAGACCTTGCAGGGAAGCATCACAGAAAACCTCGAATGGTTTGGATTCATCAGGAGGAGTCAGAACTGGAGCTGTGACTAACTTATGTTTGAGGGTGTTGAAAGCGATGTCACATTTAGACGTCCATACATACTTCACATGCTTCTGGAGGTTGGAAAGAGGCTTCACGATCTTAGAGAAATTCTCAACAAATCTTCGACAATAACTTGCGAGCCCAAGGAAGCTGCGAAGTTGCTTCACATTCTGAGGCGGTTCCCAATTCACAATTGCAGACACCTTCTCAGGATTAACAGCTATGCCCTTGGCGGAGATGATATGCCCAAGGTAGAGAACCTCATCGAGCCAAAACTCGCACTTTGAAAACTTCACATAGAACTGATGTTCTTTGAGTTTGTCCAGCACCAATCTCAAGTGCTTGGCATGATCCTCGTTGTTCTTGGAAAAGACCAAAATGTCATCGAGATAGACCAAGATGAAGTCATTTATGTAAGGGTTGAAGATGAAGTTCATCATGCGAGAGAACGTTGGAGGAGCGTTGACAAGGCTGAAAGACATGACAGTTTATTCATATGAACCATAGCTTGTTCTGAATGCTGTCTTGGGGATGTCTTGTTCACGAATGCGAATTTGATGATAGCCTATACAGAGGTAAAGCTTGGAGAATACTCGAGAACCTTTGAGTTGTTCGAAAAGCTCGTTGATGTTGGGAAGTGGGTACTTGTTCTTTATGGTCTTCTTGTTCAATGGATGGTAGTCGACACAGAGTCGGTCCGTGCCATCCTTCTTCTTGACAAAAAGAACACCACAACCCCATGGAGAAGAACTTGGTCGGATGAGACCTATACACTCTTGTTCATCGAGTTGTTTCTTCAGCTCCTTCAACTCTTTCGGTCCAAGCTTGTAAGGACGTTCGCAAACAGGTTCTATGCCAGGCTCAAGATCAATCACGAATTCAACTGGCTAGTGAGGAGGTCTTCCTGGAAGCTCTTCTGGAAAGATGTCTTGATATTCACAAACGACTAGAATCTGAGAGATGGCATCCAACTCGTTGTTCTCATTGAGAGAAAACAGTTGAATGGTATCATCATGAGCGGCAAAGACGATCACATCCTCAGACGAGTGTGTCAATTGAATCTGCCTGGCAGCACAATCAAGTTGAGCCTTGTGCTTAGAAAGCCAGTCCATTCCGAGAATTAGATCAATATCTGAGTTACCAAGAACAATTGTAGAGGACAGAAACTTATAGTCGCCCATCATGATAGGAACATCCGGAACCATAGAGCTTGCGTTCATGAATTTACCCGGAGAGACAACTGATAACTGCCTAGGCAAATCTTGGAAAGGCACTGATGCTTAGATGCAAATGGTCTTGAAATGAAACAATGTGATGCACCAGTATCAAAAAGGACTTTTGCAGGAATATTGTTAACATAAAGATTACCCATGATCACTTCTGAAGAGTCCTCTGCCTGAGCTGCGTTCATCAAGTTGACCTTTGCAGACTTGGGATTATGCTTGACCACTACGTTGCTAGCAGATCTCACAGGAGGAGGAGGCGGAAGACGCCTCTGGTTGAAGCATTTGTTCTCATAGTGACCCTTATGCTGACACTTGTTACACGTAACCTCTGAGAGCAGCCGGTGATATGGAGCACTTGACCTTGGAGCATGAGACAAAGTTTTGTTCTGAAAGCCTGGGTTGGGTGGGTGGGAAGATCCATTGCCACCTTTGCTCTTCTGCTGATAAGGCTAACGGAATGGAGGAGGAGGAGGCAACCGGTACTTTTGCTGCTTAGCTGCCACTTAAGTTGAAGAAGAAGAAGGAGTTGCATCCCTGACTCTCTTCTTGGAAGCATCGCACTTGAGCTGAGCAGCCTCTTGCTTTAATGCCATGTTGTAGAATTCATCATACTTTTTCGGCTCAAAAAGCACAAGAGCTAGTTGCAGATCTTCTCTAAGGCCACCTCTGAACTGATAAATCATGCTCTTCTCGTCAGGGACATCTTGCTTGGCGAAGCGAGCGAGCCTCTGGAACAGGATGTTGTATTGGTAAACAGACAAGCTGCCTTGCTTCAGGTTGCGGAACTCCTCACGCTTACTCTCAACAACACTCTGAGGAATGTGGTGAGCTTTGAAGTCTTGGCGGAAATCATTCCAAGTAATCACATGACCTCCTCTGGAATCTTTGTATTGTTGATACCACTCAGCAGCTTGGTCTTTGAGTTGGAACGAAGCAAACTTGACAAAGTCCTCAGTCCTGACATTGCTACACTCAAAATGTTTGCAGATATCCATGAGCTAATCGTCAGCGTCTGTGGCCTCGACACAGTTACTGAAAGACTTCGGCTGGTTTGCGAGGAACTGGTTGAGGGTAGCAAACTGAGTTTGATTGTTGCCATGGCCTTGATTTCCTTGGTTGCGCTCTTGCAAGAGTTGCATAATCATCTGCGTGTTGGCATTGGCAGCGGCCATCACAGCTTGCCATGCCTCCAGAGGTGGAGGTGGTGGCGGAGGTTCTGGATTCTGATGCGTTGGAGGAGCCATCTTGAAGAGGGTGACATCCGTTAGCATCTTGAAAGACATATATTCAAGCTGAATCAAATGGATCAAAATTGCAACATATAGCCTTAACATTCGAACAAAAATGAACGAATGAATTCCAAATTAAATGATCACACTTCCATAAATTCAGAAGCCACTTAGATAGAGGTAGATGAATAAAATAACAAGGTATGGATATGAACAAATACTTGGTAAGGATTACCCAATGACAAACAAAATATCTGCGGAAGAAATACTAGAGCTACATGAATTCCCACCTATGAAACTCCCAAAATTTTCCGGTTATGCAATCAGGTGTTGGGGATACAGGGGAAGCATAATATCTCACCCAAAACTAGCAAATCCTACATCTAGATGTATCCATCCTTCAACGCATAACCAAGAAACCTTCAGAAATCATTTACCTCAACCTTCGAAAAGCATCCGTTATACGAGTTATGGCAATACTCCCGAACTCCCGCCCCAGTACTGGGTGGCATCGAGGTTATCTCACCAACAACTGCATAAAAGAGATTTTTGATGTCGGCGAACTCAGGTATTCCAGAACTGCAACGATAAAATTGTGACGACAACACCTCAGAGCTCAACTCCCCAGGACACTGCCACAACCCCTAAATGTCAGGAGGCACCAAGAACAATGTTCTCATCACAAAACCATCAGAACGATTCCAAGATACCCGCGTGATCCTAAATTTTTTTAGTGAAATTTGAGAAAAGAAGAGTCAAAACTCTACGTCAGGATGCCTCACCAGAGCGACGAAGGGACTGAGGAGTAAAAAGAATCCTACTCTTTGATATATATAATCCTAAAAGACTCCAAACATTTTTCTAGACTCAACAACGCCAGCGATTCGATCAAGAAGGGGGCTCCTAAGTCGGGGAAGGCCCTGATTATCAACTTGTAACACCCACGATGCGGCTATATCTCCCACGTGTTGGAGCACGACTTAGAGGCATAACCACATTGTAGGCATGTCGCAAGAGGGGTAATCTTTACACATCCCATGTACTGAATAAGAAGGAGATACAGAGTTGGCTTACAATCGCCACTTCACACAATACATAAATACAACATTACATCATACAGAATACAATCAAGGTCCGACTACGGAACCAAAATAAAGACAACCCCAAATGCATAAGATCCCCGATCGCCCCAACTGGGCTCCACTACTGATCGTCTCGAAAGGAACCGTAGTAATGTCCTGAGTCCTCGTTGAACTCCCACTTGAGTTCAGCCGCATCCCCTGGAATGGCATCATCGGCACCTGCATCTGGTTTTGGAAGTAAATTGTGAGTCACGGGGACTCAGCAATCTCATACCCTCGTGATCAAGACTATTTAAGCTTGTGGGTAGGAAAAGGTTGTGAGGTGGAGCTGCAGCAAGCACTAGCATATATGGTGGCTAACTTATGCAAATGAGAGCAAGAAGAGAAGGCGAAGCACGGTCGAGATGCTACAAAGATCAAGAAGTGATCCTAAAACAACTTACATTCAAGCATAACACGAGACCGTGTTCTCTTCCCGGACTCCCCCGAAAAGAGACCATCACAGTTACACACGCCGTTGATTCATTTTAATTAAGTTAAGTTTCAAGTTTTCTACAACTGGACATTAACAAATTCCCATCTGCCCATAGCCGCGGGCACGACTTTCGAAAGTTCAAAACCCTGCAGGTGTGTCCCAACTTAGCCCATCACAAGCTTTCACGGTCAATGAAGGATATTCCTTCTCCCAGGATGACCCGATCAGACTCGGAATCCCGGTTACAAGACATCTCGACAATGGTTAAACAAGACCAGCAAAGCCGCCCGATGTGCCGGCAAATCTCGATAGGAGTTGCACGTATCTCGTTCTCTGGGCACACCGGATGAGCCATATGTCGGGTTGGCATAGACCCTGGTTGCCCAGGGGGCGCCGGACACGCTCAGGTTGGACCAACACTTAGAGAAGCACTGGCCCGTGGGGGTTTAAAATAAAGATGACCCTTGAGTCTGTGGAACCCAAGGGAAAAAGGCTAGGTGGCAAAAGATAAAACCAAGGTTGGGCCTTTCTGGAGGAGTTTTATTCAAGGCGAACTGTCAAGGGGTTCCCATTATAACCCAACCGCGTAAGAAACACAAAATCAAGGAACATAACACCGGTATGATGGAAACTAGGGCGGCAAGAGTGGAACAAAACACCAGGCATAAGGCCGAGCCTTCCACCCTTTACCAAGTATATAGATGCATTAAAGTAAACAAGATATAATAATGATATCCCAACAATAAACATGTTCCAACAAGGAACAAACTCCAATCTTCACCTGCAACTAGCAACGCTATAAGAGGGGCTGAGCAAAGCGGTAACATAGCCAAACAACGGTTTGCTAGGACAAGGTGGGTTAGAGGTTTGACATGGCAATATGGGAGGCATGATATAGCAAGTGGTAGGTATCGCGGCATAGGCATAGCAATAGAGCGAGCAACTAGCAAGCAAAGATAGAAGTGATTTCGAGGGTATGGTCATCTTGCCTGCAAAGTTCTCCGAGTTGACGTAAGCTTGATCCTCGTAAGCGTACTCAACGGGTTCCTCGATCATGTAATCATCTGTTGGCTCTACCCAAGGCAATAACACAAGCAAAGGCAAACACAATCAACCATGGTGCAATGCGCAAGCAACATGATGCAAAACATGGCATGATATGTGGGATGTAATATGCAATGCATATGCGTGCTCCGGAAGGAAAAGATTGAACCAGGCCTCAACTTGGCAAACCAAGAGCGCCGCTGGAAAGATGAGTTGATTTCGGTCAAAATCGATATAAAGATCACCGGAATCGGATGCACGGTTTGGAAATGGCAAGCAAAACAATAATGGCACTATTATGCGATTAACAGCACGATGCCATCTAAGATGCAACAAGAAAATAAGCTACTACACTCTAACATAGCAACAAAGCACATGGCAGTGATCCAATCAAGATGTTTGACAAAAGATGAACACTGAGCTACGGCTATATCACATAATAGCAGGTTCAAACAAGCATGGCAAAAGTGCAAAAGATATCAGCTTCATAGACTTGGTGAAAATAACAACATGACAGGATTTAACATCAGGAAGCAATGTTTAGAGCAAGATAACAACATGCTACAAGATCATATCATGGCCAAGCAAGGCATGTCATGAATCTACTCAAAGCATATAACAAAAGTCCCTTACTGACCATAAGACAAAAAGGATCAGAAGATATGATGGCACCCATGTAAACATAGCAAGTTTCGTTAACAGATTCAGACTTAGCAGAAAACTGGACATGGCAAAAGCAGAGTTACATAGGCATGTTTGCGAGCTCCATGCACTCAACACAAGGCATTGCATGACAAACTAAGCATACAACCAGCAAGAAGACATGATCAAGTACCTAACCATGGCAAAAACAATCTCATAGCATGCATGGATCAAGGACAACAACCTCGGCAAAATTGATTAACACGTAAACAATCTGCCAGGAACATTTTATAGCAAAAGTAGAGCACGATTGAGTAATGCTAGGGTACTCCATAATTGCAAACAAATACATGGATGGATCGAACATAACAATATCTCAAAATCATCCTTACTGAACATGCTCAAAAGAGGCATGGATCACTCTGTAGCAACATGAATACATGGCATAAAAATAACATCAGGGAAATGACTTAGAAGAATTCTAAGTCCCTGAAATCAGCAACATCACGAGAGCTACTTTGCATGCTTGTGCTAGTCACCACATTGATCACAAAAATACAAGACATACACCCCTGTAAAGATGGCATGGCATAGCCTAAAACACATGTAGGGCTCAAGTTCATAGGAGGCACACAATAATCATGGCAAAAATGACAAATGCTCAAAATCTGTTAAGAAACAGAAACTAACATTTTATAGCACTCTTGCAACAGCATTTTAGGCATCAAGATGGAATCAAACAAGCATGGTGAAATGGAACAAAATGAAGAGTACATCCTAACGAACAATTTGATATCTCACACGCGCAAAACGAAGCTACGGATGATGAGATATGATGCGATGAAAAGTGCCTCAAAAAGTTACAGACAAAAGGGGAAAAAATCACCTCCGGATCTGGGGTTGACCCAGGCATGCAAAACGAGGCGGTGGTGGATCTCGCCGGAGACGACGCCGGACGATGGCCGGAGACGAGGGAGAGGGGCCGGAGCACGAGGTGGCGGAGAGGGGCGCCGGGGCAGCCGGATCCGGCACCGGACGGGGAGGGCGGCGAGGCGGTGCGGCTCGCGCGGCGTGGGCGGCGGCCGGCGATGTGGCGGCGGGCGACGCGGACGTCGAGGCGGTGGGGCGCCGGCAGGGCGCGGGAGGCGGCGGCGAGGGCGTGTGGCGGCGGCGGCGAGGGCGTGCGGCGGCAGGCGCGGGAGGCCGGGCGGCGCGCGGGCGGGCCGCGGGGGCCCCGCACGGGCCGAGCGGGCCGGCGGCGGCTGGTGGTTGGCGGCGCCACATGGCATCCCCTGGTTCGCTGGGTGGTGGCGGGCGGACTTGTCCGGCGCGGTCTGGATGCGTCCGGCGGCGAGGAGGGAGGTTTGCTAGGGTTTCATCCGCGAATTTCGAGGGGTGCACCTATTTATAGCTAGAGGGAGTTAGGAGAGTCCAAATGAGGTGCGGTTTTCGGCCATGCGATCGTGATCGAACGACCGAGAGGATGGAGGGGGTTTGGATGGGTTTTGGGCCACTTTGGAGGGGTGTTGGGCTGCAACACACATGAGGCCTTTACGGTTCCCCGGTTAACCATTGGGGTATCAAACGAACTCCAAATGACACGAAACTTGACAGGCGGTCTACCGGTAGTATACCAAGGCCGCTTGGCAAGTCTCGGTCCACTCCGAGAATGTTTAACACCCGCACACGAAAAGAGGCAAAAGGGGGGCGCCGGAGGACATAGGAGTGTCGGATCGCAAAACGGACAACGGGGAAAATGCTCGGATGCATGAGACGAACATGTATGCAAATGCGATGCACATGATGACATGATATGAGATGCATGGCATGGACAAAATGCAAAACGAAGACAAAACCCAACCACGAGGGAATATCATAACTTAGAGCCGAAAATGGCAAGAGTTTGAATACAAATATGGCAAGTTACATACGGGGCGTTACATCGCGCCGCCCCTCTTCTTCTTCTCCTTGTCTCTCCCTCCCTGAACCTTCTCTCTCTCTCTCTCTCTGCAACAGGGCATGTTGCCTGCAGGCCTCGCCCGGATCCTACCAGAATGGACCTCAGGCGGCCAGATCCGTCCCAGCCTGCCTGGCCTCCTTCCGGATGCGCCAAGTCCGCGGCCGGATTGGGCTTCCACAGTCGCCGCCCGTCGTCGAAGTTTGTCCTGCCTCGTCCTCGTCATGAGGTCAGGGACGAGTCCCTCCCTTCGTGGGCCGGCCTTGCCCCGGCCTAGCAGCGCCCGACAAGCCTCGCGACCGAACTGGGCCTGGCCCATGGGTGAGGCCACACCCCAGCGCCCCTTCTCTATTTTTCCCTCCTGTTGGGCCAACTTGTTTCGGCCCGTAGTTGTTTTTTCAGATCTGCGAATTTAGTTATTACCCCAGAGGACGCCATTTTATAGAAAAGTCCCCCTAGTTCATGCATTTAATAACTCTACAACCGTGCATCAGATTTAAACAAACTTTATATGATAAATGACTAGAATTTAATCTAGTTTCATAATATGTCACTTTCATCCATGTTAAAAATGTTTAAACTTGTTGTTTGCTTTGTTTTTCTATATTGCCATGCTAAAATGCTTTAATTCATAACTAAATAACCGTAGCTCCAAACTTAACAAACTTTATATGTAAATGGGGTAGAAAAATGCCTAGTTTAACATGGTGCATTCATCTTGTATGTTTAACAAATCTAAAATATGGTTTAGGACAGAATAGTACCAAATCCATAATTTGCATATGGGGATTCTCCCGACTTGTTGGTTGTCGTTCCGGCCTCATTTAAACTTGCCTAGTTAAGTAGTTTTATTATGCTTCACCCCTTGCCATGTTAATCAACATTTAATATTGTTGGGTACATAACCGAGAGAGAACTAAATAAGTCATGTGGTGTTTCGTCAATATGCAACTCGTTGCATATTGAGCTCCACTTAACTTGTAGTTTTGCTTGTGCACTTTGCCATGCCATGCCTCATTAAACCGGACATGCATCATAATTGGTTGTGCATCATGTCATGCTTATGTGATGGTTGTTTACCATGTTGTTTTCTTCTTTTCGGTGTTGCTTCTTCGGGATGGTTCCGATAATGTTGCATTTGTGAGGATTCGTTTGACTTCTTCCGTTTGTCTTCTTCATGGACTCATTCTTCTTCCTTGCGGGGTCTCAGGCAAGATGATCGTACCCTCAAAATCACTTCTATCTTTGCTTGCTAGTTGTTCGCTCTATCACTATGTCGCGCTACCTACCACTTGTTATATCATGCCTTCCATATTGGCATGTCAAGCCTCTAACCCACCATCCTAGCAAACCGTTATTTGGCTAAGGTACCGCTTTTGCTCAGCCCCTCTTATAGCGTTGCTAGTTGCCGGTGAAGCTGAAGTTTGTTCCATGTTGGAACATGGTTATGTTGGGATAACACAATATCTTTTATTTTAATTAATGCATATATATATATATACTTGGTAAAGGGTGGAAGGCTCTGCCTTATGCCTGATGTTTTGTTCCACTCTTGCCGCCCTAGTTTATGTCATACCGGTGTTATGTTCCTTGGTTTTGCGTTCCTTATGTGGTTGGGTGTTATGGGAACCCCTTGATAGTTCGCTTTGAATAAAACTCCTCCAGCAAGGCCCAACCTTGGTTTTACATTTGCCTAACAACCTAAGCCTTTTTCCCTTGGGTTTCCGGAGCCCGAGGGTCATCTTTATTTTAACCCCCCCCGGGCTAGTGCTCCTGTGAGTGTTGGTCCAACCTGTCAGCCACCAGTGGCCACTAGGGGAAACTTTGGGTTGGCCTACCGGAAGTTTGGACAATCCGGTGTGCCCTGAGAACGAGATATGTGCAGCTCCTATCAGGATTTGTCGGCACATCCGGCGGCTTTGCTGGTCTTGTTTTACCATTGTCGAAATTTCTTGTAATCAGGATTCCGAGACTGATCGAGTCTTCCCGGGAGAAGGAATATCCTTCATTGACCGTGAGAGCTTGTGATGGGCTAAGTTGGGACAGCCCTACAGGGTTTGAACTTTCGAAAGTCATGCCCACGGTTATGGGCAGATGGGAATTTGTTAATGTCCAGTTGTAGAGATCTTGACACTTAACTTAATTAAAATGAATCAATTGCGTGTGTAGCCGTGATGGTCTCTTCTCAGCAGAGTCCGAGAAGTGATCACGGTTCTTGTGTTATGCTTGAACGTATGTAGTTTCAGGATCACTTCTAGCTTCTCGATCGTGTGTTGCTTCTCTTCTCGCTCTCTTTTGCATATGTTAGCCACCATATATGCTAGTGCTTGCTGCAGCTCCACCTCATTACCCTATCCTACCCATAAGCTTAAATAGTCTTGATCTCGCGGGTGTGAGATTGCTGAGTCCTTGTGACTCACAGATACTTCCAAATAGTTGCAGGTGCTAGTGATACCAGAGCAGATGACGCAACCGAGCTCAAGTGGGAGCTCTAGGAAGATCTTGATCGTTGTTTTGTTTCGTTTCCTGTTGATCAGTAATGGAGCCCAGTTGGGACGATCGGGGATCTAGCATTTGGGGTTGTCTTCTTTTATTTTGGTTCCGTAGTTGGACCTTTGATTGTATTCTGGATGATGTATGTTTAACTTGTATTTGTGTTAAGTGACGATTGTAAGTAAAAGTGCAACTATCCCTAGGTGGTTTTTGTAATTCCTAACAACATATAGCTCATTGAGCTAATGCTATTTCAAGATTAATATCTCAGCAAAGCTCAATGATTGGCATGGCATGGATGAGAAAAGTGGACCCCTCAAAATGCTAAGGACAAAGGATTGGCTCAAGCTCAAAGCTCAAGACTCTACATTTACTATTTTAGTGATCCAAGATCACATTGAGTCTATAGGAAAAGCCAATACTATCAAGGAGGGATGAGGAGTTGCTTAATGAGGCTCTTGCTCAAAATGCTTAGTAATATGCTCCAAAACCCTCAACTACTTTCTCACATCCACATATGACCTAAATCAAAAGTCAACCTCGGCCCCATCGATTATTTCTATCAGGCGCCACCGAGTTCAGTTGTCATAGCCACTGCCACAAACCCTAGGCAAATCGGTCTCACCGATAGGGATCTCGGTCTCACTGAGATGGGATTGTAATCTCTCTGTTTCCCTTCGTAACATTTCGGTCTTACCGAGATGAGCGATAGGTCCCACCGAGATTGCAATGTAAACTCTCTATTTTCCCTTCGTAACGTTTCGGTCTCACCAAAATGAGCGATCGGTCCCACCGAGTTTACCTGACCAACTCTCTGGTTAGCTTATTGTTGGGTTTCGTAGTAATTTCAAAAAAATTCCTACGCACACACAAGATCATGATGATGCATACCAACGAGAGGGGGAGAGTGTGATCTACGTACCCTTGTAGATCGACAATGGAAGCATTTGGTTGATGTAGTCGTACGTCTCCACGGCCCGACCGATCAAGCACCGAAACTACGGCACCTCCGAGTTCTAGCACACGTTCAGATCGATGGCGATCCCCGGACTCCGATCCAGCAAAGTGTCGGGGAAGAGTTCCGTCAGCACGACGGCGTGGTGACGATCTTGATGTACTACTGTCGCAGGGCTTCGCCTAAGCACCACTACAATATTATCGAGGACTATGGTGGAAGGGGGCACCGCACACGGCTAAGAATATGATCGCGTGGATCAACTTGTGTCTCTAGGGGGTGCCTCTGCCTCCGTATATAAAGGTTCAAGGGAGGGGGGCCGGCCGGCCAGGAGAGGCGCGCCAGGAGGAGTCCTACTCCTTCTGGGAGTAGGACTCCCCCCTTTCCTAGTTGGAATAGGATTCGTGGAGGGGGGGGGAAGAGGAGAGAGAGGAGGAAGGGGGGCCGGCCCCCTTTCCTTGTCCAATTCGGACCAAGGGGGGGAGGGGCGCACGGCCCAGCCCTGGCTGCCTCTTCTCTTCTTCCACTAAGGCCCACTAAGGCCCATATACCTCCCGGGGGGGTTCCGGTAACCTCCCGGTACTCCGGTAAAATCCCGATTTCACCCGGAACACTTCCGATATCCAAACATAGGCTTCCAATATATCAATCTTTATGTCTCGATCATTTCGAGACTCCTCGTCATGTCCGTGATCACATCCGGGACTCCGAACAACCTTCGGTACATCAAAATGCATAAACTCATAATATAACTGTCATAGTAACCTTAAACGTGTGGACCCTATGGGTTCCAGAACAGTGTAGACATGACCGAGACACGTCTCCGGTCAATAACCAATAGCGGAACCTGGATGCTCATATTGGCTCCTACATATTCTACGAAGATCTTTTATCGGTCAGACCGCATAACAACATACGTTGTTCCCTTTGTCATCGGTATGTTACTTGCCCGAGATTCGATCGTCGGTATCCCATACCTAGTTCAATCTCGTTACCGGAAAGTCTCTTTACTCGTTCTGTAATACATCATCCCGCAACTAACTCATTAGTTGCAATGCTTGCAAGGCTTAAGAGATGTGCATTACCGAGAGGGCCCAGAGATACCTCTCCGACAATCGGAGTGACAAATCCTAATCTCGAAATACGCCAACCCAACATGTACCTTTGGAGACACCTGTAGAGCTCCTTTATAATCACCCAGTTACGTTGTGAAGTTTGGTAGCACACAAAGTGTTCCTCTGGCAAACGGGAGTTGCATAGTCTCATAGTCATAGGAACATGTATAAGTCATGAAGAAAGCAATAGCAACATACTAAACGATCGGGTGCTAAGCTAATGGAATGGGTCATGTCAATCAGATCATTCAACTAATGATGTGATCCTGTTAATCAAATGACAACTCTTTGTCCATGGTTAGGAAACATAACCATCTTTGATTAACAAGCTAGTCTAGTAGAGGCATACTAGTGACACTCTGTTTGTCTATGTATTCACACATGTATCATGTTTCCGGTTTAATACAATTCTAGCATGAATAATAAACTTTTATCATGATATATAAGGAAATAAATAATAACTTTATTATTGCCTCTAGGGCATATTTCCTTCAGTATCCCACTTGCACTAGAGTCAATAATCTAGATTACACAGTAATGATTCTAACACCCATGGAGCCTTGGTGATGATCATGTTTTTCTCGTGGAAGAGGCTTAGTCAACGGGTCTGCAACATTCAGATCTGTATGTATCTTGCAAATCTCTATGTCTCCCACCTGGACTAGATCCCGGATGGAATTGAAGCGTCTCTTGATGTGCTTGGTTCTCTTGTGAAATCTGGATTCCTTCGCCAAGGCAATTGCACCAGTATTGTCACAAAAGATTTTCATTGGACCCGATGCACTAGGTATGACACCTAGATCGGATATGAACTCCTTCATCCAGACTCCTTCATTCGCTGCTTCCGAAGCAGCTATGTATTCCGCTTCACACGTAGATCCCGCCACGACGCTCTGTTTAGAACTGCACCAACTGACAGCTCCACCGTTTAATGTAAACACGTATCCGGTTTGCGATTTAGAATCGTCCGGATCAGTGTCAAATCTTGCATCAACGTAACCGTTTACGATGAGCTCTTTGTCACCTCCATATACGAGAAACATATCCTTAGTCCTTTTCAGGTACTTCAGGATGTTCTTGACCGCTGTCCAGTGATCCACTCCTGGATTACTTTGGTACCTCCCTGCTAGACTTATAGCAAGGCACACATCAGGTCTGGTACACAGCATTGCATACATGATAGAGCTTATGGCTGAAGCATAGGGAACATCTTCCATCTTCTCTCTATCTTCTGCAGTGGTCGGGCATTGAGTCCGACTCAACTTCACACCTTGTAACACAGGCAAGAACCCTTTCTTTGCTTGATCCATTTTGAACTTCTTCAAAATCTTGTCAAGGTATGTGCTTTGTGAAAGTCCAATTAAACGTCTTGATCTATCTCTATAGATCTTTATGCCTAATATGTAAGCAGCTTCACCGAGGTCTTTCATTGAAAAACTCTTATTCAAGTATCCCTTTATGCTATCCAGAAATTCTATATCATTTCTGATCAGTAATATGTCATCCACATATAATATCAGAAATGCTACAGAGCTCCCACTCACTTTCTTGTAAATACAGGCTTCTCCAAAAGTCTCTATAAAACCAAATGCTTTGATCACACTATCAAAGCGTTTATTCCAACTCCGAGAGGCTTGCACCAGTCCATAAATGGATCACTAGAGCTTGCACACTTTGTTAGCTCCCTTTGGATCGACAAAACCTTCCGGTTGCATCATATACAACTCTTCTTCCAGAAATCCATTTAGGAATGCAGTTTTGACATCCATCTGCCAAATTTCATAATCATAAAATGCGGCAATTGCTAACATGATTCGGACAGACTTAAGCATCGCTACGGTGAGAATGTCTCATCATAGTCAATCCCTTGAACATGCCGAAACCCTTTTGCGACAAGTCGAGCTTTGTAGATAGTAATATTACCGTCGGCGTTAGTCTTCTTCTTGAAAATCCATTTATTCTCAATTGCATGCCGATCATTGGGCAAGTCAACCAAAGTCCACACTTTGTTCTCATACATGGATCCCATCTCAGATTTCATGGCTTCAAGCCATTTTGCGGAATCTGGACTCACCATCGCTTCTTCATAGTTTGTAGGTTCATCATGATCTAGTAGCATGACTTCCAGAACAGGATTACCGTACCACTCTGGTGCGGATCTTACTCTGGTTGATCTATGAGGTTCAGTAGTATCTTGTTCTGAAGTTTCATGATCATTATCATTAGCTTCCTCACTAATTGGTGTAGGTGTCACAGAAACAGTTTTCTGTGATGCACTACTTTCCAATAAGGGAGCAGGTACAGTTACCTCGTCAAGTTCTACTTTCCTCCTACTCACTTCTTTGAGAGAAACTCCTTCTCTAGAAAGTTTCCGAACTTAGCAACAAAAGTCTTGCCTTCGGATCTGTGATAGAAGGTGTATCCAATAGTCTCCTTTGGATATCCTATGAAGACACATTTCTCCGATTTGGGTTCGAGCTTATCAGGTTGAAGCTTTTTCACATAAGCATCACAGCCCCAAACTTTCAGAAATGACAACTTTGGTTTCTTGCCAAACCATAGTTCATAAGGCGTCGTCTCAACGGATTTTGATGGTGCCCTATTTAACGTGAATGCGGCCGTCTCCAAAGCATAACCCCAAAACGATAGCGGTAAATCAGTAAGAGACATCATAAATCGCACCATATCTAGTAAAGTACGATTACGGCGTTCGGACACACCATTACGCTGTGGTGTTCCGGGTGGCATGAGTTGCGAAACTGTTCCGCATTGTTTCAAATGTACACCAAACTCGTAACTCAAATATTCTCCTCCACGATCAGATCGTAGAAACTTTATTTTCTTGTTATGATGATTTTCAACTTCACTCTGAAATTCTTTGAACTTTTCAAATGTCTTAGACTTATGTTTCATTAAGTAGATATACCCATACCTGCTTAAGTCATCTGTGAAGGTGAGAAAATAACGATATCCGCCACGAGCCTCAATATTCATCGGACCACATACATCTGTATGTATGATTTCCAACAAATCTGTTGCTCTCTCCATAGTACCGGAGAACGGCGTTTTAGTCATCTTGCCCATGAGGCACGGTTCGCAAGTACCAAGTGATTCATAATCAAGTGGTTCCAAAAGTCCATCAATATGGAGTTTCTTCATGCGCTTTACACCGATATGACCTAAACGGCAGTGCCACAAATAAGTTGCACTATCATTATCAACTCTGCATCTTTTGGCTTCAACATTATGAATATGTGAGTTACTACTATCGGTATTCAATAAGAATAGACCACTCTTCAAGGGTGCATGACCATAAAAGATATTACTCATATAAATAGAACAACCATTATTCTCTGATTTAAATGAATAACCGTCTCGCATCAAACAAGATCCAGATATAATGTTCATGCTTAACGCTGGCACCAAATAACAATTATTTAGGTCTAATATTAATCCCGAAGGTAGATGTAGAGGTAGCGTGCCGACTGCGATCACATCGACTTTGGAACCGTTTCCCACGCGCATCGTCACCTCGTCCTTAGCCAATCTTCGCTTAATCTGTAGTCCCTGTTTCGAGTTGCAAATATTAGCAACAGAACCAGTATCAAATACCCAGGTGCTACTGCGAGCATTAGTAAGGTACACATCAATAACATGTATATCACATATACCTTTGTTCACCTTGCCATCCTTCTTATCCGCCAAATACTTGGGGCAGTTCCGCTTCCAGTGACCAGTCTGCTTGCAGTAGAAGCACTTAGTTTCAGGCTTAGGTCCAGACTTGGGTTTCTTCTCTTGAGCAGCAACTTGCTTGCTGTTCTTCTTGAAGTTCCCCTTCTTCTTCCCTTTGCCCTTTTTCTTGAAACTAGTGGTCTTGTTGACCATCAACACATGATGCTCCTTTTTGATTTCTACCTCCGCAGCTTTCAGCATTGCGAAGAGCTCGGGAATAGTCTTATTCATCCCTTGCATATTATAGTTCATCACGAAGCTCTTGTAGCTTGGTGGCAGTGATTGGAGAATTCTGTCAATGACGCAATCATCTGGAAGATTAACTCCCATTTGAATCAAGTGATTATTATACCCAGACATTTTGAGTATATGCTCACTGACAGGACTGTTCTCCTCCATCTTGCAGCTATAGAACTTATTGGAGACTTCATATCTCTCAATCCGGGCATTTGCTTGAAATATTAACTTCAACTCCTGGAACATCTCATATGCTCCATGACGTTCAAAACGTCGTTGAAGTCCCGGTTCTAAGCCGTAAAGCATGGCACACTGAACTATCGAGTAGTCATCAGCTTTGCTCTGCCAGACGTTCACAATATCTGGTGTTGCTCCAGC
Organism: Triticum dicoccoides; assembly: GCF_002162155.2. Lineage (NCBI taxonomy): Eukaryota > Viridiplantae > Streptophyta > Magnoliopsida > Poales > Poaceae > Triticum > Triticum dicoccoides. The sequence goes on from NC_041382.1 coordinate 419,613,609, forward strand.
AGCAGGCCTGGCACCCAGCGGTGCATCCAGGACATAATTCTTCTGTGCAGCAATGAGGATAATCCTCAAGTCACGGACCCAGTCCGTGTAATTGCTACCATCATCTTTCAACTTTGCTTTCTCAAGGAACGCATTAAAATTCAACGGAACAACAGCACGGGCCATTTATCTACAATCATACATAAACAAGCAAGATACTATCAGGTACTAAGTTCATGATAAATTTAGGTTCAGTTAATCATATTACTTAAAGAACTCCCACTTAGATAAACATCCCTCTAATCATCTAAGTGATTACGTGATCCAAATCAACTAAACCATGTCCGATCATCACGTGAGATGGAGTAGTTTCATTGGTGAACATCACTATGTTGATCATATCTACTATATGATTCACGCTCGACCTTTCGGTCTCCGTGTTCCGAGGCCATATCTGTATATGCTTGGCTCGTCAAGTATAACCTGAGTATTCCGCATGTGCAACTGTTTTGCACCCGTTGTATTTGAACGTAGAGCCTATCACACCCGATCATCACGTGGTGTCTCAACACGAAGAACTTTCGCAATGGTGCATACTCAGGGAGAACACTTCTTGATAATTTAGTGAGAGATCATCTTATAATGCTACCGTCAATCAAAGCAAGATAAGATGCATAAAAGATAAACATCACATGCAATCAATATAAGTGATATGATATGGCCATCATCATCTTGTGCTTGTGATCTCCATCTCCGAAGCACCGTCATGATCACCATCGTCACCGGCGCGACACCTTGATCTCCATCGTAGCATTGTTGTCGTCTCGCCAATCTTATGCTTCCACGACTATCGCTACCGCTTAGTGATAAAGTAAAGCATTACAGCGCGATTGCATTGCATACAATAAAGCGACAACCATATGGCTCCTGCCAGTTGCCGATAACTCGGTTACAAAACATGATCATCTCATACAATAAAATTTAGCATCATGTCTTGACCATATCACATCACAACATGCCCTGCAAAAACAAGTTAGACGTCCTCTACTTTGTTGTTACATGTTTTACGTGGCTGCTACGGGCTTAAGCAAGAACCAATCTTACCTACGCATCAAAACCACAACGATAGTTTGTCAAGTTGGTGCTGTTTTAACCTTCGCAAGGACCGGGCGTAGCCACACTCGGTTCAACTAAAGTTGGAGAAACTGTCACCCGCAAGCCACCTATGTGCAAAGCACGTCGGGAGAACCGGTCTCGCGTAAGCGTACACGTAATGTCGGTCCGGGACGCTTCGTCCAACAATACCGCCGAACCAAAGTATGACATGCTGGTAAGCAGTATGACTTATATCGCCCACAACTCACTTGTGTTCTACTCGTGCATATAACATCAACATATAAAACCTAGGCTCGGATGCCACTGTTGGGTTTCGTAGTAATTTCAAAAAAATTCCTACGCACACGCAAGATCATGATGATGCATAGCAACGGGAGGGGGAGAGTGTGATCTACGTACCATTGTAGATCGACAACGGAAGCGTTTGGTTGATGTAGTCGTACGTCTCCACGGCCCGACCGATCAAGCACCGAAACTACGGCACCTCCGAGTTCTAGCACACGTTCAGCTCGATGACGATCCCCGGACTCCGATCCAGAAAAGTGTCGAGGAAGAGTTCCGTCAGCACGACGGCGTGGTGACGATCTTGATGTACTACTGTCGCAGGGCTTCGCCTAAGCACCGGTACAATATTATCGAGGACTATGGTGGAAGGGGGCACCGCACACGGCTAAGAATATGATCACGTGGATCAACTTGTGTCTCTAGGGGGTGCCCCTGCCTCTGTATATAAAGGTTCGAGGGAGGGGGGCCGGCCGGCCAGGAGAGGCGCGCCAGGAGGAGTCCTACTCCTTCTGGGAGTAGGACTCCCCCCCTTTCCTAGTTGGAATAGGATTCATGGAGGGGGGGGGAGAGGAGAGAGAGGAGGAAGGGGGGCCGGCCCCCTCTCCTTGTCCAATTCGGACCAAGGGGGGAGGGGCGCGCGGCCCAGCCCTGGCTGCCTCTTCTCTTCTTCCACTAAGGCCCACTAAGGCCCATATACCTCCCGGGGGGGGTTCCGGTAACCTCCCGGTACTCCGGTAAAATCCCGATTTCACCCGGAACACTTCTGATATCCAAACACAGGCTTCCAATATATCAATCTTTATGTATCGATCATTTCGAGACTCCTCGTCATGTCCGTGATCACATCCGGACTCTGAACAACCTTCGGTACATCAAAATGCATAAACTCATAATATAACTGTCATCGTAACCTTAAGCGTGCGGACCCTATGGGTTCGAGAACAATGTAGACATGACCGAGACACGTCTCCGGTCAATAGCCAATAGCGGAACCTGGATGCTCATATTGGCTCCCACATATTCTACGAAGATCTTTATCGGTCAGACCGCGTAACAACATACGTTGTTCCCTTTGTCATCGGTATGTTACTTGCCCGAGATTCGATCGTCGGTATCTCAATACCTAGTTCAATCTCGTTACTGGCAAGTCTCTTTACTCGTTCCATAATACATCATCCTGCAACTAACTCATTAGTTGCAATGCTTGCAAGGCTTAAGTGATGTGCATTACCGAGAGGGCCCAGAGATACCTCTTCGACAATCGGAGTGACAAATCCTAATCTCGAAATACGCCAACCCAACATGTACCTTTGGAGACACCTGTAGAGCTCCTTTATAATCACCCAGTTACGTTGTGACGTTTGGTAGCACACAAAGTGTTCCTCTGGCAAACGGGAGTTGCATAATCTCATAGTCATAGGAACATGTATAAGTCATGAAGAAAGCAATAGCAACATACTAAACGATCGGGTGCTAAGCTAATGGAATGGGTCATGTCAATCAGATCATTCAACTAATGATGTGATCCTGTTAATCAAATGACAACTCTTTGTCCATGGTTAGGAAACATAACCATCTTTGATTAACAAGCTAGTCTAGTAGAGGCATACTAGTGACACTCTGTTTGTCTATGTATTCACACATGTATCATGTTTCTGGTTTAATACAATTCTAGCATGAATAATAAACTTTTATCATGATATATAAGGAAATAAATAATAACTTTATTATTGCCTCTAGGGCATATTTCCTTCACTTATTACCAAAATCGGTCTCACCGAGTTTGTGTAATCGGTCTCACCGAGATTACGTGATGCCCTAACCCTAATCATATCGGACCTACCGAGTTGGATGTCGGTCCCATCGAAAACCCTAACGGTCACTAGCTTTGCTGAATCAGTCCGACCGAGTTTATCAATTCGGTCCCATCGAGATTGGCAAGTTGTGTGTAACGGTTAGATTTTGTGTGGAGGCTATATATACCCCTCCACCACCTCTTCATTCATGGAGAGAGCCATCATAACAAACCTACACTTCCAACTTTCTTTTTCTGAGAGAGAACCACCTACACTTGTCTTGAGGCCAAGATATTCCATTCTTACCATATGAATCTTGATCTCTAGCCTTCCCCAAGTTGCTTTCCACTCAAATCTTCTTTCCACCAAATCCATATCCTGTGAGAGAGAGTTTAGTGTTGGGGAGACTATCATTTGAAGCACAAAAGCAAGGAGTTCATCATCAACACACCATTTGTTACTTCTTGTAGAGTGGTGTCTCCTAGATTGGCTAGGTGTCACCTGGGAGCCTCCGACAAGATTGTGGAGTTGAACCAAGGAGTTTGTAAGTGCAAGGAGATCGCCTACTTCGTGAAGATCTACCGCTAGTGAGGCAAGTCCTTCGTGGGCGACGGCCATGGTGGGATAGACAAGGTTGCTTCTTCGTGGACCCTTCGTGGGTGGAGCCCTCCGTGGACTCACGCAACCGTTACCCTTCGTGGGTTGAAGTCTCCATCAACGTGGATGTACGATAGCACCACCTATCATCGGAACCACGAAAAAAACATCCGTGTCTCCTATTGCGTTTGAATCCTCCAAACCCTTCCCTTTATATTCTTGCAAGTTGCATGCTTTACTTTCCGCTGCTCATATACTCTTTGCATGCTTGCTTGAATTGTGTTAAGATTGCTTGACTTGTCCAAAGTTGCTAAAATCTGCGAAGAACTAAAATTGGGAAAAGGATAAGTTTTTATTTGGTCAAGTAGTCTAATCACCCCCCCCCCTCTAGACATACTTTCGATCCTACAAGTGGTATCAGAGCTTTGGTCTCCATTTGCCTTGATTTTCATAGCTTTTGGAAGTCATAGCCTTGGTTTCACAACCTAGGAGAGTATGGCGTCTAGCGAGGGAAATTACCACCGTAGAGGTCCTTACTTTGATGGTACTAATTTTGCTAGTTGGAAGCATAAGATGAAAATGCATATTCTTGGACATAACCCCGCCGTATGGGCTAGTGTGTGTATTAGCTTGCAAGGTGAATTCTCTGGTGGGAGAGAACCGAACCGTGAAGCTACCGCAGAAGAGTTGAAGATGCTGCAATACAATGCTCAAGCTTGTGATATCCTCTTCAACGGATTGTGCCTCGAAGAATTCAAAAAAAATTAGCCGTCTTGAGAATGCAAAGGAAATTTGGGATACTTTGATTGATATGCATGAAGGTGCCGACTCCGTCAAGGAATCCAAGTTGGATGTGCTTCAAAGTCAGCTTGACAAGTTCAAAATGAAGCATGGTGAAGGTGTCGCTGAAATGTACTCTAGGCTTGCTCTTATCACAAATGAGATCGCCGGCTTAGGAAGTGAAGACATGACCGACAAATTCATCATCAAGAAGATCCTAAGAGCTTTGGACGGAAAATATGATACTGTATGTACATTGATTCAAATGATGCCCAATTACAAAGATCTCAAGCCAACAAAAGTCATTGGAAGAATTGTTGCTCATGAGATGTCACTCAAGGATAAGGAGGAGCTCCATAACAAGTCAAGTGGTGCTTACAAAGCCTCATGTGAAGCTCCCACATCATCAAGTGAGAAACAAACCTTCAATGAAGAATTGAGCCTAATGGTGAAGAACTTCAACAAGTTCTACAAGAGTAGAAGTAAAGAGAGAAGTTCCAAGTCAAGGTCCTACAATGACAAAAGATCTTCTAGTCGAGAGAGAAATTGCTACAATTGTGGAAGACACAGACACTATTCCAATGAGTGTACGACACCCTACAAAAGAAGAGAAGATTCTCCAAAAAGAAGAAGTAGAAGAGAAGAATCACCATCAAGAGAGAGAAGGAGTAGAGATGATTGTTATGAACGAAGAACATCCTAGAGAAGCAAAGATTCGGAAATGAAAGACAAGTCATCAAGGAGCTACACAAGACGAAGACATCAAGCTCATGTTGGTGAATGGGTATCCGGCTCCGACTCCGACAATCACTCCGAGAGAAGCTATCACTCCGACTCCGAATATACTCAAGATAAAGGTGTTGCCGGTCTAGCACTTGTGTCAACCAACTGCTACGACATATTTGATTCACCAAATGAAGGACTTGGAAGATGCTTCTTAGCTAAAGGCCCAAAGGTATCACACCTCGAGTATGTTGCACTACTAGGAAAAGGGTTATAGATAATATGGACACTAATGGCGCACCATGTATGTGGTGCGCCATTGTGACGCCCCCGATTTGACCGTACACTAATCATGCATGCAAATGTGTACGATCAAGATCAAGGACTCACGGGAAGATATCACAACACAACTCTACAAATAAAATAAGTCATACAAGCATCATATTACAAGCCAGAGGGCTCGAATACAAGAGCTCGATCATAGACGAGTCAGCGGAAGCAACAATATCTGAGTACAGACATAAGTTAAACAAGTTTGCCTTAAGAAGGCTAGCACAAACTGGGATATAGATCGAAAGAGGCGCAGGACTCCTGCCTGGGATCCTCCTAACTACTCCTGGTCGTCGTCAGCGGGCAACACGTAGTAGTAGGCACCTCCGGTGTAGTAGGAGTCATCGTCGACGGTGGCGTCTGGATCCTGGGCTCCAACATCTGGTTGCGACAACCAGGTAGAAGGGATAGGGGGAAAAGAGGGAGAAAGCAACCGTGAGTACTCATCCAAAGTACTAGCAAGCAAGGAGCTACACTACATATGCATGGGTAAATGTGTAAAGGGCCATATCGGTGGACTGAACTGCAGAAAGCCAGAATAAGAGGAGGATAGCTAATCCTGTCGAAGACTGCGCTTCTGGCCACCTCCATCTTGCAGCATGTAGAAGAGAGTAGACTGAATTCCTCCAAGTAGCATCGCATAGCATAACCCTAACCGATGATCCTCCTCTCATCGCCCTATGAGAGAGCGATCACCGGTTGTATCTGGCACTTGGAAGGGTGTGTTTTATTAAGTATCCGGTTCTAGTTGTCATAAGGTCAAGGTACAACTCCAAGTCGTCCTGTTACCGAAGATCACGGCTATTCGAATAGTTTAACTTCCCTGCAGGGGGGCACCACATAACCCAACACGCTCGATCCCATTTGGTCGGACACATTTTTCTGGGTCATGCCCGGCCTCGGAAGATCAACATGTCGCAGCCCTACCTAGGCACAACAAAGAGGTCAGCACGCCGGTCTAAATCCTATGGCGCAGGGGTCTGGGCCCATCGCCCTTTGCACACCTGCACGTTGCGAACGCGGCCGGAAGCAGAACTAGCCCCCTTAATACAAGAGCAGGCTTATGGTCCAATCCGGCGCGCGCCACTCAGTCGCTGATGTCACGAAGGCTTCGGCTGATACCACGACGTCGAGTGCCCATAACTGTCCCCGCGTAGATGGTTAGTGCGTATAGGCCAGTGGCCAGACTCAGATCAAATACCAAGATCTCGTTAAACGTGTTATCTTGAAATAACCCCGAACGCCGATCAGGGCCAAGCCCACCTATCTCCTAGGCGGTCTCAACCTGCCCTGTCGCTTCGCCACAAAGATCCACTCGCGGGTACTCCTATGAGCCGACCCGTCTTTTAGTCATCACATGTATCATGTATAAAGTATATAGTATATACCCGTGATCACCTCCCGAGTGATCACGGCCCGATAGTATAGCATGGCAGACGGACAAGAATGTAGGGCCACTGATGATAAACTAGCATCCTATACTAAGCATTAGGATTGCAGGTAAAGGTAACAACAGTAGTAGCAAGGACAGGCTATGCATCAGGATAGGATTAACGGAAAGCAGTAACATGCTACACTACTCTAATGCAAGTAGTATAGAGAGTAGAGTAGGCGATATCTGGTGATCAAGGGGGGGGGCTTACCTGGTTGCTCTGGCAAGAAGGAGGGGTCATCTCCGATGTAGTCGAACACACGGACATCGGCAGCGGTCTCTGAGTCTACCGGAAAGGAGTAACGAAGGGGGAACACAATAAATAACAAAGCAATCAAATGCAACACAAAGCAAGACGCGGAATACGTTGTGCTAGGGGTGACCTAACATAGGGATAGGCGATACTGACGAAGGGGGAAAACACTCGGGAAAGTATTCCCAGTGTTTTGCGTTTTCGAGCAGATGAACCGGAGGGGGAAAGTTGCGAGTTCGATAGGTTAGAGCTGCGTGGCGGACGAACGGGCTGCGTATCTGGGTTCATCTCGTCGTTCTGAGCAACTTTCATGTACAAAGTTTTTCCATCTGAGTTATAGTTTATTTTATATTAATTTTTAAAGTTGTAAATCATTTTATAAATTTATTATTAATTTGAATTAAAAGGGGAAATTGCTATGTGCACCCAGCAGAGTGCACACAGCTGGGCCACCGGAGGCTGACAGTGGGTCCAGGGGTCCCTGTGTCATTCACACATATCTTGCATTTTCTTTTTAAGTGGATATTTAGAGGGGGGTCCACCTGTCATTTGCACTATACCTAACCACTGATTAGACTAACTAGTAGGAGTACTAGTTAGCTAACGGAGAGTCGACCGGCCACCACACACAGAACACACACGTACACACAATGCCAGGGTTAAGAAAAGATAGCATTTTGTGATTTTTGTAGGATTTAAACCATGCATCAAATGAATTTGGTCCAGTGGAGTAATATGAAGTTTTTCAAGTGTACATTCTGCTCATATTTATTTTTGGCCTATTAGTAGTTGTTTAACCGGAGTTTAGGGGCTGCCGAGGGGGTTACTCGATGTAATATTCGCAAAGCTAGCTAGCATAGCTACAGTACTAGCAGTAGTAAAGCAGAGCATTGGCAGTGGCGTGGCGCGAGCGATGCAGTGCACGAACGCGGGCGGGCGCAAGGGAAGGCGTCGGGCGACACGAGCAGAGGCAGGCGCTGTTGTGGTGCGCGCGTGGCAGGCGAGCGGGGCAGCAGGTACGGGACCGCGGCGGCGCGGCATAAGGAGCAGCTGCAGCGCTGCAAGAGCAGCAGTAGGGGACGCGGGCGTGCAGGTTACAGGGGGGCTACGGTTGCGGTGAGCCCGAGCTCGGGCGACGGAGCAGCCGGGCGGAGCTCGCGCGGCTGGGCGCGCGTGAGGCGTAGTCAGGGCGGCGAGCGTGCGCAGGCGGGCGGCACAGCGGGCAGCGGCAAGCAGCAGGAAGAACGGCGAGGCGACGGGCGGGCGCGTGGCCAAGGAGGGTGTGGTGCGGGGCGCGGCCCGATGCGAGGTGACCGCGACGCGCGTGGAGGCAGGACGCGGACGGCCGTGACGACAGTGAGCTTGGCGGCGGCGAGTTTCTGCCACGGTGGATCGAGAGATGGAGTACGTGAATGAGCACGGAGAGAGGGGGAATGGAAGAGAGGCTCACCGCGAGCCCGTAGTTGTGCGAAGCGTGCTCGAGGGAGGCTCGGTGTGGCCGGAATTCGAAGGCGGCGGCGACTCCTCGAGGTTGAAGACGACCTCGTCCCGCACGAAGGAGAGGCGCCCGGCTCGAGCCCATTGGCGCAGGCAACGTAGGGGAGCAGGACGTAACTGGCGGGAACTGCGGATGGATGCGGGGGCGTCGGTGGCCGTGGTGGAGCGCGGTGGCTGACGATGATGGCTGCGGGTGCGGACGGATCTAAGCGAGGGAGACGAGGGAGAGAGTGGGGGAGGAGCAAGAGGCGGATGCGGGAGAAATATCTGGAGGGGGGGCTCGGTGGAGGCCTTATCCTCTCCGAGCGTCGCCGACGAGGTGGTCGGGAGCAGCCATGCCCCTGTTAGCGACCTGAGACCGATGAACATGGAGGTGGGGAGAGCGACCGGGGGCTTCGTGCCCAGTTGGGCCGGCCCAGGGGAGGGGGTTTTTCTTTTGTATTAGCTATTTTGTTGTTTTTCTTTTTTACAGTTTAAGTTTTGTTTTATTTTGAATAGAAAATAGCTTTATAAAATATAGGAAGAGCACCTAAATCGGTTTTACTAATTATACCACTACCACATTTAGTTTGAGGTTCAAATAAAATAGTCTAGTATTTTTGTAATTTAATAAGCATTTAATAATTATTTTTAGCCATTGTTATATTCACAAGAGCATTAGAATTCTTTACAAAAGTGTTGGATCACCACCGTAATTAGTTATGGAATATTTGCCACACTTTGAACAATTTATTTTGCGTGTTTGAGAAATTTGAATTATGGGCTTTAATTTGAATTTTAATTTTAATTGCGATTTGGATCAACCGAGGATTAGCAACAGTAAAAGTGGTGACGTGGCACCATTAAATTGGGATTATTGTAGCTTGATTATCCGGGCGTCACAGCCATTGCTATATAGCAATGGCGCACCACATAGCCATTTGTAATATATTACTAATGGCGCACCTGGTGTGTGGTGCGCCATTAGTAGTTTTGAAAAAAAAAATATTACTAATGGCGCACCATGGGATAGTGCGCCATTACTAGTTGACATAGTAATGGCGCACCACACCCATCGTGTGCCATTAGTAGTTTTGAAAAAAAAGTTTGTTAGTAATGGCGCACCAATGGACAGTGCGCTTTTTCAAGAAAAATCATTTTTTTTTATTTTTTTCAAAACTAGTAATGGCGCACCGTGACTAGTAATGGCGCACCACTCCCACGGTGCGCCATTACTAACTTGGCCCAAAAATTCCACCGAATGAACCCCCTCCATGGACCGCCTTTTCAGTTTAAAAAAATAAAAGAAAATGATGAAAATGTAAAAAAAAATAAGTTTCCCATGTGATATGTGGTCTACTTGTTTGGAAAATTTACAAATATGAATTTTGACTTTATTTGCAAAATCTCTCTGGAATTTGTAAAATGGGCATAACTTTTGCATATGAACTCGGATTAAAAAGTTTTTTATATGAAAATCATCTACTCGAAAAGTTACATCCGAATTTAACGGGGAACCCCTTTAAACATTTTCAAAATCCCCAAAAACTTAACAGAAAAAAGTTACGGGGCTTTTAAGATCTAGAGGGAAAAATGGAAAAAAATTCAACCTTACTAGTGGCGCACCGTTTGTTAGGTGCGCCACTAGTAACAGAAAAAAAATTGGTTTCGAAAAAAAATTGATTTTTTTTCCAAAATATGATACGTAATATGACCGGGAAGTTTGAAATATTTTTTCAAAATTTCATCATACTCATGAACATGAACAAAGTCCTAGACATCAACAAGGTTTAATAGGATTGATATGATAGATATATCAACAAGTGCCTGTGAAGTGGGCTGGTGCTGTGGTTGGATAGAACTGCGAAGTTAAGCATGCTCGGGCTGGAGTAGTGTGAGGATGGGTGACCTTTTGGGAGGTTTGACCATAGAGTGCGATTTGACTTGAGATTAAACATATTGACCCGAGATTAAGCCATATTGACCCGAGATTAAGAAAAAAATGAAATTTTTTTTAAAAAAAACTGAAAAAAATTTAAACAAAATTTCTAAAAAAAATAAAAAAAATGTTACTAATGGCGCACCTGTGGGATACTAATGGCGCACCTGGCCCCATTAGTAAAAAAATACTAATGGTGTGGTACTAGTGGTGCACCTGTATTGCGCCATTAGTAGCGAAAACAGGTGCGCCACTAGTAGGCCTTTTCCTAGTAGTGTTGATTTCAATAGTGATGAAGATGACTTGTTAGGTGATGATGATTTATTTGTTGACAACTCTAGTGATGAATACTATGATGAAACATCAATTAATCATGCTAATCAAGATAAAACGAATGACAATGATAAGGAGAAGATTGAGTGTCTAACTAAAGACCTAAACACTCTTAAGTGAGCTCATGAAACTATCTTAGGAGATCATCAAGAACTTTTAAGGACTCATGAGAAATTACGTTTTGAAAAGCTCAACCTTGAGCAAGGGCATGCGTTCTTAAAGGAAATCAATGATGATCTTCGCAAGAAAAGTTCTTCTTACATTGCCAAGCATTTACTCTTATCCACTTACATGCCTCCTGTCAAGTCTAGTAACAAGAACAAGAAAGATTCTTCCTCTAGTAGTAACAATAATCATGCTAAATCTAATGTTGTTGCTTCTAGTAGTTCTCTTGATTTCACTAATGATTCTCTTAGCCAAGTTACACTTGAGCAAGAAAATAGCTTATTGAAGGGAATTATAGAGAAATGTGTTTACAAGAGCCTTGCCGGGAGTAAGCAATTCGAGGAAATTGTACACAAGCAAGGAAGGCACCGGAAGAACCAAGGTGTTGGTTTTGAACGGAAGTTCAATGCCAATGGAGTCGAGTGGGAAGAAGATCAATACCCCAAGATGAAGTTTGTTCCTCAACAAGAGAAGTATGATCCTACTTCCTTCAAAGGGACACAAGCTCAAGATGATCTTCCACCACAAGAGCACAAGCAAAAAGGCAAGGATAAGCTTCAAGAGGAAATTGATGCATTTGAAGAAGCACCCAAGGCCTTGGTCAAGTGGGTTCCCAAGACTACATCAAGTTCTACTTCATCAAATACGACTACAACTCCAAGGATTCCCATCAAGATGATGTGAATCCCGAAGAAGAAGAACTAGAGAGTTCTTGAGGGTGACTCCGTCAACATACTTCACTCTTATCATTTTGGCAAGAACAAGTGCAATCAACTTCCACATCTTGCACTAGTTCAAGGAGTCACAAACCCTCTTGTTGGTAAGACAAGGGAGAAGGTAACCTAATGCTTTCATAGACCATTGAGCTAATGCTATTTCAAGATTAATATAGCCCATTGGTAATTCCTAACAACATATAGCTCATTGAGCTAATGCTATTTCAAGATTAATATCTCAGGAAAGCTCAATGATTGGCATGGCATGGATGAGAAAAGTGGACCCCTCAAAATGCTAAGGACAAAGGATTGGCTCAAGCTCAAAGCTCAAGACTCTACATTTTCTATTTTAGTGATCCAAGATCACATTGAGTCTATAAGAAAAGCCAATACTATCAAGGAGGGATGAGGTGTTGTTAATGAGGCTCTTGCTCAAAATGCTTAGTAATATGCTCCAAAACCCTCAACTACTTTCTCACATCCATGACCTAAACCAAAAGTCAAACTCGGCCCCACCGATTCTTTCTATCTGGCGCCACCGAGTTCAGTTGTCATAGCCACTGCCACAAACCCTAGGCAAATCGATCTCACCGATAGGGATCTCGGTCTCACCAAGATGGGATTGTAATCTCTCTATTTCCCATCGTAACATTTCAGTCTTACCGAGATGAGCAATCGGTCCCACCGAGATTGCAATGTAAACTCTCTGTTTTCCCTTCGTAACGTTTCGGTCTCACCGAAATGAGCGATCGGTCCCACCGAGTTTACCTGACCAACTCTCTGGTTAGCTTATTACCAAAATCGGTCTCACCAAAATTATGTTATGCCCTAACCCTAATCATATCGGTCCTACCGAGTTGCATGTCGGTCCCACCGAAAACCCTAACGGTCACTAGCTTTGCTGAATCGGTCCGATCGAGTTTATCAATTCGGTCCCACCGAGATTGGCAAGTTGTGTGTAACAGTTAGATTTTGTGTGGAGGCTATATATACCCCTCCACCACCTCTTCATTCGTGGAGAGAGCCATCAGAACAAACCTACACTTCCAACTTTCTTTTTCTGAGAGAGAACCACCTACACTTGTGTTGATGCCAAGATATTCCATTCTTACCATATGATTCTTGATCTCTAGCCTTCCCCAAGTTGCTTTCCACTCAAATCTTCTTTCCACCAAATCCATATCCCGTGAGAGAGAGTTGAGTGTTGGGGAGACTATCATTTGAAGCACAAGAGCAAGGAGTTCATCATCAACACATTGTTTGTTACTTCTTGGAGAGTGGTTTCTCCTAGATTGGCTAGGTGTCACTTGGGAGCCTCCGACAAGATTGTGGAGTTGAACCAAGGAGTTTGTAAGGGCAAGGAGATCGCCTACTTCATGAAGATCTACCGCTAGTGAGGCAAGTCCTTCGTGGGCGACGGCCATGGTGGGATAGACAAAGTTGCTTCTTCGTGGACCCTTCGTGGGTGGAGCCCTCTGTGGAATCGCGCAACCGTTACCCTTTGTGGGTTGAAGTCTCCATCAACGTGGATGTACGATAGCACCACCTATCGGAACCACGACAAAAACATCCGCGTCTCCTATTGCGTTTGAATCCTCCAAACCCTTCCCTTTACATTCTTGCAAGTTGCATGCTTTACTTTCCGCTGCTCATATACTCTTTGCATGCTTGCTTGAATTGTGTTAAGATTGCTTGACTTTTCCAAAGTTGCTAAAATCTGCCAAGAACTAAACTTGGGAAAAGGATAAGTTTTTATTTGGTCAAGTAGTCTAATCACCCCCCTCTAGACATACTTTTGATCCTACAGTAAGCCAACTCTTTATCCCTTTCTTATTCAGTACATGGGATTGTGTGAAGATTACCCCTCTTGCGACCAAACTACCACGCGGCTATGCCTCTAAGTCGTGCCCCGACACGTGGGAGATATAGCCGCATTGTGGGTGTTACACTTTGCATCTTTTGGCTTCAATATTATGAATATGTGTATCGCTACGATCGAGATTCAATAAACCATTTATTTTAAGTGTATGACCATAGAAGGTTTTATTTATGTAAACAGAACAACAATTATTCTTTGAGTTAAATGAATGACTGTATTGCAATAAACATGATCCAATCATATTATGCTCAATGCAAACACCAAATAACATTTATTTAGGTTCAAAACTGTTCCTGAAGGTAGAGGGAGTATGCGATGATGATCTTATCAACCTTGGAATCTCGTCCAACACACATTGTCACTTTTCCCTCAACTAGTCTCTGTTCATTTTGTAACTCCTGTTTCGAGTTACTAATCTTAGCAACTGAATCATTATCAAATACCTAGGGGTTACTATGAACACTAGTAAAGTACACATCAATAATCTGTATATCAAATATACCTTTGTTCACTTTGCCATCCTTCTTATCCGCCAAGTATTTGGGGTAGTTTCGCTTCCAGTGACCATTTCCTTTGCAGTAGAAGCACTTAGTTTTAGGCTTGGGTCTAGCTTTGGTCTTCTTCATGGGAGTGGCAACTTGCTTGCCATTCTTCTTGAAGTTCCCTTTCTTTCCCTTGCCCTTTTACTTGAAACTAGTTGTCTTGTCAACCATCAATACTTGATGCTTTTCTTGATTTCTACCTTCGCTGATTTCAGCATCGCGAAGAGCTTGGGAATCATTTTTGTCATCCCTTACATATTATAGTTCATCACGAAGTTCCAGTAACTTGGTGATAGTGACTAGATAACTCTGTCAGTCACTATCTTATCTGGAAGATTTACTCCCACTTGATTCAAGTGATTTTAGTACTCAGACATTCTGAGCACATGCTCACTAGCTGAGCTATTCTCCTCCATCTTGTAGGCAAAGTACTTATCTGAGGTCTCATACCTCTCGACTTGGGCATGAGTCTGAAATACTAATTTCAGCTCTTGGAACATCTTATATGCTCCATGGCGTTCAAAATGTTTTGGAATTCCCGGTTCTAAGCCGTAAAGCATGGTGCACTAAACTATCAAGTAGTCATCATACCGAGCTTGCCAAAATTTCATAACATCTGTATCTGCTCCTGCAATAGGTCCGTCACCTAGCCGTGCATCAAGGACATAATTCTTCTATGCAGCAATGAGGATAATCCTCAGATCATGGAGCTAGTCCGCATCATTGCTACTAACATCTTTCAACATAGTTTTCTCTAGGAACATATCATAAATAAAATGGGGAAGCTATATGCGAGCAATTGTTCTACAACATACATATGCAAATACTATCAGGACTAAGTTCATGATAAATTAAAGTTCAATTAATCATATTACTTAAGAACTCCCACTTAGATAGACATCCCTCTAATCATCTAAGTGATCACATGATCCATATCAACCAAACCATGTCCGATCATCACGTGAGATGGAGTAGTTTTCAATGGTGAACATCACTATGTTGATTATATCTACTATATGATTCACGTTCGACCTTTCGGTCTTAGTGTTCCGAGGCCATATCTGCATATGCTAGGCTCGTCAAGTTTAACCTGAGTATTCTTCTTGTGCAAAACTGGCTTGCACCCGTTGTATGTGAACGTAGAGCTTATCACACCCGATCATCACGTGGTGTCTCAGCACGAAGAACTGTCGCAACAGTTCATACTCAGGGAGAACACTTATACCTTGAAATGTTAGTAAGGGATCATCTCATAATGCTACCGTCATACTAAGCAAAATAAGATGCATAAAAGATAAACATCATATGCAATCAAAATATGAGACATGATATGGCCATCACCATCTTGTGCCTTTGATCTCCATCTACAAAGTACCGTCATGATCTCCGTCGTCACCGGCATGACACCATGATCTCCATCATATTGATCTCTATCAATGTGTCGTCACATGGTGTAGCGACCAGACCTCAAACGGTCTAATCTCTGTGCTCAGGTGTCATCCCTAGATCAGTAATGCTGACACCACACAATACTTGAAGGATTTATAACAGAGTAGCAATCACACACTTATTACACCGAATGTCTCAAAAGAGAACTTATTACAATAAATATGGGTTAAGGCCATCTAATAACGATAACAACAGAAGGCTTGGAAGATAAGTGAGTCCATCAACTCCAACGGCATCACTGAGTAAGAACCACGACCTAAAAACACCTTAATCATCATCTGAAAAGTCTGCAACATTAACGTTGCAGCCCGAAACGGGCCAGCACATGGAATATGCTGGCAAAATAACACATAGAGAGCAATGGAATGAAATAGGCTATTCTATATGCATATCTGGCTGGTAGAAAGCTCTATGGTTATAGTTTTGCGTAAAGCCAATTTTTCCCTACTGCAAAGGAATAAATTTTATTTAACTATCATGGTAGTTGTTAAACATTGAGAATGGTTGACAGCATTCTCAATCCCAATTAAGCATCGTCATTAAACAAAACCCAACAAAAATAATTTTTAGAGTAACATGATGAGATTCACATGATAATCCAGGTACTAGATACTCAAGATGTCCATAACCGGGGGCACGACTAATCATGATTAGTTTATACACTCTTTGCACACTTTTGCCCACAAGACTCGGTCGCCTCCGTTTGGTTTCTCGCACTACTTGGTGTTTGAGAAGACGGATGACCGACACATAGTCTTTCAGAAGCGCTAGCACCTTACGATCGGATAGAACGTTACACCTACTTTCCCCTACATTTGCTAGTCTACCACTGTAAGAGTTCGCACAACTAACTCAACTATGCTAGAGCCCATAATAGCTTGTGGCTGCACACGGAAGTTTCTAGCATGAATAATCTCATGATCCCTTTGAGCCTGGGTGGTGGTCCAATAGAAAAACAGGCAATCGCTGGAATACCCAGGTGCCTCAATCCACCCAGATGTGTGTTTAAGTTGCCACCTTAAATAAACCATTAATTAACAATCTCACATCTGTCATGGATACACTCACCCAATCCACGTCTACTGGCATAGCATGGCATAATAAGCAAACGTAGAAGTAACTCCCAAAGGTTTGATAATAACAGGTAATAGGTACTACCTCAACTACTTCCCAAACCCACAATTTAATTAGATCCTAATCATGCAATGTGTGAGGATTGATCTAATGCAGTAAAATTGGGTAGAGGGAAAACATGATCAAAGTGTTACTTGCCTTGCTGATGACCCGGAAAACCTAGTGATTCGAAGTAGCAAGCGGCGCACTCCAGGTACTCTATCGCAAACAAACAAGTATATAATAAATACTCAACTAATGCACATGTAAAACTCAAATAAGAGATCTAACTAGAAAGTTCAACTTAAGAACTCCGGTTGGCAAAAAGAATCAAATCGAACGAAGCAATGAAAGACAAACGGCAAAAGAAACAGGCTTCGTTTACTATTCTGGATCTAGGGCAATTTTTAGAGTGGAAAAAACTTGTTTGAGTTGGTTAAACGGAAAGAGGGTTTCGAGACGAAACTCCAGGTGCTTGAATCGCCTGATTCCGATAAACGAGCGAAAAGTTAGACTAAAACGAAAATCGAATCAGGAATCGCGATCAGAAAAACCACGGATTTAATCCGAGAAAAAGAAAAACGACGAGCGTTCGTTAAAATGAACGAACGTACGAACTCTTGATAATTAAATAAACCGAAAAAACCAATCTATTTTAAAAAAACCGAAACTAAAAAACGAACAAAACCGTCGGAAAACCGAATGGTTTTTCGAGAAAAAATGGAGGCGAAAAAGAAAAAAAACTACCTCCGGCAACTCCGACGAACGGTGGCGGCGGTCCGGCGACAGCGGCGCTCCCGTGACGGCGGCGGCGGGGCGGCGCGGCGCGGCAGCGGCGGCGGCGGGGCGGCGTGGCAGCGGCGGCGGCGGCTGGCGTTAGGGTTTTCGGGCGCGAGCGCGGCTGGGCTTGGCCGGGGGCCTCAGGGCGCTTATAAGAGGCCCGGCCAGGAGGAGTCCTGGCCGGTTACGGCCCAAGGTCGGTTCGGACTTTTTTTTAAATAATTACGCTCGGGAAAAAAACAAAAGAAATACTAAACGGACTCCAAAAATCCCGAAATAAATTTTCCCTGGCTTCTAAAATCAAGCCGCACAGGATGAACATTTTTTTGGGGCCTAAATGCAATTTTGAAAAACGCGCATTTTTCCAAAATTCAAATAAAATAGCAAATAAAACCAGAATAAAATCTTATTTGATTTTTTATTAAATCCTCAATATTTCTTTATTTTGGGAAAGTCATTTTATTCCCTCTCTCATATTTTTGTAATAGAAATAAATGAAGAGAAAATAAATAAAATCAAATGATCCTATTTTTCAAAATTTGAGACAACTCAAATATGAAAATAACGAAATCCCCAACTCTCTCCGAGGGTCCTTAAGTTGCGTGAAATTTCTAGGATCAATCAAAATGCAATAAATATGATATGCAATGATGATCTAGTGTATAACATTCCAAATTGAAAATTTGGGATGTTACAAACCTACCCCCCTTAAGATGAATCTCGCCCTCAAGATTCGGGTTGGCTAGAAAATAGGTGAGGGTGGTCCTTTAGCAAATCTTCCTCTCGTTCCCAGGTGGCTTCATCCTCCGTGTGGTGGCTCCACTGAACCTTGCAAAACTTGATAACCTTGCTGCGGGTGACTCGACTGGCATACTCTAGTATCTTAACTGGTTTCTCCTCATAGGTCAAATCACTATCCAACTGAATCGCTTCCAATGGTACCGTATCTCTCAGTAGTATGTCAGCCATCTCTGTGTGGCACTTCTTCAATTGTGATACATGAAACACGTCGTGAACTCCTGACAATCCTTCGGGCAATTCCAACTTATAGGCAACTTCTCCCATACGCTCCAAAACTTTGTATGGGCCTACAAAACGTGGCGCTAACTTTCCCTTAACTCCAAAGCGCTTAACTCCTCGAAGTGGTGATACTCGAAGATAAACTCGGTCTCTGACTTTGTAAACTGTCTCCTTGCGTTTAGAATCTGCATAACTCTTCTGCCTGGATTGAGCTACCTTGAGCCTATTGCGAATCAATTTCACTTTCTGTTCAGACTCCTTTATCAGATCCGGTCCAAACAACTGGCGGTCTCCAACTTCATCCCAAGACAATGGGGTCCTGCACCTTCTTCCGTACAAGGCTTCGAAAGGGGCCATCTTCAAACTGGATTGATAGCTGTTGTTGTAAGAGAACTCTGCATATGGCAAATTCTCGTCCCACCTAGATCCGTAATCTAGCGCACAAGCTCTTAGCATATCCTCCAAAATCTGATTGACTCTCTCAGTCTGTCCATCTGTCTGCGAGTGGAAAGCTGTGCTAAACTCCAGTCTGGTTCCCAAAGTTTCATGCAACTAATTCTAGAACTTTGAGGTAAATTGGGTTCCTCTATCTGATACTATGCTCCTTGGAACTCCATGCAGACAAATGATTCTAGTCATGTATATCTTTGCCAACTTTGCACTGGAAAGGTAGTCTTCACTGGAATGAAATGAGCTACCTTTGTCAATCGATCGACTACAACCCATATCGAGTGATCGCCTGAACGTGTTCTGGGCAATCCTGTAATAAAATCCATGCCTAGCTTATCCCACTTCCATTCGGGTATTGGCAATGGCTATAGCAATCCGGCTGGCTTCTGATGCTCTGCCTTTACTCTCTGACATACATCACAAACTGCTACATATTCCGCAATATCCTTCTTCATTCCGGTCCACCAGAAAATATCCTTCAAATCCAAATACATCTTGGTGTTTCCTGGGTGAATCGAATACGATGAATCATGGGCCTCTTGAAGAACTAACTTCTTGATCTCCGAATCATTTGGTACATAAACACGGTCTTCAAACCATAAGGTATCGTGCTCATCCTCACGAAATTCCTTAGCTTTTCCTTTGCTCATCTTCTCCTTAATAGAAGCAATCTCCTTGTCAGTCTTTTGAGCTTCTCTGATCTTATCCATCAACGTAGACTGAATCTCCAATGCTGCTACATAGCCTCTTGGAACTATTTCCAAACATAGCTCTCGAAGATTTTCAGCCAACTCCCTTGGTAAATCTCTCGTCATTAGGGTGTTGACATGGCTCTTGCGGCTCAACGCGTCAGCTACTACGTTACCCTTTCCGGGGTGATAATGCAATTTCATATCATAATCCTTGATGAGCTCCAACCATCTCCTTTGTCTGAGGTTCAACTCCTTCTGTGTGAAAATATACTTCAAACTCTTGTGATCCATGTACACCTCGCAATGGTTTCCAATCAGAAAATGTCTCCAAGTCTTCAATGCATGCACTACGGCTGCTAACTCCAAATCATGCGTAGCATAATTCAACTCATGGGGCTTAAGCTGTCGTGAGGCATATGAAACAACTCTTCCTTCCTGCATAAGAACTGCTCCAAGTCCTCGACGTGAAGCGTCACAATACACCCCATAATCCTTGGTCCGATCCGGTAAAATCAACACTGGTGAGGTAACCAAACGTTTCTTCAACTCCTGAAAACTAGCCTCACATTCCTCAGTCCATATGAACTTGGTATCCTTCTTCAACAACTCCGTCATAAGCTTCGCAATCTTTGAGAAATTCTCAATAAACCTCCGGTAGTATCATGCGAGTCCAAGAAAACTCCGGATCTCTCCAACTGTTGTTGCGCTTCCCACTTGGTTACGGTATCAACTTTAGTGGGATCTACTGCTATACCTTCTCCGGATATAATGTGTCCGAGAAATCCAACTTCTTTCAACCAAAACTCACATTTGCTAAACTTGGCATATAATTGATGTTCTCTGAGCTTTCCAAGAACCAAACACAAATTCTCCTTATGCTCCTCCTCATTCTTCGAGTAAACCAAGATATCATAAATGAACACTACAACAAACTTATCCAAGAACTCCATAAACACTTTGTTCATCATGTTCATAAAATATGCAGGTGCGTTAGTTAGACCAAATGACATAACGGTATACTCGTACAGCCCATACCTGGTGGTAAAAGCCGTCTTAGGTATATCCTGTTCTCGAATCTTCAACTGGTGGTATCCTGAATGCAGATCGATCTTGGAAAATACCTTAGCTCCTTGCAATCGATCAAACAGATCATTGATCATCGGTAGTGGGTACTTGTTCTTGTTGGTTACTTCATTCAAACCTGATAATCAACAACCATCCTTAACGATCCATCCTTCTTCTCCACTAGAAGTACTGGCGATCCCCAAGGCGATGAACTTGGGCGAATGTATCCTTTATCCAGTAACTCCTTAATTTGCTTCTTAATTTCCACCAAATCCTTTGCAGGCATCCTATATGGTCTCTTTGATATTGGCCCTGTGCCTGGCAAAAGCTCAATCAAAAACTCAATATCTCTATCCGGTGGCATGCCTAGCAACTCTTCTGGAAATACATCAGGGAAATCCTTCACTACTGGTACTTCCTCCTGCACAACTCCTATTAAACAATTTACTTGAGTCCTCTTCGGCACATGCCGGGATACATACTTGATCCTTCTCCCTTCTGGGGTGGTAAGCAAGATTGACTTACTGGCGCAATCGATGTTTCCTCCATACATCAACAACCAATCCATTCCCAGAATTACATCCAAACCTTGTGATTCCAATATTACCAAATCTGAGGGGAACACATGCCTACCTATACTTAATGGCACTTGAAAACATCCTTGGCTAGCCATATACTCCGCTCCTGGCGAGCTTACTAACATAGGTGTTCTAAGAACTTTGGTGGGCAGGTTATACTTATCCACAAATCCCCTTGATATGTATGAATGCGATGCACCAGTATCAAAAAGAACGAGTGCAGTAAATAACTTAACCAAAAACTTACCGATTACTGCATCCGGCTGCTCTTCAACCTCCTCCACATTAACGTGGTTCACTTGTCCCCTGTTGAAAGGGTTCGGCTTCTTTCCAGAGCTTCTATTGCCATTTCCATTCTGGGATTCAGGACATTCATTGGCATAATGTCCGGTCTTCTGGCACTTAAAACAAGTGACTTGGCTCAGGTCTCTCTTGGCTGGGGTTGATGGGTTGGTGCGGTTCTGGCCATTGCTTTCTCCATTCCCATTACAATTCTTGGTGCCATTGTGATTGTACGAGCTACCTCCTCCATGGGTATGCTAAAAATGTCCTCCCGGTCTAGGGGTAAAACGTGGCTTCTGCTGAGCTCCTGAATTGTACTTCCCTTGTCCATACTTCCTCTTGCGATTCTCAATCTACTGCTGCTTCCCTTCAATCATGAGAGCACGATCTACCAACTCCTGGTAGTTGTTGAAGGTGGCTACCATCAACTGCATGCTCAACTCATCGTTCAGCCCTTCCAGAAACTTCTCCTGCTTAGCTGCATCCGTAGCAATGTCAACTGGGGCATAACATGCTAATTTACTGAAGTCCTCCACATACTGGCCAACTGTCCGTCCTCCTTGGCGCAAGTTGCAAAACTCTCGCTTCTTCATGGCCATAGCTCCTGCTGAAACATGGGCAGTTCGAAAAGCCTGCTGAAACTGGTCCCATGTGACAGTGTCGACAGGGAAAGTGGCTGTGAAATTCTCCCACCATGATGTTGCGGGTCCTTCAAGCTTATGTGCGGCAAACTTCACCTTTTCCGCATCCGTGCATCCTGCTATGGTCAACTCTCTAGCTGTCTTGCGGAGCCAATCATCTGCTACTATCGGCTCGGTGCTACTGGAAAACACCGGCGGATTCAGCCTAAGAAAACGGGCTAAGTGATCAACATGTGGTGGTGGTGGTGGTGGGTTGTTGTTGTTGTTCCCCTGATTCTGATTCTGGACTAGCAACTGCATCAATGTGTTCTGCTGCTGGATCAACTGGGTGAGCTCCGGTGGAAAGGTAAATCCGGGGTCATGTCTCGGAGGCATCTGAGGGTTTAGAAAAGATGAGATTTAAGAATAGAGAGGGGTCTAAAGAGAAAACACTACCCATATGCACATGAGGCAAAAGCAAACAATTCACTTCATTCAATCAATCAAACAAGGGCATACAATCGATCTAACTATCGCAAAAGTGCTCGGACTACTATATTTACATGGTGGACTACTACTACTGATGAGGTGGTCTACTAGAAATATTCTTCGGTTGCAGACTCCATTATATCTGCTCTAGCTTCATCAACATAGTCATCATCGCTATCATCTGGATCCGAGTCGGTGTCGTCGATGATGATGTAGTCTTCTGGATGAATCTCCTTGGGTTCTTCATCCTCTTCTACTGGCGTAGGGCCTCCTCCCATGAATATTCCAATCTTCTTGATCACATCGTCATTCTTCTCCACTAATACTTTGATTTTCTCTTCATAATCTTCATGTGTAGCCTTGAGTTCTTCCTCCAGTTCCTTGATTCTTGTCCTCGCCTTCTTCAGATCTATCATGTCGGCCCTTTTTGGTGCTGATCATCTCCCAGTGCTCATCTCGGCGCCCACAAATCTGGTAGATAGTATCCTTAAGATCATTGCGGTATACTTCTCCAATACATCCCATGGCGATGTGAGCTGCCATGCTCTTTCCTAGACTCCAAGTTGGTGCATCAAAAGAAAACTCTATGGGCTCGGTGACTGGCATGAACGTCCTTCCTGGAACTTGAGCTTGAATCATCCAGCGCTCTTCTTCAGGTAAAGTGGCGTTGTAGGTTCCGGTGAAGCTTGGTACTCCTATGTTCATGTATCTAGTGACATCCTTCAAGTGACGTCCAAAGGGTGTATCTTCATCTGGTTGTGTGAACTTGTTCCTTGCATCCGCCATCCTAAAGAGTAGAAAAGATGAGAAGTTAGAAAGAGAAGAGAGTGAGTAGTGATCTAGGTCTTTAGCTTAGTGGTCGTGTCCTACAGTCAGCGTGTGCTCTGATACCATATTGTAGCGACCAGACCTCAAATGGTCTAATCTCTGTGCTCAGGTGTCATCCATGGATCAGTAATGCTGACACCACACAGTACTCGAAGGATTTATAACAGAGTAGCAATCACACACTTATTACATCGAATGTATCAAAAGAGAACTTATTACAATAAATATGGCTTAAGGCCATCTAATAACGATAACAGCGGAAGGCTTGGAAGATAAGTGAGTCCATCAACTCCAACGGCATCACTGAGTATAGAACCACGACCTAAAAACACCTTAATCGTCGTCTGAATAGTCTGCAACGTTAACATTGCAGCCCGAAACGGGTCAGCACATGGAATATGCTGGCAAAATAACACATAGAGAGCAATGGAATGAAATAGGCTATTCTATATGCATATCTGGCCGGTGGAAAGCTCTATGGTTATAGTTTTGCGTAAAGCCAATTTTTCCCTACTGCAAAGGAATAAATTTTATTTAACTATCATGGTAGTTGTTAAACATTGAGAATGGTTGACAGCATTCTCAATCCCAATTAAGCATCGTCATTAAACAAAACCCAACAAAATTAATTTTTAGAGTAACATGATGAGATTCACATGATAATCCAGGTACTAGATACTCAAGATGTCCATAACCGAGGACACGGCTAATCATGATTAGTTTATACACTCTGCAGAGGTTTGCGCACTTTTCCCCACAAGACTCGATCGCCTCCATTTGGTTTCTCACACTACATGGTGTTTGAGAAGACGGATGACCGAGACATAGTCTTTCAGAAGCGCTAGCACCTTACGATCGGGTAGACCGTTACACCTACTTTCCCCTACATCTGTTAGTCTACCACTGTAAGAGTTCGCGCAACTTACTCAACTATGCTAGAGCCCATAATAGCTTGTGGCTGCACACGGAAGTTTCTAGCATGAATAATCTCATGATCCCTTTGAGCCTGGGTGGTGGTCCAAAAGAAAAACAGGCAATCACTGGAATACCCAGGTGCCTCAATCCACCCAGATGTGTGTTTAAGTTGCCACCTTAAATAAACCATTAATTAACAATCTCACATCTGTCATGGATACACTCACCCAATCCACGTCTACTGGCATAGCATGGCATAATAAGCAAACGTAGAAGTAACTCCCAAAGGCTTGATAATAACAGGTAATAGGTACTACCTCAACTACTTCCCAAACCCACAATTTAATTAGAACCTAATCATGTGTGAGGATTGATCTAATGCAATAAAACTGGGTAGAGGGAAAACATGATCAGAGTGTTACTTGCCTTGCTGATGATCCGGGAAACCTAGTGATTCGAAGTAGCAAGCGGCGCACTCCGGGTACTCTATCGCAAACAAACAAGCATACAATAAGTACTCAACTAATGCACAGGTAAAACTCAAATAAGAGATCTAACCAGAAAGTTCAACTTAAGAACTCCGGTTGGCAAAAAGAATCAGATCGAACGAAGCAACGAAAGACAAACGACAAAAGAAATAGGCTTCATTTACTATTCTGGATCTAGGGTAATTTTTACAATGGCAAAAACTTGTTTGAGTTGGTTAAACGGAAAGAGGGTTTCGAGACGAAACTCCAGGTGCTTGAATAGCCTCATTCCGATAAACGAGCGAAAAGTTAGACTAAAATGAAAATCGGATCAGGAATCTCGATCAGAAAAACCGCGGATTTAATCCGACAAAAAGAAAAACGACGAACGTTCGTTAAAACGAACGAATGGACGAACGCTTGCTAATTAAATAAACCGGAAAAACCGATCTATTTTAAAAAAAACCGAAACTAAAAAACAAACAAAACCGTGAGAAAACCGAACGGTTTTTCGAGAAAAACCGGAGGCGAAAAAAAAAACTACCTCTGGCGACTCCGGCGAACGGCGGCGCTCCGGTGGCGGCGGCGGGGCGGCGGCAGCGCAGGCGGGCGGTGGCGGGGCGGCGCGGGCGGGCGGCGGCGCCGCGCGGCGGCGGCCGGCTAGGGTTAGGGTTTTCAGGCGGGGGCGCGGCTGGGCTTGGCCGGGGGCCTTGGGGCGCTTATAAGAGGCCTGGCCAGGAGGAGTCCTGGCCGGTTACGGCCTAGGTCGGTTCGGACTTTTTTTAAAAATAATTATGCTCTGAAAAAACAAAAGAAATACTAAACGGACTCCAAAAATCCCGAAATAAATTTTCCCCGGCTTCTAAAATCAAGCCGCACAGGATGAACATTTATTTGGGGCCTAAATGCAATTTTGAAAAACACGCATTTTTCCTAAATTCAAATAAAATAGCAAATAAAACCAAAATAAAATCTTATTTGATTTTTTTATTAAATCCTCAATATTTCTTTATTTTGGGAAAGTCATTTTATTCCCTCTCTCATATTTTTGTAATAGAAATAATTGAAGAGAAAACAAATAAAATCAAATGATCCTATTTTTCATAATTTGAGACAACTCAAATATGAAAATAACGAAATCCCCAACTCTCTCCGAGGGTCCTTGAGTTGCGTGAAATTTCTAGGATCAACCAAAATGCAATAAATATGATATGCAATGATGATCTAGTGTATAACATTCCAAATTGAAAATTTGGGATGCTACACATGGTCGTCTCGCCAACTATTGCTTTTTGCAACTATTGCTATCGCATAGAGATAAATTAAAGCAATTGTATGGCGCTTGCATCTTATGCAATAAAGAGACAACCATAAGGCTCCTGCCAGTAGCCGATAACTTTTACAAAACATGATCATCTCATACAACAATTTATATCTCATTATGTCTTGACCATATCACATCACAACATGCCCTGCAAAAACAAGTTAGACGTTCTCTACTTTGTTGTTGCAAGTTTTACGTGGCTGCTACGGACTGGTCAAGAACCGTTCTTACCTACGCATCAAAAAGCACAACGTGGTATGGTGATTGCTTTTTGATCTTCAGAAAGAACCCTGTTCATCGAATCCAACTAAAGTTGGAGAAACTGACATTCACTAGCCACCTGTGTGCGAAGCACGTCGGTAGAACCAGTCTCACGTAAGCATACGTGTAATGTCGGTTTGAGCCGCTTCATCCAACAATACTGCTGAATCAAGAATCAACTAGTGACGGCAAGCAATATGTATATACCCACGCCCACAACTCCTTTGTGTTCTATTCGTGCATATAACATCTACGCATAGACCTGGCTCGGATGCCACTGTTGGGAAACATAGTAATTTCAAAAATTTCCTACGCACAAGCAAGATCCATCTAGGTGATGTATAGCAACAAGAGGGGAAGAGTGTTGTCCACGTACCCTCGTAGACCGTAAGTGGAAGCATTATGACAAAGCGGTTGATGTAGTCGTATGTCTTCACGATCTGACCGATCCTAGCACCGAAGGTACGTCACCTCCGTGATCTGCACACTTTCAGCTCGATGACGTCTGGCGAACTCTAGATGCAGCTGATTGTTGAGCGAGAGTTTCGTCAACACAATGGCGTGATGACGGTGATGATGAAGCTACAGGCCCAGGGCTTCGCCTAAGCACTGCAACGATATGACCGAGGTGGAAATCTATGGAGGGGGGCACCGCACACGGCTAAACAATCAACTTGTGTGTGTATGGGGTGCCCCCTTCCCCCGTATATAAAGGAGTCTAGGAGGGGAGATCCGGCCCTCTCTATGGAGAGCCCTAGGGGGAGTCCTACTCCCACCGGGAGTAGGATTCCCCCCTTTCCCTAGTAGGTGTAGGAGAGAAGGAAGGGGGAGAGAGAAGGAAGGAAGGGAGGCCGGCCCCCACCCAATTCGGATTGGGCTAGGGGGGTGCGCCCTCCTCCTTGGCCTTCCTCTCTTCTATTCCACTAAGGCCCAATAAGGCCCATATACTCCCCGGGGGGTTTCGGTAACCCCCCGGTACTCCGGTAAATGCTTGTCACTTTGGCCCCGGGTGCCATGATTTTAGATCTGAACCATTTATGAATTCATCATTATATCCATGTTTTAGATCCGATCTTGCAAGTTATAGTGACCTACTACGGTTATGATCTGGCAACCCCGGAGTGACAACAATCGGGCCCACTCCCGGTGATGATCGTAGTTTGAGGAGTTCATGTATTCACTATGTGTTAATTCTTTGTTCTGGATCTCTATTAAAAGGAGGCCTTAATATCCCTTAGTTTCCAATATGGACCCCGCTGCCACGGGAGGGTAGGACAAAATATGTCATGCAAGTTCTTTTAATAAAGCACGTATGACTATTTACGGAATACATGCCTACATTATATCGATGAACTGGAGCTAGTGTCGTATCACCCTAGCTTATAACTGTCACATGATGAATATCATCCAATAAGTCACCGATCCAATGCCTACGAATTTATCCTTATTGATCTTGCTGCATTACTATTGCTATCATCACTGTTACACTTGCTACAAATTACTGCTATCACTGTTACTACTACCGTTGCTACTGTCACTACTATCAAAACTATCGAATTACTTTGCTACTGATCATATTGCTACAGATAATTAATCTCCAGGTGTGGTTGAATTGACAACTCAGCTGCTAATACCTTCAAATATTCTTTGGCTCCCCTTGTGTCGAATCTATAAATTTGGGTTGAATACTCTATCCGCAATCCCCTATACTAGTGGGTTACTAGAAATTTTCCTTGATGGCAGCTGGAACTACGTCGGTATTTCCCCGGAGAGAGAGGGATGATGTAGCATAGCGACGGTAGAGTATTTCCCTCAATTATGAAACCAAGGTATCAAACCAGTAGGAGAACCAAGCAACACAATGTAAACAACCCCTGCACACAAATAACAACACCTTGCAACCCGACGTGTTAAAGGGGTTGTCAATCCCTTTCGGGTAACGGTGCCAGAAATTGCGTGTTGACGGGAGAAAGTTGTAATAGATTCAAATAATAGATCGCAAATAAAATAAAGTGCAGCAAAGTATTTTTGTATTTTTGTTTTAATAGATCTGAAAATAAAAGCAAGGAAAAAGTAGATCGCAAAGGCAAATATATGAGAGATAAGACCCGGGGGCCGTAGGTTTCACTAGTGGCTTCTCTCGAGAAAAATAGAAAACGGTGGGTAAACAAATTACTGTTGGGAAATTGATAGAACTTCAAATAATTATGACGATATCCAGGCAATGATCATTACATAGGCATCACGTCCAAGATTAGTAGACCGACTCCTGCCTGCATCTACTGCTATTACTCCACACATCGACCGCAATCCAGCATGCATCTAGTGTATTAAGGTCATGGAAAAATGAAGTAATGCAATAAGAACGATGGCATGATGTAGACAAGATCTGTTTACTATATGGCGGTAGATATAGATCTCGTCTTTTTATCCTTAGTAGCAATGATACATACGTGTCGGTTCCCTTTCTGTCACTGGGATCAAGCACCGTAGGATCGAACCCACTACCATGCACCTCTTCCCATTGCATGATACATAGATCGAGTTGGCCAGACAAAACCCAAATATCGGAGAAGAAATACGAGGCTATAAGAGATCATGCATAAAAGAGATCAAAGAAACTCAAATACTTTCATGGATATAAAAACATAGATCTGATCATAAACTCGAAGTTCATCGATCCCAAAAAACACACTACAAAAGAGTTACATCATATGGATCTCTAGGAGACCATTGTATTGAGCATCAAGAGAGAGAGATGAAGCCATCTAGCTACTAACTACGGACCCGAAGGTCTACAAGGAACTACTCACGCATCATCGGAGAGACACCAATGGAAGTGGTGAACCCCTCCATGATGGTGTTTAGATTGGATCTGGTGTCTCTGGACTCTGCGGTGGCTAGATGAATATTTCGTTGACTCCCCTAGGGTTTTGGGAATATTTTGGTATTTATAGAGCAAAGAGGCGGCTCGGGGGGCACTCGAGGTGGGCACAACCCACAGGGGTGTGCCAGGGCCTCCTGGCGTGCGCTGGTGGGTTGTGCCCCCCTCGGGGCACCCCTTAGGTGCAACCAGGGCCCATATGCTTCCTTTTGGCCCATAAAAAATCATCGTAAAGTTTCGTGCCATTTGGACTCCGTTGGATATTGATTTCCTTCGATGTAAAAAACATGGAAAAAACAGGAACTGGCGGTCGGCACTATGTTAATAGGTTAGTACCAAAAAATGATATAAAATGACTATAAAATGATTATAAAACATCCAAGATTGATAATAAAACAGCATGGAACAATAAAAATTTATATATACATTGGAGACGTATCAGCATCCCCAAGCTTAACTCCTACTCGTCCTCAAGTAGGTAAGTGATAAAAACAGAATTTTTGATGTGGAGTGTTGTTCATCAAGTCATATCATATTCTTTTCTTTATAGCATGAACATTTGGGCTTTTATGTGATTCAAAGCAATAGTCTAGTTTTGACATAATAATTTAGATACTCAAGCATAAGGCAACCATGTCTTTCAAAATATCAATGCTAAAATAAGTTATCCCTAGACCATCATGCTCAAACATTGATCCATTCATGAAACACACTCGAATATTAACTACACCTAATACTTGAGCACGATCATATTGCCTCCTAGTTGGTACTTTTTATGAGAGAATATGGAGACTCAAATTTCAAAAAAAAGTATTGCATAAAGTAAAATAAAGACACTTCATAGAGGGAAGTAGGGATTTGTAGAGGTGCCAGAGCTCAAAGCGAAAAATTTGAGATAAAAAACATTTTGGGAGGTGTATCCATCCCACCAACGAAAATGACTTAGAGTTCCCAATACTTTCCATGCATAGAGATATCATAGGCAGTTCCCAAACAGAAAATAAAGTTTATTCCTTTTTCCACCATAACTTTCACTTTCCATGGCTAACCGTATCCACGGGTGCCCTCCATACCAACACTTTCCAAGGAATTTATTAGTTGACAACATAAAGTAAATTCATTTCTTTTTGCATTTTAGGACTGGGCATCCCTAATACCTTTGCCTTACTCTCATGCAATGACAACTGAATAAACACTCATCTGGAGAATAAAACATCTAGCATGGAAAATATTAGCCACCCCTCACTGCTCCGCGAGCGAAACAAACACACAAAAGAGAAGCTTATTTTGAAAATTAGAAATGGCACATGCAAATTTGCTTAGAATGGCAAAAGAATACATCATATAGGTAGATATAGTGGACTCATGTGGCAAAACTGGTTTAAAGGATTTTGGGTGCACAAGAGGTCATACTTAGTGCAAAATGAAGGCTAACAAAAGATTGGGATGCGACCAACCAAGAAATGAATAA
Source organism: Triticum dicoccoides (assembly GCF_002162155.2). Lineage (NCBI taxonomy): Eukaryota > Viridiplantae > Streptophyta > Magnoliopsida > Poales > Poaceae > Triticum > Triticum dicoccoides. The sequence continues at coordinate 419,644,638 of NC_041382.1, forward strand.
TCTCATAAGCAAGCATTAAGCATAATTAACACCGAATAATGCACCACAAGTAGGATATAATTTTCATTGCATGATTATTGACTTTCATACTTGCATAGGGAATCACAAACCTTAACACCCATATTCTTACTAGAGCACAATTACTCATCAACATAACTCACATATCACATCATCATATCTCAAAACTATTACTAAGAATCAAGTTTATTTTGTCCATTGATCTTCATGACATTTTTCTTTACTTTGTCCTTCTTGGATATCTATCACTTTGGGACTAATTTTCATGAGTTGCTTTTCATAAGCTCAACCAAATATAAGTGAAGATCATGAGCATAACAATTTTTCTTTCTCTCAAAATAATTTAAGTGAAGCAAGAGAGAGTTTCTTCAAAATTTAACTAAATCTCAAATAAATCTAAGTGAAGCAAGAGAGCATTTCTTCAAAAATACTAAGCACACCGTACTTAAAAAGATATAAGTGAAGTACTAGAGCAAGTCCTAGCTTATAAAAGATTTAAGTGAAGCATAGAGATTAATTCTAACAAGTCATGACATAATTTTAGCTCTCTCAAATAGTTGTGTCCAGCAAGGATTGATAACTTAAAACACAAAATAAGAAAAGCAAATATACATATGATACAAGACGCTCCAAGCAAAATACATATCATGTGATGAATAAAAATATAGTCTCGCGTAAAATACCGATAGTTGTTGGAAGAAAGCGGGGATGCCACTCGGGGGCATCCCCAAGTTAGTTGGTTGCTCATTCTTGGATAATAGCTTGGGATGCCGGGGCATACCCAAGCTTAGGTTCTTATATCCTTCCTTCATCCATCGTAAGATAACCCAAAACTTGAAAACTTCAATCACACAAAACTCAACAAAGCCTTCGTGAGATCCGTTAGTATAAGAATAATAAGCCACTACTATAAGTGTTGTATCAAACCAATTCATGTTTTTTTATTATATCTACTGTATTCCAACTTTTCTATGGCAAAAAGTCATAAAAGAAAACCATAGAGCCATCAAAACAAGCACACAACACAAAGAAAACAGAATCTGCCAAAATAGAACAGTCTGTAGCAATCTGACTATTTCGAATACTTATTTAATTCCAAAAACTCTGAAAAATGAGGACATCCCGAGAAATTTGTATATTGATCTAGTGCAATTGGAATGGGTATTTTATCGGTCTCTATAAAAAGATGAAAATTAATTTCGTGAGCATAAACTTTCAGTTTTTTCAGCAAGATCAAAAAACTATTGCCCAAGAAGATCCTAAAGGCTTTACTTGGCAAAAACACGAATCAAAACATAAAAACACAATCATAACAGTAGCATAATTGTGCTAACACTCAAGAACAGGAAGAAAAAAGCAAAAATAAATTTATTCATTGGGTTGCCTCCCAACAAGCGCTATAGTTTTACGCCCTTAGCTAGGCGTAAAGCAAGGATCTAAGTTTTGTCATCTTTGCTCGAGTTCCATAAGATGCCCTCATGATTGATTCATAGGGTGGCCTAATTATAGTTCTAGGAAATTGTTCCATACCCATCCTCAAAGGAAATTGAAACTTAATATTACCTTCTTTCATATCAATCACGACACCGATAGTGCATAAAAACGGTCTACCAAGAATAATGGGACAAGATGGATTGCAGTCAATATCAAAAACAATAAAATCTATGGGCACATAGTTCATATTTGCAAGAATAAGAACATCATTAATTCTTTCCATAGGCTTTTTAATAGTAGAATCCGCCAAATGCAAATTCAAGGAACATTCTTCAAGATTGGTAAGACCAAGCACATCACATAAAGATTTCAGAATTGTGGAAACACTAGCACCCAAGTCACACAAAGCAAAACAGTCATAATGTTTAATCTTGATTTTGATACTAGGTTCCCATTCATCATACAATTTTCTAGGAATTGAAACTTCTAATTCCAATTTTTCTTCAAGAGCTTTCATCATAGCATCAACGATATGTTTAGTAAAAGCTTTATTTTGTTCATAAGCATGGGGTGAATTTATCATGAATTGCAACAAAGAAATACAATCAATCAAAGAGCAACTATCATAATTAAAGTCTTTGTAATCCAAAATAGTGGGTGCATTACTAGCTAAAGTTTTGACCTCTCCAAAGCCACTTTCATCAATTTTCTCAACAAGATTTCCACTCTTCGAAATATTGGGATGCCTTCTAGCTAAAGTTGACTCTTCTCTAGTCCCTTGTTCATAATTATTAACTTTACTAAACAAGGAATCAATAGAAGAAACACCAACCATTTTAAGATCTTCATCATCTTTACAATAATAATCACTAGAAAAATCTTTTTCCAAAAATTATCTTTTAGCTCTAAGCATAGCAGTTATTTTCTTACTTTCATCCATAGAACACATAAAGAGCTTTAATTGATTCATCTACTTTAGGCACAAAAAATTTCATCTTGAGATTTTCCACATCATGAGCAATTCTATCAACAATTCTAGACAAATCATCAATTTTGTTCAACTTTTCTTCTATGGAAGTGTTGAAAACTTTTTGTGTGTTGATAAATTCTTTAATATTATTCTCAAGATTGAAGGTGTTCCTATTATTATTATAAGATTGATTTCCATAGAAATTACCATAATTATTAGAGGAATTACTAGGAAAAGACCTAGGATTAAAATTACCTCTATAAGCATTGTTGTTGAAATTATTTCTAGAGATAAAATTCACATCGATGGCATCACTATTTTGCTCAATCAAAGTAGACAAAGGCATATCATTAAAATCAATAGAGAACTTTTACTAGCAACCTATTTCATAAGAGCATCAACTTTATCACTCAAAGAAGAAATTTCTTTGACCAAATTAACTTTTTTACTATTAGGAGCTCTTTCAGTTTGCCATTGAGCATAATTTTCCATGATATTATCAAGCAATTTTGTGGCTTCACCCAAGGTAATTTCCATAAAAGTACCACCTGCGGTGGAATCTAAAAGATTACGAGAAACAAAATTCAATCCCGCTTTAAAAAATTGTACGATCATCCAAAGATTTAACCCATGAGTTGGGCAATTCCTTAGCATCATTTTCATCCTTTCCCAAGATTGCGCAACATGCTCATGTTCAAGTTGCTTGAAGTTCATGATCTGGGTTCTAAGGGCAATAATTTTTGCGGGAGGAAAATAGTACTGATAAAAGCATCTTTGCAATTATTCCAAGAATTGATACTATTACAAGGCAAAGAAGAGAACCAAATTTTTGCAGAGTCACGCAAAGAGAACGGAAATAATTTCATCTTGACCAAATCATTGTCCACATCTTTTTTCTTTTGCATATCGCATAATTCCATGAAGGTATTAAGATGGGACGCGGCATCCTCATTAGGAGTACCAGAAAATTGGTCTTTCATAAAAAGATTCAACAAAGCAGTATTAATATCACAAGTCTCCGCACTAGTGGTAGGAGGAGCAAGCGGAGTGCCAATAAAATCATTGTTGTTGGTATTTGAGAAATCACATAACTTGGTGTTCTCTTGAGCCATGATGACCACACAACAAGATTGCACTCAAAAAAAGATCCAGCAAGAAAACAATGAACGGAAAAAGAGAGACGAATAAAACATCAAATTTTTGTGAAGTGGGGGAGAGGAAAACGATAGGCAAATGGAAAATAATGTAAATTGCGAGGAGATGAGATTTGTGATTAGGAACCTGGTTATGTTGAAGATCCTCCCCGACAATGGCGCCAGAAATTCTCCTTGATGGCAGCTGGAACTACGTCGTATTTCCCCGGAGAGGGAGGGATGATGTAGCACAGCGACGGTAGAGTATTTCCCTCAGTTATGAAATCAAGGTATCTAACCAGTAGGAGAACCAAGAAACACAACATAAACAACCCCTGCACACAAATAACAACACCTCACAACTCAACATGCTAAAGTGGTTGTCAATCCCTTTCGGGTAATGGTGCCAGAAATTGCGTGTTGACAGGAGAAAGTTGTAATAGATTGAAATAATAGATCAGAAATAAAATAAAGTGCAGCAAAGTATTTTTCGGATCACGGGTTCAGGCAAAACCCTTAAGGTTCAAACACTGGGGTGCGTGCGAAGATTGCCCCCCTACCGATCCACGTCCTAACTCAGCTGAGATCCTACGAACTAACTCGACGAAGTCGCAACACAAAGGACACAAGATTTATACTGGTTCGGGCCACCGTTGTGGTGTAATACCCTACTCCAGTGTGGTGGTGGTGGATGGCCTCTGGGGCTGCTGATGAACAGTATAAGGGGAAGAACAGCCTCATGAGGTTGAGGTGTTCTTGTGCTTGGTGAAATTGTGTGTGTGAGGATCCGGTCCAAGATGAGATCTCTCTCTACGGTGGCGGCTAGTCCTATTTATAGAGTCCCTAGTACTCTCCCCAAATATTGAGCGGGAAGGGAGCCAACAACGGCCAATTTGAAAGGGGACAACTAGTATAGCTTATCCTGACAAAAGTGGTCTTCGCCTGCAAAAGGCTCTGGTGGTGACGCCGCCTTGGGCTCCATGGAGACCTCCATCTTGCCGTCCTGCTGGTCTTGGTCTCGTTGCACCGATATGAAAACCTTTGCTTGATTCCTTGGTACTCCGCGCCTGCACTTGCCCCCTTAGCACCAAAGAGGAAACAAGGACGCTGCGCATGCTGGCGCCCGCCTGGCGCCTGCCTGGTCTTGATCATCATGGCTCACGTCACGAGAACCTCGCGAGGTTTGCCTGGCCCTGAACTCTCCGCCCCTCACGAGCCTGCCTGGCGAGGCCGCTCCTGAGGAGGTCTTGCGTCGTCTGCCTCGTGAGGCTTGGCCCCTCGCGAGGGTCTTGATTGCCTTGTTGATGAAGATGGGTCATACAGGCCTACTAGCAAAGCCACGCCATGGGCCGCAGGTAGGCAAGTCTGGGACCCTCATTCCTAGAACGCCGACAGTAGACCCCGGGCCCAAGGCGCGCTCGGTCTTGTCTTTGAGGCGAAGCCAAAGGTCAAGTGCGGAGCGCCGCAAGCCCCAATAGTCTACGACCTTAGTCGACGCGTGGCGGTTGATTGGTCGTGGACGTCTCCGTTTCCCCACACTGCCTTGATACCCGCCTGGATAGACGGCCACCGTGGTCTACACGGTTATTCTTCCATCGCTTGCGCCATTCTCCTCCAATTCCTCTGCTCCCTCCCGGACTCTCCTCCTCTTTCCAATCTGACCTTAGCTCTGCTCGCCCCATCGCCATGGCGCCGACGCAAGTGAATAACGGGAAGAATCGTCTATCTTCGGCTAGTGCACCCCCGGCCGCCGAGCCCGCAGTTGGCCGATCGCTGGTGCTCAACGATGAGGCCATGGGCAAGGTGCGTTCCATGCTTGCTTCCAGCTTCAATGAGTGGGGAAAGATGGTGGCTTTGCCTGCATATCGCGCTCGCATTGACCGGGCGGCCACTGAGGTCCCCTTCTTCATCGACACCCTTTGGGACGGCTTGGTCCCTCCTTTCTCCGCCTTCCTCAACGCAATGTTTTCCCATTATCAGATCCACATGCTGCACCTTGATCCCCAATCCGTGACCCTTCTTTCCGTCTTCGCCTTCGCTTGCGAGGCCATGGTAGGCATTGCTCCTTCCGTGGCTCTTCTCCGCCACTTCTTCTCGTTGCACCTGATTGTTCCTCGTTAGAGCTCCGGATGCCTGAGCTTTCAGGTCGTGGTGGCGACGGCCGGCGACGGGATCGACTTCGAACTTCCACCATCCACGAGTGAGTTTCGGACGCGGTGGGTGTTTGTTGATGCCGGAGTGCTCAGCCCCCTGCTCTCCTCTCCGTTAGGGCCCGCCATTCCTAACTCCGGTTGGTGCCACCGGAGGCTTGCCGTTCCGCACCTTGCCCCCGTCTGGCTCAGGTTGAGGTGGCTCAAAGACTTTGGTGTGACTGCACCTATGGTGGTGAGGGAGTTCGTCCAGCGCCGAATCGCTCCGCTTTAGCGCCACTCCCAACCGATGTGGCTTTGCTCAGCAGCCAGGACCACATGAGACTTCAGGAGTCTGGGCTCTCCCCTGAGGTGCGACGAACGATGCTTGAGGTCCTGATGAGCGTCTCATTGCCAGACGACTTGCCGAGGAGGAGTTGCCTCTTGTACCGCTGCTCGAACAAGATGACATTCGCTGAGCGGATGCCCTCCTTCGGTGAGTGGGGGCTGCGCCCAGTTGGACTCGTGGGGCCCCATGAGAACCCCATCGTCGTGGTACCTCTCCTTGATGCTGGCGTCGAGCTCGCCCCAAGTGTTGGTGCAGGGGGGCGAGCACCACTGGGGGCCGATAGTGAAGGTGCCGAGATGCTGATGCCACCTAGGGCTCTCGAGGCGTCGACCTCGGGGACTCGTGACTCTTGCCCTGGGGTGGCGGTTGAAGGGGCGACACAGCCTGCGTCTCCCATTGCCGGGGCTCTTGAGGCCTCGACAAGTCACCACAAGGCAGAGCCGGCTAGCTACCCTCAGCTTGGCGCTTCTGAGGCTGCCCCTCCGAGCACTTCTCCAGCCATGCCTCGTGTCGGCCGCCATGTCCAGCGCTTCGGCCAGCTTTGCATGAACTTCGAAGAACTCCGCAAGAGGAAGGGGTCCCCGAGCAGCTGTAGCGGTACCTTTGGGCTATTAAAATGGAGGAAGTATATTGCCATTGACGAGTAAGTACCTCATCTTGGTGATCTTCTTCATGTTGCTTTCCTTCCTGACGATTATCTCCTCAGGACCCCTTCTGCCAAGGCCACGAAATCTCCTGAGAAGCAGCTCCCTCTCGCCCCGTTTCCCCTGCCAAACTCGAGCGCCGCAGGCTCGTGCGTTGCCCACGGCATGGGGTCAACTATGGGGGTTGGCCCATCAACAAGGTGTCTTGAGGTTGCGCCTTCACCGTCTTTTCTTCGCGGCCTTGCTCGGAGCACAGCAAGAGTGCCAAGGGTTCCTCCCCTGGTTGCGGACGGTGGCTGGTTGGCTTTGATCCTGGGGTCTTATTCAAGTAGCGGGCCCTGCTTCGTTCGGGCCCCTCGCGAGGCCCAGCTGGCACCTGGGGCAGCGCCAACCCCCAGCCCCTTGCTGAGAGGGGGCGCACCGCTCCAGGCGTCGCCCATAGCCCCCGTGGCGGAGGACGAGATGGGCCATGCGCTTGAGTTCGAGCACGGGCGGAGCGTTGTTCATCATGAGCTCTTCCAAGAGGCGATGGGCGCGATGAACCGACTCGGTGAAGAACTTGTGGGTGTCGACGCGCGCCTTGAGGCCGAGGGTCTTCGGTTGGCGGGGGAGTGGCACAACCTGAAGGTGGATGATGGAGTCCTGGATTAGGGGGTCTCGGACAGCCGGACTATATCCTTTGGCCGGACTGTTGGACTATGAAGATATGAGATTGAAGACTTCGTCCTGTGTCCGGATGGGACTCTACTTGGCGTGGAAGGCAAGCTAGGCAATACGGATATGTATATCTCCTCCTTTGTAACCGACCTTGTGTAACCCTAGCCCCTTCCGGTGTCTATATAAACAGGAGGGTCTTAGTCCGTAGGACAACATACAATCATACCATAGGCTAGCTTCTAGGGTTTAGCCTCTCCGATCTCGTGGTAGATCAACTCTTGTAATACCCATATTATCAAGAATAATCAAGCAGGACGTAGGGTTTTACCTCCATCAAGAGGGCCCGAACCTGGGTAAAACATTGTGCCCCCTGCCTCCTGTTACCATCCGCCTTAGACCCACAGTTCGGGACCCCCTACCCGAGATCCACCGGTTTTGACACCGACATTGGTGCTTTCATTGAGAGTTCCTCTGTGTCGTCATCATTAGGCTTGATGGCTCCTTCAACCATCGATAGCGATGCAGTTCCGAGTGAGACTTTTCTCCCCGGACAGATCTTTGTGCTCGGCGGCTTCGCACTGCAGGCCAACTCGCTTGGCCATCTGGAGCAGATCGAGAGTTACGCCCCTGGCCACCAGGTCAGGTTTGGAAGCTTAAACTACATGGCCGATATCCGCGGAGACTTGATCTTCTACGGATTCGAGCCCCTGCCTAGTGCGCCACACGGTCACGATGAGCATGATTTAGCTCTGCTGTCGGACAGTGTTCAGGAGATCGCGCCGACAACCGCTCCGACCCTCAATTTGGAGCCAGTTGCGCCATCCATGGACGGGTGTGTAAGTGCATCTAGTGCCACCCCTAGTTGGTTTTGGAGTATTGACGGCAAACCTGGTTGAGGGACTAATGTGTTTGTGAGAATTGCAGGATAACACAGGTAGAAATCCCTCATTGATCGGTTTTCCTACCAGAGATGACCCCTAAAAATGTATGAAGACACTAAAGTCAAAGGTGGTATGTGAAGACATTCACATTGAAGACTGTGACAAGAGAAGACATTGCGTGAAGACTATGGAGTGCAAAGACTTAGTTGTTTCGTCATTCTTTTTCTTCTTTGTTGAGTCATAGGAACCACCGTACTGTTAAGTAGGGTCCAAGTGAACCAGTCAGAATGACTGAAGTGATGCTTAACCAAAATCCTATGTCTTCGAGCGAAGACAATGAGAGCAAATCTTATCCAGAGCTGGATAAGTCAGCTTTGCTTGTAGCTCAAGTAAAGTTGTCGTGTGTGTTTGAAATCTGACCGTTGGAACACGTGTAAGTTCCTTAGTGACTCAAGGTCATTTTGGAAAAATCAGGTCGGGTTGCCTAGTGGCTATAAATAGCCCACCCCCTACACCATAAATTGGTTGGCTGCTCAGAGTTAGTGTACGTCTTTTGTTGTTTGAGAGCAACCCACCTCGAAGCCTTTGAGAGAGAATTCCTTGCGAGGACAAAGCCCTAAACACCCAGAGCCAAAGAGTGTTAGGCATCACTGAAGTCTTCCTGTCTGTGTGATCTGAAGACTTATTAGACTTGAGGACTGTGAATCCTCCAGCCAGTTAGGCGTCGCATTCTGAGCATCCAAGAGTCATTGTGGATCGCCGGTGAACGAAGTTTGTGAAGGTTTGGAAGTCTACCTTGAAGACTTAACAGAGTGATTGGGCGAGGACTGGGTGTCCTTAGCTCAAGGGGAATAAGGTGAAGACGCAGTCTTCTGAGTTAAATCTCAGCCTCCCTAACCAGACGTACAGTTGTCACAGCAACTAGAACTGGTCCAACAAATCATTGTCTTCAACGAGCCACTGGTTCTATCCTTCCCATCTCCTTATTTGCAGATTGCTCCTTATGAAGTCATTGCCTGTTTGCACTATCTATTTGTCTTCACTGTGTGACTGCTTGTTCTGATTGGCTTCATATTATTTTCCATCCCGATCTATACTGCCTAGCTGCTATTAGTCTTGGTGCTTTCATTTCATTGAATACTTGACTATGGCTTGCTTAGTGTAGTCTACCTTCCGCTGCATGGTTATAGGTTTATTTCTATTGTTTGTCTTCGAAACTTCCATGTTTTGAAGACTTTCATAAAACCCGCCTATTCACCCCCTTGTTTTGTGTGATTCGGTTTAACCACCTGGAGTTTTAGCTATGTCGACTGCAGGGATAATCAAAGTCTCCGCTGCATGCCCAGTCTTCGATGGAACTGAATATCCCTACTGGAAGAATAAGATGCGCATGCATCTGGAAGCCATTGATGTCGACCTCTGGTATGTCTTCAAGAATGGCGTCCCGAAGGCTGGTGAAGGTGTCACTTCTGCTGATGTCAAGAAGTTCGTTCAACTGGATTCCACTACCAAGAACATCATCTGTGGTCATCTGACCAAAGGACAGTATGGCCGTGTGAGTGCTCTGGAAACATCCAAGCTAGTCTGGGACTGGCTCTCCAAGGTCAACGAAGGTGTCTCAACCTAGAGAGATCAAAGAATCAGTGTCCTTCACAACCTCTTCAACCGCTTCAAGAGAAACGACAATGAGAATGTTCAGCTCATGTTTGATCGACTCACTGACATCACAAATGAGCTTCAAGCCCTCGGCGCTACTGAGATCACCAAGCATGAGGTCGTCAAGACACTCCTGAGATCACTTGACATCTCGTTTGACACCCTAGTCCTGATGATACAAGAACGCCCTGACTTCAAGACACTCGATCCGTCTGACATACTTGAAAGGCTCAACACACATGAGTTTCAGCTTTCTAAGAAAAGAGACATCTACTGTCCCAACTATGGGCGAACTCGTGCTTTGAAGGAAAAAGTTGTTTCCTCATCTGAAGAAGAATCTGATTGCAGTTCTGATGATCTTGAAGACATTGGAAAGGAGCTTGCTATGCTTGTGAAGAAGTTCTAGAAATTCACCAAGAAGAAATGCTTCAGAAAGTCCTCACGATCCAGCTCAAGGAATGATGAAGCTTCTGCTCATGACTACAAGAAGAGAACATGCCACAAGTGCAAGAAACCTGGTCACTACATCTCTGAGTGTCCGCAGTGGGACAATGAGAACAACAACAAGAAGAAGAGCAAGGAATATGATTCTAACGACAAGAAGAAGAAGAAATACTCAAAGTCTTCTTCCAAGTCTTTGTCACACAAGAAGAGCTCATCTGGCAAGGCTCGTGCGTTTGTTGGCAAGGAAATGGATTCAGAGGAGGAGTCTGCTTCTGAGGAGGCGGAGGTGGAGTCTGAGGAGGAGTCCGATTCTGGCGTTGCAAGTCTGGCTACAGCCTACGTTGCCAAGTCCATATTCAACATTAAAGACAATGACTTCATCACTGACGCTGATGCTGATGACCAGGACAACTCCGCTCCCACCTACTGCTTCATGGCACACGGTGCCAAGGTAAACTCACGCACTACTCACTATCAAACATCCAGTGAAGATGACTCTGATTGTGGTTCCAAACCTAGCTACAAAACACTTGCTAAAATTGCAACTGAACAACAGAAAGCTATGGAACATATTCAAAAACTGTTAGACAAAAGCGATGACCTGTTAGATGCTAAAATGACTCGATCTCGGTCCTTAATTGAAGACATAAAAAATCTTCATGTTAAGTATGAGGAACTTGAAAGTCGTCATGAAATGCTCTCAACAACTCATGAAAAGCTTTCCTATGATTATCTTCAAAGGAAGCAAGATCTTGAGAAATTGAGAGCGGATCATGAAGATCTTCAAAAGGAAAACGAGTCGCTTCGCGCCAAACAGATCAGTTTCACTCAGGAAGGATTTGAACCACCATGTCTTAAATGCATTGAGCGTGACAACGCTACTTCTATTGCTGGATGTTCCACTGCTGCTACTGTTGCAATATCTTCAACTGTTGATGTGGTAACTAACCCCTCTGCTGAGGATGCCACTGCTATTGCTGATGAAAATGCTAGGTTGAAGACATTGCTTGAAACAGGGATGTACAAAAGTCTCAAAGGGCATCAGACACTATGTGATGTCCTCAAAAGACAGATCATGAACCGGAACCCTAGGAAAGAGGGTGTTGGGTTCGAAAGGAAAATGAATGTTGATGGATCTTACTGGAAACCTAAGAAGTACCCCAAAACCACATGGGTTGCTGCAAAGGAACCTTCAGTGGATCCATCCACCCTATCTGGCTTCACTTGTGCTAATCCCATTGTTATTGATGAATCGTTTGATGCAAACTATAAACTGTTTAAGAATCAGAATGGTGAAGTGTTTGCTAGGTATATTGGTACTAACTGCAGGTATGGGCCACCTATGAAGAAGGTGGGTGCCGAAAACGTGTCTAGAAAAATCTTCCTGTGTATGTTGTCATGACACCACAAGTGAAGAAGACAAACCCCAGACCACGGGCTTCATATGGTCCAAAGGCTTCATACAGACAGAGGACTCACCTGAGTCGCACTAACGCAAATGTTTTGCAGGGAAACCATACTCAGGCCTATGAATATGAGCGCGTTTCATCAAACCGCCATGTTCATAAGACCAAGAACTACTCTGCTTATTCTTATGAGTACTATTGTCCACCTGCAAGACTATTTGCTAGGGCTCCAAAGCCAAAGTTCTCAAATGCTGCACTTAGACTCATTGCTTCGAAGCCACCCTTGAAGATGTGGGTGGCTAAGAAAGCTTAACTCTCTTTTGCAGGGAAGGGCCTCCAGCCGAAAATGAAATGCGTTTGAAGCTATTGCTGGGGACCTTAAACATCTTGTAGGGCGCAAGATCAGATGCCCAAATGGTCCTATTATGTATTTTGTTCCTGAGTCGCTTGCTACTTGCCCTATCAGTCCTAACCTCGATCTAAGCTTTCATAATCCACTTGCTCGTCAAATGTTTATGCTTCACAATTCTCTTCGTGAAGCCTATCCCCCTAACTGCACTGTAGGGTATGACACCAACTGCTTCAAAATGGATTATTGATAGTGGATGTACTAATCACATGACTGGCAAGTGAAGTCTTCTCATGGACTCAACCTTACGTCCATCTGACAAGAGTCACATCACATTTGCTGATACTAGTAAAAGCAAGGTATTGGGTCTAGGTAGAGTTGCAATCTCAAGGGATCAACACATGGATAAAGTGATGCTTGTTGAATCCCCTGGTTTCAACTTAATGTCTGTCTCAATGCTTTGCGATTTAAACATGATTGTGATGTTTGGAAAATATCGTTGCCTTGTTCTAATGGAATCTGATAAATCTCTAGTCTTTGAAGGGTATTAGAAAGATGATTTGTACATGGTAGATTTCTCAACAGGACCACAGCTTTCCGTATGTCTTCTTGCAAAAGCTTCAGAATGCTAGCTCTGGCATCGGAGGCTAGGGCATGCTGGCATGAGGAACTTGCACACTCTTGCAAAGAAGAAGCATAGCATAGGCATTAAGGGCGTCAAGTTCAAGAAGGATCACTTATGCGGTGCCTGCGAAGCTGAAAAGATGACGAGGGCCAAGCATCCCTCGAAGACAATCATGACAATGACTCAACCCTTCGAACTGCTACACATGGACCTCTTCGGTCCCACTCACTACTCAACTCTTACTACTACTGCTTGTCTCTATGGCTTCGTCATTGTTGATGATTATTCAAGATATACATGGCTGCATATAATTCTCTACAAGACTGAAGTGAAGAATGTCTTCAGACGTTTCGCCAATCGAGCCATGAACAACTATGGCGTGAAGATCAAGCACATCAGAAGTGACAATGGCACTGAATTCAAGAACACTGACCTCGACACTTATCTTGATACTTTGGGCATCACTCATGAGTTCTCAGCTCCATACATGCTGCAACAGAATGGTATCGTGGAACGCAAGAACAGAACACTCATTGAGATGGCCTGGACGATGCTCGATGAATACAAGGCTACAAGAAAGTTCTGGCCTGAAGCCATTGATACTGCATGCCATATCATCAGCCATGTTTATCTTCACAAGCTTCTGAACAAAACATCCTATGATCCCCTCACTGGTAAGAAGCCAAATGCCAGTTACTTCAGAGTATTTGGTGCCAGGTGCTAGATCAAGGATCCACATCACACTTTAAAATTTGCACCGAAAGCACATGAAGGTTTTATGCTTGGATACAGAAAGGATTCACACTCCTACAGAGTCTTCAACCTCTTTCACTATAAAGTGGTTGAAACTGTGGATGTGCGGTTCGATGAGACTAATGGCTCACAAAGAGAGCACCTGCCAAATGTGCTAGATGAAGTTCCATCCAGTGAATCCATCAAGCTAATGGGAACTGGAGAGATCATACCGTCTGAAGCACAGCCCGAAGAGGAACTCATCATCTCTGCACCTGATCAACCTGAAGACAATACTCAGCCTGAAGACAATCCTTCTAACAACGACAATGATCAGCAAGAGCAAAATCTTCGTCCTGTTCATCCTCGTGTTGCAAATGAAGTACATATTGAGAGAATAATTGATAGCATCAATGCACCTGGTCCACTCACTCGTTCAAGGGCAACACAACTAGCAAATTTCTGTGGGCACTTCGCATTCGTCTCAATATCTGAACCCAAGAAAGTTGATGAAGCCTTCATGGAACCTGGATGGATTCAAGCTATGCAAGAAGAGCTTCAACAATTTGAGCTGAATAATGTATGGGAACTGGTCAAGCGTCCTGATCCTCATAAGCACAATATCATAGGCACTAAATGGATATATCGCAACAAGCAAGATGAGCATGGTCAAGTTGTCAGAAACAAAGCTCGTCTCGTTGCTCAAGGATACACTCAAGTTGAAGGAATTGACTTTGATGAAACATTTGCTCCTATGGCTAGGCTTGAAGCTATACGCATACTGCTAGCCTATGAAAATCATCATAACATCCTTCTGTATCAAATGGATGTGAAGAGTGCTTTTCTCAATGGCAAGATTGAAGAAGAAGTGTATGTTGCACAACCGCCTCGCTTTAAAGACCCAAAACATCCTAACATGGTGTATAAGCTCAACAAGGCACTGTATGGCCTCAAACAAGCCCCTCGTGCTTGGTATGACACACTCAAAGACTTCCTGAAGAGCAAAGGCTTCAAAGCTGGTTCCCTAGATCCCACACTCTTCACGAAGGCATATGATGGTGAACTGTTTGTGTGCCAAATATATGTGGATGACATTATCTTCGGCTGCACTAATCAGAAATACAGTGATGAGTTTGGATACGTGATGCAAGAGCAATATCAGATGTACATGATGGGAGAGTTGAAGTTCTTCCTTGGTCTTCAAATACGACAGCAAGGCAACGACATCTTCATATCTCAATAGAAATACCTCAAAGATTGCCTGAAGAAGTTTGGAATGCAAGACTGCAAAGGTTACACGACGCCAATGCCAGGTAAACACCATCTGGATCCCGATGACAATGGTAAAGAGTTCGATCAAAAGGTATACCGCTCCATGATTGGTTCTTTGCTTTATTTGTGTGCATCTAGGCCAGATATCATGCTTAGTGTTTGCATGTGTGCCCAATTCCAAGCGGCACCAAAGGAATCACATCACTTAGCTGTGAAGCGAATTCTTCGATATTTGGCTCACACCCCAACACTAGGATTATGGTATCCAAAGGGCTCAGAGTTTGATCTAGTTGGACTCTCGGATGCTGATTATGCTGGTGACAAGGTGGATCGCAAGTCTACATCAGGCACATGTCACTTTCTGGGTCGCTCACTTGTATGTTGGTCTTCAAAGAAGCAGAACTGTGTATCTCTCTCCACTGCTGAATCTGAATACATTGCTGTTGGATCTTGTTGCGCTCAGCTTCTATGGATGAAGCAAACACTCAAAGACTATGGCATTCATCTGAAGCAAGTGCCACTCTACCGCGACAACAAAAGCGCCATCAAGATTGCTAACAACCCAGTTCAGCACTCGAAGACAAAGCACATTGAAATTCGTCATCACTTTCTTAGAGATCATGTCATGAAGGAAGATATTGATATCATACATGTCAACACTGAAGAGCAACTGGCAGATATCTTCACAAAGCCCTTGGATGAGAAAAGGTTTTGCAAGTTATGGTGTGAGCTAAACATCTTGGAATCCTCAAATGTCCTGTGATCAGGCACACATCCTAACACTTATGCATGTTGATGACTTAGATGTGTAACACACGAAGTAAAGTATGTCTTCAATCAATGAAGACTTACATTCTGAGTGTGAATACATTAACGTGGAATTTGACTTCGGAGCGCCACGATAATTGTGCGCCGTGTCTGGGTCTAATACTTCCTATACGGTGGGTAACGCCACCACCAAATTCTTCCCTTAGAAGTGTTTTTCTCATGGCGTTACATTTGCAAAGTCTTCGCATCTTGTTTGTCTTCAATATTAACATGGCCTCATGTTTATCTTCAATGTACTGATTTAGTTTCTGTCCTCTACAACATTTACTTATAGCTATGTCTTCACGTTGAATCTTTTGAACTAAGTGAATGTGATCGGACCCTAACCTTTCTATGCTCCTGTCTCAAGTCTATCTATCCAAATCATATGCATTCTATTGAAACTGTCGAATGTCTTCGCCGTGTCCTTGTCAGCAGGAGATACAGAGACAAACATTAAATCCATTTTTAAATGCTCAATCCTTTTGCCTGAAACCCGGAGAAGTGGGAATGACCACCCGACAATCCAGGCGTGCATGGGAACAACCTCCAATGTGTTGCATGATCGCCACGTGTCCTTCAGATGTGAACCGCCAGGGGCACCTGTGTAATAACGTTGTGCCGTCCCTGTCTCTATAAAATACATGCCTCACCCCAGTCATTATCTCTTCTTCCACTCTCGCACAAACCCTAGCGCCACCGCTAGCCCTCGACGATGCCGGTGACGAAGCGCTTAGCTGCCGCGACCTCACCGACGCCGTCCTCACGCCGGCCGCGGACATCGTCTTCTCCACCATCGCCGTAGGTGTCCTCCGTCGCCAAGTTAGGGCACGGAAGATCGAACTTCTTGGCCTCCTCTCCCACTCCTTCTAGCAGTTCCTCGTGTGGTAAATAAAACCTCTTTTTACAGTCTTTTTGATCCGATAGATTCATCCTTTTCAACCACAAGTGGTTTCTGTTCCCACAAGTTGGATCTATCTCATTCTGCATCTCATAGCATGCCTAGTATGTTCACTTATGCTTCACAAAGTAGTTAGATTCCTCACTTGTACTTATTCGTGGATTCGTACAAATCTGGAACCAACTCTCTACATATGAGTCAATGTCTTCGCACTATGAGGTCAATGTCTTCTAAACTGTTTTATCTTCAAAATCTTCTGAGAATGCATATGACCTCTTCCCCTTCCCTCGCACCTTTAATGCTGTCACAGGTACATGTCCGTGGGAGAATCCCTTGGTTCTCATAGTCTGCATTCATTTGCAGAGTTCTTATAGCATCATATAAATTCTCCTGAAGCCAGTTCTTGTCTGACCAGTAGACGGAAGACTTTGACAGTGTTGAAGCCTTTCAGTCTAAACTTCATGGCAACAGAAAAATCAGTCAGGAAGGGCGGCAGACAGCACCGTGGAAACACCGCTAAGGACCTGCCACCGGAGCTCTATGAGCTATACAAGTTAGATCCAGAAGAGACCTATGGAGAACGCAAGAACTGAATCCAATGGATTCGAAGACATTGGGCAGAGGAATGGTTCAAGTACAGATTCGTCACCGACGAATATGCTGAGAAGAGTGCCATCAAGGGCCCTGGGGAGATATAATATACAAAGGTCTTTAGCCCAAGTCGAAGTCCGAAGCTATTGCTCAAGGCTTCTACCCCTGCATGATTCGTGGACCTCAGCCTGCTAATGCCGACCCATCCTCTTTGTTATGGTGTCGAGAAGATAATCTATTCAAGCGCAACTATCAGTTTGCAATGAACTTGGCCAAGGAAAACAAGAAGTCTTTGGGATTAGACTTCAACCTAGGCCCCTCTACGCCACGTGCCGACGGCACACGAGAAGCTGAACCCAATCTTGTTGGGCCCTTCTACAATTTAGAAGGTCTCATCACTCACATAATGGTTCAAGGGGTAGACGTGGATCAACCTGCAGACGACACTGATTCTGATGAAGCGCCTACACCACCAAAGCCTATGAAGCAAATGAAACCCAAGGCTTCAAAGCCCTCTTCAATACCAAAGGCTTCAAAGCCCTCATCTGCACCAAAGGTCTCACGGCGAAGCCTCTGGCCACCACACCTCCTGAAACGAGTGTGCAGTCTGAAGATCTCTCACGCATCTCCAAGTCTGCCAAGTTGAAAAAGCCCATGCAACCCACTGGTCAAGCACTGACCCCTGCTGCTGTTTTGAGAAACGAGAATGACGCTATTGATCTATCCAGCGACGGTGATCTAGGCGATGACGCTCTTGAGCAGTTGATCAAGAGCAAGCAAGATGCGGAAATCTTCAATGATCTTCCTCTCTTTGATGTGGAAATCTTAAACAAGTTTATTGATGAGTGGTTTGACAGCCTAGATGTCAGCTTTGATGATCTTCAGCTTCCCATTGGCCTCAGCGTCGCCTTCCACAGAGCCATTGCTCCTGAGCTGGCTCTAGCTCCGAAAATTGTTGAGCTGAAGCATAAGATCGATTATGAAAAGGCTCAGTTCAAGAAGCACATGGCCAAGCTCAATGTTGAAGACATTCAAAACTTCAAGGTCATATGCATGAGCTCAAGGAGGCATTCCACAAGAAACAAGAAGAAGCAAAAGGTTCTCCTGAGCGCATGAAGAATCTTGCTGCCAAATGTGTTCAAGGCTACAATGAAGCTGAAAAGCGCAAGGCCTTGGGGCGACCAGGCATCGACCCCAGAATGGCTGCCAAGAAGAAGAAGAAGCCAGCTGTGGCAGAACCAGAAGCATCAAGGCAGGAAGAACCTCGCATTGTCTTCCCAGCCAGTATGACAGGCTCGAAGCCTAAGGTCCCCACGGTGGCTTCAGAATTCAAGAAAACTAGAGCAGATGAAGCTGAAGCCAGAAAGCGCAAGACCAAAGCCACCACTGATGATGCTCCCCCAACCAAGAAAAGGAAAACAAAGAAGAGAGACCAGGCTGCTCCCACAGAGCCCCTTCTTGTCGAGCCAATTTCTGTTGCTCGTCCCGCGTCTGAACATCGAGAGCACCAGTTGATAGTTCATGAGCCTGCTTCCACAGAGGCTCCTGAAGCTGAAGACAATCCAGTTGTTGACCCCACCACAGCTGAAGACATTGGTCCTCACGACAATGTTGAAGATGATGAAGTCCTTCCTCAGATCGAGCACAATTTGGTATCATCGCCTGTGCTCACGCACAACGAGCTCATCAGCATTGGTCGTCCTCTGACGCCAACTGCTTAGGATGCATCGTGGGCTGATCACCCACAACAACAAGACACCCCAAGTTCTCTCCAACTACAAGTCACCTCATCAGTGCAAGATGAGAATGACTTTGAGGCCCAGCCAACTCCATCTCCACAGGCGTCGCCAGTGTTACGCAGGCTTCGCAAAGGACCAAGGCCCCAAGTCACTCTTCCGAGCGTTCCAGATGGAGAAGTGCCCCACCAATCTATTGCACGTCAAGTGTTTCCAGAAGCCACTCCAACTGTGAATGCCTCTGAGTCTGAAGCCAAAATGGCTGAAGATATTCCGGCTGCATCAGCCGATGAAGAAGAAGCACCATGTGATGAAGAAAGAGTTGCTACACCACCAACCATTCCTGAAGCTGTTCTCGAGGAGAACGTGTCCGACCCTCCAGCTCCTGAAGTGGAGGTTACCAATACTGAGGCGGCCACCAACATCAACACTGAAGCCAATGACGTTGTCATGGCTGAAGCTAATATGGCGCCTGGAGCTAACGTCACCACCACCAACAACACTGCTGACGACACTGATGTCATCATGCCTGAAGCCAATACTAAAGCACCTGAAGCCAATGTGGCCCCTGAAGCCAATGCAGCACCAGACGTCATCATTCCTCCTGAAGCTATTGTGCCAGTTGCAGCCCATGTCAACGAAAATGCCAATGCTCCTGTACCCCCTCCAAGACCTCATACTATTGAGCTGGCATTTGATCATGGCCAGCCTGTTATGGTCCGATGGCCCATTCTGGTTCCTCCACCTGCCATGGGTCCACAATTTGACTATCATGTCGAGCACAGGCCTCAAGTCCAGAAGCCCAAGCCAAGACTTCCAAGATTCCCAGGCACTGTAACCTCACCTGGGGTCTTCAATGTGAATGGCTTCATGGCACATAACACCTTCTTCAACAGCGCCAAGAACCCTTACTCCAAACCTCGCATTTCATCGGATCAGTTCTGGAGCTATCAGCAGCGCAGCTACTATTCATGCGTCTTATACAATCAAGGGCGCATATTTCCACATATGCGTCTCGACACTGAAGCTATAACTGCCCTGCCCTGTCTAGAAGAAGCGTTGGATTGCTTCAGAGACGTTGGACTCCTGCAGTTTGTCACAGACAAGGAACACTGGAATGAAGAGCTTTTGTTACAGTTCTATGCAACTCTTCACATTCGAGGCTACAACAAGGATGCAAAGACTTGGGTCCTTGAGTGGATGACATGCAATGTCCATCATGAAGCCAAAGCTCTTGATATCATTGAGCTCATAGGCCTGCCCACTCCTGGTGAATACTATGAACCAGACTATCAACAACACCAGAATGCTTTGGAGAGCATGTTTTAGAAGCCAGAACCCAACATGACCCAAATGTTGAGCATGATGAAGCCTTTGCCTCACGACGCTGACTACCCATCTGAATTCTTTGTTGAAGACCTAGAGTATCTGCCTCGCACCATTTACCATATCATCAGAAAAACTCTATGGCCTGTCAAAGGACATTCATCTGCAGCGAAGCTTGAAGGAGCAATGAAGACTTTGGTTTTCTATATCTTCAATGGCATCAGCTTCAATGCTCAAGACTTCTTCATCAGACAATTGGCTGCATCTGGCTCCGACATTTTTGGTTTGAAGTTCTATGCTCCATGGGTAATGCGTCTTATCAAGCTGCACTCCGCCTTCAACTATCAGCCGTCTGCGCACAATCATCTTGTATTCTTGCCAGAGGTTGATCTGTCTGTTGAAGCTATTTACCTAGAGCCTTCTAAGGATCCCATTTATCTTCACAATGTCGAACGTCAAAGCGTCACCCAGCCCATTGAAGGAGTTCAGGCAGTCTCTCGTGATTATCCCTTGGCTGGTAACACACGTGCCCCTAGCGCTCAAACTGACGCCACTAGAAGCACCATTTCCCAAAGGCCTCGAAAGCGATCTCGTGTTCTCAATGACCGAGAGCTTCTCGCCGTGCTACATCAGAAACATGATAAGCATCATGACTGGCTTAAGAGTCAGATGCAAAGCCTATTGGTGGACGTCAATCACATTCGCAATCTTGCCACCAAGAATGCCTTTGTTACACATGAAACCTGTCGGAGGCCTTGGAAGATTTTGACATTGCTTAGTGCTGAAGCTGATCTGCAAGACGATGGCTTCACAGAAAGATTCAAGTTTGACTCAACTCCTCCAAGGAATGCTCACTTGCGTCAGACTCCCTCACTTGAAGACTTTGACTATTCGTCCTCAGCTGTGACGGTGAATGCCAGAGTCATCGATGACCAAGATAATGCCACTTCATCTCCTCCAACTACTGCGAGTGTCGACACTGCACCGAGCTCTTCTGCACCATTGGACCTCAACGACGACCCTGCTGCCTCACCTACACCTCATGGGAACGAGTAGAAGCTCTATGTCTTCAAACCTTTTTGGTCATTACTGACAAAAGGGGGAGAAGCATACGAGTTGATAGTCTTCAAGCAGGTCCATATGGGTGGTCACTTTACTTTTTGCTACTTTTGCCAAGTGCTTACAACTCTCGCTTTTTGATACATTTGGTTCTTTGAGTTGTAACACTTAAACTCGATGGTCGTCTGCTACTTATTTGCTATTCTATGATGTGATGATAAATTCCGCATGTGCGATGATAACTTCCGCACTTAGGTCATTTTGCAGACGTCCATTTTTCATTATGCATGTCATTATCTTCGTAATATCAAATCATGCATGATGAATTGTCATCATAAGTTGAAGATGATCTCCACAAGTACAACCTGCCATGTGCATTTGCATTCCAAAAGAAAATTACTTATATGCACATCCTCAGGGGGAGCCTTTGCCACTTATGAAGACAATACCTTATCCTTTACAATTTCACATATTTATTCCCCGTTGAACAACTTCAACCAGTTTTTCATCAATCACCAAAAAGGGGGGAATTGTAAGTGCATCTAGTGCCACCCCTAGTTGGTTTTGGAGTGTTGACGACAAACCTGGTTGAGGGACTAATGTTTTTGTGAGAATTGCAGGATAACACAGGTAGAAGTCCCTCATTGATTAGGTTTTCCTACCAAAGATGAACCCTAAAAATGTATGAAGACATTGAAGTCAAAGGTGGTATGTGAAGACATTCACATTGAAGACTGTGACAAGAGAAGACATTGCATGTAGACTATGGAGCGCGAAGACTTAGTTGTTTCGTTGTTCTTTTTCTTCTTTGTTGAGTTATAGGAACCACCGTACTATTAAGTGGGGTCCAAGTGAACCAGTCAGAATGATTGAAGTGATGCTTAACCAAAATCCTATGTCTTCGAGCGAAGACAATGAGAGCAAATCTTATCCAGAGCTGGGTAAGTCAGCTTTGCTTGTAGCTCAAGTAAAGTTGTCGTGTGTGTTTGAAATCTGACTGTTGGAACACATGTTAGTTCCTTAGTGACCCAGGGTCATTTCGGACAAATCAGGTCAGGTTGCCTAGTGGCTATAAATAGCCCACCCCCTACACCATAAATTGGTTGGCTGCTCAGAGTTAGTGTACGGCTTTTGTCGTTTGAGAGCAACCCACCTCGAAGCCTTTGAGAGAGAATTCCTTGCGAGGACAAAGCCCTAAACACCCAGAGCCAAAGAGTGTTAGGCATCACTGAAGTCTTCCTATCTGTGTGATCTGAAGACTTATTACACTTGAGGACTGTGAATCCTCCAGCCGGTTAAGCGTCGCGTTCTGAGCATCCAAGAGTCATTGTGGATCGCCGGTGAACGAAGTCTGTGAAGGTTTGGAAGTCTACCTTGAAGACTTACCAGAGTGATTGGGCGAGGACTGGGTGTCCTTAGGTCAAGGGGAATAAGGTGAAGACGCGGTCTTCTGAGTTAAATCTCAGCCTCCCTAACCAGACTTACAGTTGTCACAGCAACTGGAACTAGTCCAACAAATCATTGTCTTCAACGAGCCACTGGTTCCATCCTTCCCATCTCCTTATTTGCAGATTGGTCCTTGTGAAGTCATTGCCTATTTGCACTATCTATTTGTCTTCACTGTGTGACTGCTTGTTCTGATTGGCTTCATACTATCTTCCATCCTGATCTATACTGCCTAGCTGCTATTAGACTTGGTGCTTTCATTTCATTGAATAATTGACTATGGCTTGCTTAGTGTAGTCCACCTTCCGCTGCATGGCTATAGGTTTATTTCTATCGTTTGTCTTCGAAACTTCCATGTTTTAAGACTTTCATAAAAATCACCTATCCACCCCCTCTAGTCAATCACTAGCACTTTCAGGGTGGATAGACCCCGCCACGGAGGTCGCACTCTCATCGGCGATCGAGCCGAGTATCAACCTTACCCTTCACGGGAGACGTGATGCCGAACTACCGGATTCTTCCCCGGCCACGGACTCCGAACCGCCTGCACCCATGCCTATCAAATCCGACCGGGCGCTGATCATGGAATTTACCTCCGCGGATATTTTTCAGCACTCGCCCTTCGGCGACATACTGAACTCATTAAGGTCTCTCTCCTTGTCAGGAGAGTCCTGGCCGAACTATGTTCGGCAGGATTGGGATGCGGATGACGAAGAAATTCGCCGCCCACCCACCACACACTTAGTAGCCACTGTAGACGATTTGACTGACATGCTCGACTTCGACTCCGAAGACATCAACGGCATGGACGACGATGCAGGAGGCGAACAAGAACCACTGCCCACAGGGCACTGGACAGCCACCTCCTCATATGACATATATATGGTGGACACACCCAAAGAAGGCAATGGCGACGGGACAACGGAGGATGACCCCTCCAAGAAGCAACCCAAGCGCCGACGTCAGCGGCGCCGCTCTAAGTCTCGCCAAAGCAAAAGCGGTGACACCGACACATGAGATAATAGCACTCCGGACAGTGCCGAAGACGACAACAATCCCCTCTAGCAAGATTTAGGGCAGGAGGATGGAGAAGCCAGCCCTCCCGAGAGAGCGATAGATGGAGAGGCGGAGGATGATAATTACATGCCTCCCTCCGAAGACGAGGCAAGCCTCGACGATGACGAATTCGTCATGCCTGAGGATCCCGTCGAACAAGAGCGCTTCAAGCGCCGGCTTCTAGCCACGACAAATAGCCTTAAGAAAAAGCAACAACAACTACAAGCCGATCAAGATTTGCTAGCTGACAGATGGACTGAAGTCCTTGCGGCCGAGGAATATAAACTCGAACGCCCCTCCAAGAGGTACCCAAAGCGCAGGTTGCTACCCCGACTGGAGGAGGAAGCACCAAAACCTACATCTCCAGCGTATGACGCGGCTGATCGGCCACCTCATGGCCACGACAAAGAGGCATTCCAGCCAAAAGTTCAGCCCGCACCCCGACGCCACTCAAATAAAAATGTCAAGACATGGGGAAATACGCCAGACCTGCGAGACGTATTGGAGGACAAAGCAAAACACGCAAGATCGATCTACGGATCACGAGGGCGCACCACTATGTGAGACGATAACCATCACGCCGGATACAGTAAAAGTAAGTTCGGTTGGGCCGAACACAGCGAACACGACTCATTTGAGCTACGTCGCGATATAGCCCAGTACAGAGGCGCCGCACACCCCCTATGCTTCACAGACGAAGTAATGGATCATCAAATCCCAGAGGGTTTCAAACCCGTAAATATAGAATCATACGACGGCACAACAGATCATGCGGTATGGATCGAGGACTTCCTCCTGCACATCCACATGGCCCGCGGTGACGATCTACACGCCATCAAATACCTCCCACTTAAACTCAAAGGACCAGCTCGGGATTGGCTCAACAGCCTGCCAGTAGAATCCATTGGCTGTTGGGAAGATCTGGAAGCTGCATTCCTTGACAACTTCCAGGGCACTTATGTGCGCCCACCAGATGCCAATGACTTAAGCCACATAATTCAGCAGCCAGAGGAATCGGCCAGGCAATTCTAGACACAGTTCCCAACAAAAAAAAATCAAATCATCGACTGTCCAGATGCAGAGGCCCTAGAAGCTTTTAAGCACAACATCCGCGACGAGTGGCTCGCCCGGCACCTTGGCCAGGAAAAGCCGAAATCTATGGCAGCCCTCACGACAATCATGACCCACTTTTGCGCGGGAGAAGACAGCTGGCTGGCTCGCAGCAATAACATATCAAAGAACCATGGTACTTTGGATACCAAGGATGGCAATGGCAGGTCATGTCGCAACAAACACAAGCGCCACATTAATAGCGACAATACCGAGGATACGGGTCAAGTCAATGCCGTATTCAAAGGCTCTAAACCCGGTCAACGGAAAAAGCCATTCAAAAGAAGCACTCCGGGCCCAACTAGTTTGGACCGTATACTCGACCGCTCGTGTCAAATACACGGCACCCCCGACAAGCCAGCCAACCACACCAACAGGGATTGTTGGGTGTTCAAGCAGGCCGGCAAGTTAAATGCCGAAAACAAAGATAAGGGGTCACATAGCGATGCCGAGGAGGAGCCCCGGCAGCCGAACACCGAAGGACAGAAGAGGTTCCCCCCACAAGTGCGGACGGTGAACATGGTATACGCAACCCACATCCCCAAGAGGGAGCGAAAGCATGCGCTAAGGGACGTATATGCGTTGGAGCCAGTCGCCCCAAAGTTCAACCCATGGTCCTCTTGTCTGATCACCTTCGATCACAGGGACCACCCCACTAGTATCCGTCATGGTAGATTCGCCGCACTGGTCCTAGACCCAATCATTGACGGATTTCACCTCACTCTAGTTCTTATGGATGGCGGCAGCAGCCTGAACCTGCTTTATCAGGACACAATGCGCAAAATGGGTATAGACCCCTCAAGTATCAAACCCACAAAAACGACCTTCAAAGGCGTCATACCAGGTGTAGAGGCCCATTGCACAGGCTCAGTCACACTGGAAGTGGTCTTCGGATCCCCGAATAACTTCCGAAGCGAGGAGTTAATCTTCGATATAGTCATGTTCCGCAGTGGCTATCATGCACTGCTCGGGCGAACCGCATTCGCAAGATTCAACGCAGTACCACACTATGCATATCTCAAGCTCAAGATGCCAGGATCTCGGGGGGTCATCACAGTCAATGGAAACATAGAGCGCTCTCTCCATACGGAAGAGCACACTGCGGCCCTCGTAGCAAAAGCGCAATGCAGCCTCTTAAGGCAATCCACCTGTTCGGCGATTCAAGACCCGGACACCTTCAAGCGCGCCCGGAGTAATCGGCAACAAGACCGCCTGGCATGTTCCGAGCTCGCATAGCAATGCGCCCCCCACCCCAGTACCAGCCAAATGGCGAAATCCGTGCCACGCGTACATAATTACGCATTAAAAATACCATGGGCACAGGTGGGAGGGGGGTACGACTACGGCATGCCCCAAGACGTGGCTCAACCGCACTAGGGGCTTCCCACTTTGTTATTTTTCTCTCTTTTAGGACTTTAATCTCTGGAAACCCCATCCGGCAGCACGGTTGCCAGACACACGATGCAACAACCAAGGAGGCAGAAAGCTACGTCGCACCACGGAACTCCGAGGTGGTCTCTGACAACGAGTGAAATACCTGCTTTAAATACCATTCCTCAGCTTGCCCTTGGAGGGGACATGTCAAATAGTCCTACTTTTTGCTTATCGCACTACTTGTAGCATTCTGCTTTAACGCACCTTTTTGAATAAACAATGCATAGCGCTAGACTATTATCACATTCTCTATTCTTCTTTATATATATATGTATGTATGTATGTTCATTCATGACATCCAGCACCCGTACAGTCTGGTACGGCCAATATGCTAGGGGCTTAAGCATACCCCATAATACGGCGTGAGAAGTCCGAACACTTTCGACAGTGCGGCCTCGAACTTATAGCATTATATGCATCAGCTCTGAATCATGTCTTGGGTCAATAGTTCGGTTTGCCTGGCTCCCATGTTTTGGTACCTTAAGTTCCGCTATATCGGCTAAGGTAGCACTGGGAGAACTACTGCGATTGTGCCCCGGTTCAGCTGGGCTAAGCACCTCAGTAGAGAAAGCTAAAACTGACTGTCATGATAAGGCGAGAGCTGGTCGTTGTTCGAGAGGTTTCGAGTCCCTAAAGACTTATGTCGCTTAGAGCGAGGAGTCGGCTTTGTCCAGCATAAGGCGTTTATAGCGCCCCGAATTCGGCCTTCCGAATACTAGGGGCTTCGCCAAAATTTAAAATTGAAGAATTCTATGGCTAAGTGAGAGTGATAAAGCATTATAGTCCGGTTGCCTTGTTCGTTGTGCTGAGCACCTCCCTCGAAGGACCCAACAATGGGAAAAAGAGTGCTCAGGTTTATCCCGAACACCCTAGCACTCGTGGCATGGGGGCAGAAGCGAACGACTGGCCATCTCTCAGATTTCATAAACAGCCGCACAGAGGGTAATATTTGAAATTCAAACAAGCGTTGCATAGCGCATATGAACAAGTTTTCATAATACAGGATCACACGAGCAAGTTCATTAAAAAATTACATCTTTTGCACACTCGTCCGTCACAGGACGGGCACCCTTCAGGACACCCTCATAATACATTTCGGGGTGGCGATGCTCCTTGCCCTACGGCGGCCCCTCCTTCACCAGCTTCTCAGCGTCCATCTTGTCCCAGTGCACCTTCGCACGGGCAAAGGCCCGGCGTGCACCCTCGATGCAGACGGACCGCTTTATGGCCTCCAGCCGTGGGCAGGCATCCATAAGCTGCCTCACCAGGCCGAAGTAGCTATCGGGAAGGGAGCCGCCAGGCCACATCTGGACTATAAGGCCCCTCATGGCCTATTCGGCCTCCTTGTGCAGCTCGACCAGTTGCTTCAGCTGGTCGCTCATAGGCATCGGGTGTTCGGTCCCAGTATACTGAGACCAGAACAGCTTCTCCGTCGAGCTTCCTTCCTCGGCCTGGTAAAACTTCGCGGCATCTGACACGCTGCGCGGAAAATCTGCGAATGCTCCTGGAGAGGTCCGGACTCGGGTAAGTAACAAGTAATTTACTTTCACATGCTTGCTTTGCATATTGAATGCCTTACACGCCGCTATCTTCCTCATCGCCTCAATCTCCTGGAGGGCCTTTTAGGCTTCAGCCTTGGCATTCTTTGCGCTCTCGAGGGCCGCGACAAGCTCAGACTGTCGTGTCTTCGAGTCAAGCTCCAAAGCCTTGTTCTTCGTCACGAGAGCCTAGAGCTCTTGCTGCACCTCGCCCACCCGTGCCTCTTGCTTTTCCCACTCGGTGCGCTCCTTGGCCGCTTTGTCTTCGGTCTCAGACAGCGCTTGCTTTAGGGTCGCCACTTCGGTTGTGGCCCCTGGCACATTCATGATGATCCTGTCATTTTACAACCACATTTTCTTTTATATATATATATAGACAAGGTATTACTTACCTTTGCTCTCCTCGAGCTGCCTCTTGGCAAGGCCGAGCTCTTTCTCGGACCCCTCGAGGTCCTGCTTTAGTGCGGCGACCTCCTCAGTCAGTGCGGCAGAGGTCAGCAGCGAAGCCTGCATACGCATACAGACATACTTATATTAGACTCCTGCATATATTATTTGATCCTCTATTCGGATTTTCTTTGTGAACACCAAACAAAGCATCAGGGGCTACTGTCTATGCGGTAATATTTTCCTATATTTTAAATACTTACCTCAAAGCCTGTTAGAAGGCTGGCACAGGCTTCAGTCAGTCCGCTCTTGGCGGACTGAACCTTCTTGATCACCGCACTCATAATAGTGCGGTGCTCTTCATCGATGGAAGCGCCGCGAAGCGCTCCCAACAGGTTATCCGGTGCCTCTAGATGGACAGAGGTCACCGGCATGGGCGTCTTGCCCCTTTTGGAAGGGGGGCGCCTGCCCGAGTCCGGAACCACTGGAGGTTCCGGCGCGGTGTTTGGCTGAGAGCCGAACTTGGAGCCCCCGGGAGCCTTGCTCCCTTTGCTCCTGGAGTCCGGAAGGTCGCCTTGAGGCGCCTCCGGTACTGTCTCCCCCCGGCTCGGTGCCTCCTGAGACAGTACCTCGGCATTGTTCGTAGGGCAAGGAGAGGTGGCGGTTGGAAGTGTATCACTATTCATGTCCGACGAGTCCAAGGAACCATCCGACGATGATACATCGATACGGGCTTGGGGCGGACTGCATAATCATATTCGACGTTAGGAGAAGCAGTGCGGCAAAGGTATGCTATGAGTTATTCTGGTATCCGAAATTTTACGACTTCGCCAGAGGCTTGGCCCTGAGCAGCCACTCGTCTTCGCCATCGGCGGCGGTGGTGGAACAGTCCGGAAGGAGAGTCCTTCCCTTCTTGGACCCTTCGGCCTCCCCGGTTGGGGCGGCCTTCCTCTTCTATTCTCCCCCGGCTGGAGGGGGAGAGTCTTCGTCTTCCTTCTCCTCGTTTTCTTGGGAGGAGTGCATCTTGGAGGTATCGGATGATGAGTCCGATACCACCTGGCAACGGGAACTCTTTCGGGTTCCCTTGGCCTTGTTCTTGGTCTTATCCGGCACCTCATAAGGAGCCAGAGTCCGCATCTCCGTCAGGAGAGCATCCGCAGGGTTTTCGGGCAGAGGGGCCGGACAGTTGATCTGCTCCGATGTCTCCACCCAGTCCTGTCAAAGGCATGGGAGCTCAGACCCCGCACATGATTAAGCTATGGGAAAGAAACACCCTATCAGATGTACAGAACTTACCGGATTCGCAGAACGCTTCGCGCTTAGCCCGCGGTCCTCGGTAAGAGAAGGAGGGACCTCGGCGCCCTTGAACACCACCCTCTAGACGTCTTTATGTGTCGTGTCGAAGAGCTCACTTAGAGTCTGGTGCCGGGCCGGGTCGAACTCCCATAAGTTGAAATCCCGTTGTTGACACGGGAGGATCCGGCGGAAGAGCATGACCTGGACTATGTTGACAAGCTTAAGTTTCTTGCTTATCATGTTCCGGATACACTTCTGGAGTCCGTCCAGCTCCACCAATGAACCCCAGGACAGGCCCTTCTCCTTCCAGGAAGTGAGCTGCGTGGGGATTCCGGATTGGAACTCGGGGGCCGCCACCCAGTTGGTGTCGCGCGGCTCGGTGATGTAGAACCACCCCGATTGCCACCCCTTTATGGTCTCCACGAAGGAACCCTCGAGCCATATAACGTTGGGCATTTTGCCCACCATGGCTCCGCCGCATTCCGCTTGTTGGCCGCCCACCACCTTCGGCTTGATATTGAAGGTCTTCAGCCACAGGCCGAAGTGGGGCCGGATGCGAAGGAAAGCCTCGCACACGACGATGAATGCCGAGATGTTGAGGATGAAATTCGGGGCCAGATCATCAAAGTCCAGCCCATAATAGAACATGAGGCCATGGACGAATGGATGGAGGGGAAACCCCAGTCCACGGACGAAGTAGGGGAGGAAAACCACCCTTTCGTGAGGTTCCGGGGTAGGGACGACCTGCCCCACGACTGGCAGCCGGTGCGCGATATCCGCGGCTCCACGTAACTTTTTGATGTGCCCCTCCGTGATGGAGGAGGCCATCCACTTTCCTCCCGCTCGGGACATGTTTGGAGAGAGTTGAGGAGGAGGATGCGGACTTGGGCGCTGGAGCTCGAGTGCGCGAGAATGGATAAGCAAGGAGGAAGAAGGCGTGTGTAGAAAAAGGTGAGATCTTATCCCTTTATAAGGGCGGACTAAACTATGCACCCCCACTTGCCTGGTAAAACTCGCTTATCCCCCAAGCGCCGTAATTGATGGCGTGGTTGGGTTACCCACGTCCGTATTGATGAGAATCCCGTAATAAGGCGAACACGATCTCTGCTTTGACAAGACGTGTCAAGAAACCGCCTCACGTTATGTGCGGGGGCTGGTTAAAGAAAAATGGTTCAAATAATTACCGGGCCGTGGCGTGATGTCATGCTGCCAAAACGTGTCAGCAGATTAGATTTGTGGTAGTATTATTCTCTCTACGGTGGTATGTGGAACTTATTTTGCAGGGTTAGACACTATCCTTGTATTCAAATTCTTCCGTGGTGTATTCAGAGGAGGAACCCGCCTTGCAATGCCGAAGACAACATCATTGAAGCCTGGTTCAGGGGCTACTGAGGGAGTCCTGGATTAGGGGGCCTCCGGATAGCCGGACTATATCCTTTGGCCGGACTGTTGGACTATGAAGATACGATATTGAAGACTTCGTCCCGTGTCCGGATGGGACTCTACTTGGTGTGGAAGGCAAGCTAGGGAATACGGATATGTATATCTCCTCCTTTTGTAACCGACCTTGTGTAACCCTAGCCCCTTCCGGTGTCTATATAAACCGAAGGGTTTTAGTCCGTAGGACAACATACAATCATACCATAGGCTAGCTTCTAGGGTTTAGCCTCTCCGATCTCGTGGTAGATCAACTCTTGTAATACCCATATTATCAAGAATAATCAAGCAGGACGTAGGGTTTTACCTCCATCAAGAGGGCCCGAACCTGGGTAAAACATCATGTCCCCTGCCTCCTGTTACCATCCGCCTTAGACGCACAGTTTGGGACCCCCTACCCGAGATCTGCCGGTTTTGACACCGACAGTGGCCATCAACCTCGGGCGCCACCAGCGCGAGCTCGATAATGCGAAGGCAGAGGCTTCCCTCGCAGCCTCCCGTGAAGCCTACTCCCGAGCTCTAGAAGAGGCTCGAGAAGCTGACTGCCGTCGCGAGGCCGCGGAGAAGCACGCGTGGGAGCTCCAAGCCTGGAGCACCGTCTTGGACAGCAGGTGGAGGCGCACAGGGCTCCCCTTGCATCGCTGAGGGGAAGCCCGCCAAGGAGGAAGAGATCCGTAAGCGCGAGGAGGTGCTGGCGCTGGAAGCTGTGGAGCGCAACCTTAAACTCGAACGGTTGGAGACAAGGGAGTGCCAGGTTGCTCAGGCGGAGGACGACGTCGGCGCGTGCGAGGCCAGGGCCCAGGAGGAGGTCGACCGCCGAGTGGCCCAGGCTCGCGCGGATCTTGAGAGCAGGCACAACCTGAAGCTGAAGCTCGTGGAAGCCAGGGCCGATGGTAGGACTGATGCCCTCAAGTCCTGGTTGATCGAGGTGGAGCAGCGCGAGGAGGCCGCCAACCGCCCTGGCCTCGGTGCAGGCTGAGCTGGCTTCCACCCGTGCTGATCTGCTCTCTCTTCGGCAGCGGGTCGCTAACGCCGAGTCCGTCGCGCGGTAGAACAAGGATGAAGTGCTTGAGCGGCGGACGTTGGAGCGTGTGCACGCCCCATGCTCGAGGACCTCAGGAATAGGGCGAACACCGCCCTGGGCCATATCTGCGATGAGAATGCTCCTCATACCCATGCGAACGACTACTCCAGCCACCTCCGCTTCTTCGCCGACGTGGTGACGCGCCTGCAGAATCGTTTCGAGAGGGCTCGCCAGCTTGTTGAAGAGAGGAGTTGCAGCCTGCTCGGGCGCGCGTTCTCCCGCGTCTTCAGCCATCTCCAGAATGCCGATCCCAACTTTGATTTTGACGCCTCCATTGCTCCCATACCTAAAGCCATCCGGGGAGACCTAGCACGATGGGTTGAAGACAACGTGGATGCGCTAGTCAGGGCCTTCGCTTCTGAAGACGACGCGGTGGTGGTCGCTGCAGACAAAGACGATATGATTGATGACCGCGATGCCGATGCCAGTGAAGGTGGAGGCAACGCCAACAACGGTGACAGCGACGCCAGCGGTGCATCTGAAGACAACATGGGGGACGCAGCGAGCGACATATCCGGCTGATCCCACGTTTCCCTACTGTTTGCCCTGTAAAAACTTAGGCGTGGCCCCGGAAGATTGTAAGAGCATTTTGAGAGGGGGAGCCCCTCATGTAAACAAATCACAGCTTTTTATCCTTTTGTGTCAAATTGTGTATGCGTCTTCACGAGCTCACGTATGCTGGGTCAAGGTTGCTGTTGCGGTTTACCTTAGCCTGGACGAGCCCAAAAGCGGCTCAGGAGATTGTGGGTTTCTAGGAAGCTCCTGAGGAATTCGCCGACACTCCCGAGGGGGCCGCGTGATAAGCGAGCGCCAGCCGTGGCGCGACACGTGCGTGGCTCATGTGCTTCGTGCCCAGCCCCGCTCGCGAGGGGGGAGCGACAGGCGCGAACTCCGAAATAAGGCAAGAACCAGACTGCGAGAAATAGCTCGAACGAGAAAAGACATCCCTCCCACGCGCATTAAACGAAAAAAATTCAACTTCAACTTAAATCCAAATCCAGAAGCCAGGGTTATAGAAAAGAGATCAAAAGCAAATGGCCGCATCTGGCGCCTAGTCTAGTCTTCGACGTCTTCTCACCAGCACAGAGCTAAGTGCTGCCACTGGGCGTGGAAGGGAGCCCCCGAGGCCCGAGGGCGGCTCTCCTGAGGCTCCGAGGCGTGTACAACCCCACTCATTATTACGTGAGAGTGTCACGGGTGGCGATCTTCACAGGCGTGAGCCTTAATTCATATGCCTGATGAGGGCCCCGCCTTGCGCCACCCCCTACCACCGCTGGGACGAACGGAAACCAGGACGGCCCAACGAGGGCAGAAGGGATGCCAGCGCCACCCTCGGCGACACGGGTCCTCTGCCGGGGGAAAGGTCGCCGGTGCCACCCCGACAGAGGGCCAACCTCCGGGAGTTGCCTTGCTCCGTGCGACGCGGGGAGGGGCCTTGCTCCTGGCCCCTCCTACGCAGCCCCCAGTGAGTCTCTCCTGATGGGGCGGGCATCGCCGTGCCGGAACCATCGCCTGGCGCCGTGACCTGGTTCATCTGTGGCTCATGGTTAGCGTAAGCTTGTCCCTGAGGGATTGGTGGTACCCTGTATCTGTTGTCGACGGCGCGGCTGGTGGGGCTCTCTGGCGGCTCTTGGAAGGCTTTAGCTCCTAATGCCTCCTCCTCCCATCCTGGACCAAGGAACGGGACGGGGTCGTCCTCCGGCATGTACTCCTGGTCCATCATGCAGGGCACGTAGGCCTCCAGGCCGCTGCCCCGAAGACCTCGCCGAAGTGCCCCACGCTCCATGTTGCTCGGCCTGTCATGCTGTCCTGAGGATGGCGGGGCGGCGCCTCACCAGGGCCGTGTGCGATGACGCTCGTGCCCGCATCCATCTGAGGTGGCGCAGGTGCGAGGGGGCGCCCTCCGCCGTGGATCGTGCTAATGTCGACGAAGCCCCCAGGCGCACTTGGGGGTACGCGGGCGCGGCGAGGCCCAACGTGGGATCCTGCCGCTGCCCGGGGCGTCAGCTGGTAGCAGAAGGGCGGTGCTCCCATGACCGCCGCGTCCAGTAGCTCGGCGACGTGTTCCCGCAGTGCATCCCGGCCGCTCTCCATTAGTCGGCACCGCAGCAGCTCCCGTGCCACCGTGAGTGCGGCCCGCATGTTCGCCTGCTCCCTCCTGGTGTGCGGTGCCGTCTCCGCGGCGTGGCTTGCGGCCCTTGCAGCAGCTCGCGTCTGCCGGGGAGTAAGAGCAGAGGGTGAGTGACCCCGCCGCCAACGCCCCGTGATGTTTGGCTGTGCGCGTGCCGCCTGAGACGCGGGGTTGAGGTCTTCCTGGGCAGGCAGCGCCGCCTGGGCGGGCCAGGCTACCCAGCGGTCGTTGTCAGCCCTCGGGTCGCCGGACATCGGAACCGCGGAGTGCCGGCGGATTGAATGGTGGAGAAGAGGCTCCGGCGCACCCCTACCTGGCGCGCCAAATGTAGGATCACGGGTTCCGGCAAAACCCTTAAGTTTCGAACACTGGGGTGTGTGCGAAGATTTCCCCCCTACCAATCCACGTCCTAACTCAGCTGAGATCGTACAAACTAACTCGACAAACTCGCAACACGGAGGACACAAGATTTATACTAGTTCGGGCCACCGTTGTGGTGTAATACCCTACTCCAGTGTGGTGGTGGTGGTGGATTGCCTCTGGGGCTGATGATGAATAGTACAAGGGGAAGAACAACCTCCTGAGGTTGAGGTGGGATGACCCACAAGTATAGGGGATCTATCATAGTCCTTTCGATAAGTAAGAGTGTCGAACCCAACGAGGAGCAGAAGGAAATGATAAGTGGTTTCCAGCAAGGTATTCTCAGCAAGTACTGAAATAAGTGGTAACAGATAGTTTTGTGATAGGATAATTTGTAACGAGCAACAAGTAACAAAAGTAAATAAGGTGCAGCAAGGTGTCCCAATCCTTTTTGTAGCAAAGGACAAGCCTAGACAAACTCTTATATAGAGAAAAGCGCTCCGGAGGACACATGGGAATATCATCAAGCTAATTTTCATCACGCTCATATGATTCGTGTCCGGTACTTTGATAATTTGGTATGTGGGTGGACCGGTGCTTGGGTACTGTCCTTACTTGGACAAGCATCCCACTTATGATAAACCTCTATTGCAAGCATCCACAACTACAACAAAAGTATTAAGGTAAACCTAACCATAGCATGAAACATATGGATCCAAATCAGCCCCTTACGAAGCAACACATAAACTAGGGTTTAAGCTTCTGTCACTCTAGCAACCCATCATCTACTTATTACTCCCCAATGCCTTCCTCTAGGCCCAAACAATGGTGAAGTGTCATGTAGTCGACGTTCACATGACGCCACTAGAGGGATGACAACATGCATCTCATCAAAGTATCGAACGAATACCAAATTCACATGACTACTGATAGCAAGACTTCTCCCATGTCCTCAGGAACAAACGTAACTACTCACAAAGCATAAACATGTTCATAATCAGAGGGGTATTAATATGCATATAGGATCTGAACATATGATCTTCCACCAATTAAACCAACTAGCATCAACTACAAGGAGTAATTAACACTACTAGCACCAATCCCGGACTTGGAGACAAGAATTGGATACAAGAGATGAACTAGGGTTTTGAGAGGAGATGGTGCTGATGAAGATCTTGATGGAGATTGCCCTCTCCCGATGAGAGGAGCGTTGGTGACGACGATGGCGATGATTTCCCCCTCCGGGAGGGAAGTTTCCCCGGCAGGACAGTTCTGCCAGAGCCCTAGATTGGTTCCGCCAAGGTTCCGCCTCGTGGCGGTGGAGTTTCGTCCGAGAAGATGGCTTCTTATTTTTTTCCATCGAAAGACTTCATATAGAAGAAGATGGCCACCGGAGGGCCACCAAGGGGCCCACGAGGTAGGGGGGCGCGCCCCCACCCTTGTGGGCAGGGTGTGCCCCCTGGTGAATCTCTTCCGTTGAGTATTTTTTATATATTCTGAAAATGTCTTCCATGAAGTTTCAGGACTTTTGGAGCTGTGCAGAATAGGTCTCTAATATTTGCTCCTTTTCCAGCCCAGAATCCCAGCTGCCGGCATTCTCCCTCTTTATGTAAACCTTCTAAAATAAGAGAGAATAGGCATACGTATTGTGACATAATGTGTAATAACAGCCCATAATGCAATAAATATCGATATAAAAGCATGATGCAAAATGGACGTATCAACTCCCCCAAGCTTAGACCTCGCTTGTCCTCAAGCGAAAAGCCGAAATCGAAAAATATGTCCACATGTTTAGAGATAGAGGTGTCGATAAAAAAATACGGACATGAGGGCATCATGATCATTCTTAGAACAACAACTTACATAATTCTTGTCATATGATTTCTTATGCTAGAGTGATAATTCAATCACAATTTCAAGTATGAATCGTAAATTTTATTGAAAACTAAGAAACTATAATCTCAGTCATTGGAGCAATTGCAATTTATCATAACATAGGAGAGAGTCAATGTATAAGAGCTTTTCAGCAAGTCCACATACTCAACTATCATATAGTCTTTCACAATTGCTGACACTCACGCAATACTTATGGGTATGGAATTTTAATCGGACACAAAGAAAGATAGGGGTTATAGTTTTGCCTCCCAACGTTTTTCCTCAAGGGTATTGTCAACAATAATAATTCATGAAAACTCACATCCAATTAGCCATATATACCAGGATCTTTCCAACATACTGTGCTTGCCAAAGGATAAAATGTAAAAAGGAAGGGTGAAGATCACCATGACTCTTATGCAATGTAGGAGATAAAAGTAAAAGATAGGCCCTTCACAGAGGGAAGCAGAGGTTGTCATGCGCTTTTATGGTTTGATGCAGAAAATCTTAGTGCGAAAGAACGTCACTTTATATTGCCACTTGTGATATGGACCTTTACTATGCAGTCTGTCACTTTTATTTCTTCCATGTCACATGATCGTATAAAGTTTATTTTCTCCCACACTAATAAGTCATACATATTTAGAGAGCAATTTTTATTGCTTTGCACCAATGACAACTTACTTGGAGGATCTTACTCAATCCATAGGTAGGTATGGTGGACTTCATGGCAAAACTGGTTTAAGGGTATTTGGAAGCACAAGTAGTATCTCTACTTGGTGCGATGAATTTGGCTAGAATGAGAGGGAAAGGCAAGCTCAACCATGTTGGATGATCCATGACAATATAATTTATCCAGATGTAAGAAAACATAACCCATAACGTTGTCTTCCTTGTCCAACATCAACTCTTTAGCATGTCATATTTTAATGAGTGCTCACAATCATAAAAGATGTCCAAGATAGTGTATCTATATGTGAATACCTCTCTTTCTTTATTACTTCCTATTAATTGCAACGATGACCAAAACTATGTTTGTCAACTCTCAACAACTTTTATTCATCATACTTTTTCTATTTGAGCTCATTACTCTCCATTAGACTCACATGATCTCTTTGTTTCTTTTTATTTCTTTCTCTTTTTCTTTTATTAACTTAGGATCATGGCAAAAGAATCAAGCCCTTGACTCAACACTAATCTTTATAATATAGCTCATGGACTCGATTACATAGAAGGATTATAAAGCAAAACTCACAACTAGATCATACTACGAACTTTTATTCTACTAGATCGAGATATTACCAAAAGGATCAAACTAAGAAAAACCATAAAGATAAAAGTGATGGTGATATGATACCGGGGCACTCCCCCAAGCTTGGCAGTTGCCAAGGGGAGAGCCCATACCCGATG
Source organism: Triticum dicoccoides (assembly GCF_002162155.2). NCBI lineage: Eukaryota > Viridiplantae > Streptophyta > Magnoliopsida > Poales > Poaceae > Triticum > Triticum dicoccoides. The sequence goes on from NC_041382.1 coordinate 419,682,321, forward strand.
CTCAGTTCTTCTTTGTTGGTGAAGAAGGTGGAGTTGTTGATGATGGATAGTCACACATCGAGCGTAGGAGGTCTTCTAACTTGCGGATAATGCCTTTGAGTGCAATGATATGCTCCTTCAACAAAATATTTTCACGTGTGAGATACTTATTTTGTATACGAGCTAACTCAATCATCTTGAAAGCTTCGATCTTAGTTGGGGTAAGAAGATTGTGATCAAGTTAAAGGATGTCTTCTGTTGCCGGAACTTCGTCCTCCATGGCCTTCTTGATCCCTTCATCCTTGCTGATCTCCATGGGTTCTTCTCTCTTCAGCTCTATCTTCATTAGCCAATCATCATTGCCCTCAGGGTTGGAGGAGGAGGGAGACGACATAGTGCCTGGCCTTGACAACCCTGACAGAAAACAGCTCGAAACAAAGACAGGAGATTTTTGCGTGATACGAGGGTCAAAACCCCTGGGAGATTATATAATGAATTTTTATCGACCAAAATACGTGTCGTGTAAGAAAACGGAGTCCGGGAAGCGCACGAGGTGCCCATGAGGTAGGGGGCACGCCCTCCACCCTCATGGAGGCCTCGTGTCCTTCCCAGACTGCTACTTATTTTTCTATTTTTCTAAATATTCCAAAACGGAGAAATATTGCCTTAAAAACTGTTTTGGGGTCGGTTTACTTACCGTACCACATACCTATTCCCTTTCGGAGTCTGAAACGTTCCGGAAAGTGTCTCTTATGTATTCCTCTAGGTTACGGTTTCAATAATATTGGTTTCAACATTTATGGGATTACCTGAGATATAATGTTTTATTCTTTGACTGTTCACCACCTTCGGATTTGTACCTTCGAAGTTTTTGATTTTTATGGCACCGAAACGATAGACCTCCTCGATAACGTAAGGACCTTCCCATTTAGAGAGAAGTTTTCCTGCAAAAAATCTTAAACGAGAGTTGTATAGCAATACATAATCACCTACATTAAACTCGCGCTTTTGTATCCTTTTATCATGCCATCTTTTAACTTTTTCTTTAAACAACTTGGCATTTTCGTAGGCTTGGGTTCTCCATTCATTGAGTGAGCTAATATCAAATAACCTCTTCTCGCAAGTTTAAAATCATAATTGAGTTCTTTAATAACCCAATATGCCTTGTGTTCTAGTTCGAGAGGTAAGTGACATGTTTTTCAATAAACCATTTTATACGGAGACATACCCATAGGATTTTTATACGCAATTCTATAGGCCCATAATGCATCATCAAGTTTCTTGGACCAATTCTTTCTAGATCTATTAATGATCTTTTGCAAAATTAATTTGAGCTCTCTATTACTCAATTCTACTTGACCACTAGACTGTGGGTGATAAGGATATGGAATTATATGATTAACATCATATTTAGCAAGCATTTTACGAAAAGCACCATGAATAAAATGTGAACCACCATCACTCATTGAATATATAGGGACTCCAAACCTTGGAAAAATAACTTCTTTAAGCATTTTAATAGAAGTGTTATGATCATCACTACTAGTTGGAATAGCTTCTACCCACTTAGTAACGTAATCAACAGCAACTAAAATATGTGTATATCCATTAGAGGAAGGAAAGGGTCCCATATAATCAAAGCCCCAAACATCAAATGGTTCAATAACGAGTGAATAATTCATAGGCATTTCTTGACATCTACTAATATTACCAATTCTTTGACATTCATCACAAGATAATACAAACTTACGGGCATCCTTGAAGAGAGTAGGCCAATAAAAACCAGACTGCAATACCTTATGTGCAGTCCTATCTCCAGCATGGTGTCCTCCATAAGCTTCGGAGTGACACTTGCGTAGGATCTATTCCTGTTCATGGTCAGGTACACAACGTCTAATAACACCATCTACTCCTTCTTTATAAAGATGTGGGTCATCCCAAAAGTAATGCCTCAAATCATAGAATAACTTTTTCTTTTGTTGGTATGTGAAACTAGGTGGTATGAATTTAGCAACAATATAATTAGCATAATCATCATACCATGGAGCAGTATGAGAAGCATTTATGACATTTAATTGCTCATCAGGAAATCTATCATCAATAGGTAGTGGGTCATCAAGCACATTTTCTAACCTAGACAAGTTGTCTGCGACGGGGTTCTCAGCTCCCTTTATATCAACAATATGTAAGTCAAATTTTGTAGCAAGAGAACCCATCTAATAAGTCTAGGTTTAGCATCTTTCTTTTCCATAAGATATTTAATAGCAGCATGATCGGTGTGAATAGTTACTTTAGAATCAACAATATAAGGTCTGAACTTATCACAAGCAAATACAACTGCTAAGAATTCTTTTTCAGTAGTAGCATAATTTCTTTGATCATTGTCTAGGGTTTTACTAGCATATTGAATACCATTTAATTTCTTATCAACTCTTTGTCCTAGAACAACACGTATAGCATAATCACTAGCCTCACACATAATTTCAAAGGGTAAATTCCAATCAGGTGGCTGAACAATAGGTGCAGAGATCAATGCTTTCTTAAGTATTTCAAATGCTTCTACACAATCATCATAAAAAAACAAATGGTATATCTTTTTGTAATAAATTAGTCGGAGGCCGGGAAATTTTTGAGAAGTCCTTAATGAACCTCCTATAAAATCCGGCATGGCCAAGGAAACTTCTTATACCTTTAATGTCCTTGGGACATGGCATCTTCTCAATAGCATCAACTTTGGCTTTATCAACTTCAATACCTCTTTCAGAAACTTTGTGCCCCAAGACAATACCTTCATTAACCATAAAGTGGCACTTTTCCCAATTCAAGACAAGATTAGTTTCTTCACATCTCTGCAAAACTCGATCAAGGTTTCTCAAGCAATCATCAAAAGAAGATCCATAGACAGAGAAATCGTCCATGAAAACCTCACAAATCTTTTCACAAAAGTCAGAGAATATAGCCATCATGCATCTTTGAAAGGTAGCAGGTGCATTACATAGACCAAAATGCATACGTCTATAAGCAAAAGTACCAAAAGGGCAAGTAAAAGTAGTCTTTGATTGATCTTTGGCTGACATAGGTATTTGAGAGAAATCAGAATAACCATGTAGAAAGCAAAAATGTGTATGTTTGGATAATCTTTATAGAATTTTATCGATAAAAGGTAAAGGGTAATGATCCTTTTTAGTGGCCTTATTTAATTAGCGGAAATCAATTACCATCCTATAACCTGTAATAATTCTTTGAGGAATCAATTCATCTTTATCATTAGGAATGACAGTAATACCTCCCTTCTTAGGGACACAATGGATAGGACTTACCCACTGACTATCAGCAACGGGATAGATTATACCTGCCTCAAGGAGCTTTAGTATTTCCTTTCTTACCACTTCTTTCATTTTAGGATTCAACCGTCGTTGATGATCACGAACTGGTTTAGCATCTTCTTCCAAATTAATTTTATGTTGACATAGAGTGGGACTAATGCCCTTAAGATCATCAAGAGTATACCCAGTAGCAGCACAGTGCTTCTTCAGAGTTTTCAATAATCTCTCTTCCTCATGCTCTGAAAGGTTAGCACTAATAATAATAGGATATATCTTTTTCTCACCAAGATAAGCATATTTAAGAGTATCAGGTAACGGTTTAAGCTCAAACACGGGATCACCCTTGGGTGGAGGAGGATCCCCTTAGATTTCAACAGGCAAATTGTGTTTCAGAATAAGTTCCTGTTTAAAGAATACTTCATCTATTTCCCTTCTTTCATTCATAAACATATCATTTTCATGGTCTAGCAAATATTGTTCAAAAGGATCACTAGGAGGTACGGCAATAGAAGCAAGACCAATAATTTCATGCTTACTAGGTAATTCTTCTTCACGATGTTGTCTACTAAATTTAGAGAAATTAAATTCATGAGACATATCATCTAAACCGATAGTAACAACATCCCTTTTGACATCTATGGTAGCATTAACAGTGTTCAGGAAGGGTCTACCAAATATAATGGGACAAAAGCTATCTTGTGGTGAACCAAGAACAAGAAAATCAATAGGATATTTAGTTTTCCCACACAAGACTTCAACATCTCTAACAATTCCCGTTGGTGAAATAGTATCTCTATTGGCAAGTTTAATTATGACATCAATATCTTCTATCTCAGCAGGTGCAATATCATGCATAATTTCTTTGTATGAGGAATAAGGTATTGCACTAGCACTAGCACCCATATCACATAAGCCATGATAACAATGATCTCCTATTTTAACAGAAATAACAGGCATGCCTACCACCGGTCTGTTTTTATCTTTAGCACAAGGTTTAGAAATTCTAGCAGTCTCATCAAGGAAATGAATAACATGCCCATCAATATTATCAGACAAGAGATATTTAACAATAGCAATATCAGGTTCAACTTTAATTTGCTCATGAGGTGTATAAGTTTTAATATTGCTTTTTCGAACCCCAGTTGAAGCTTTAGCATGATCTTTTATCCTGATAGGAAAAGGTGGTTTCTCAACATAAGAAGTAGGAACAATAGGATCATTATAAGTGACAATCTTTTCTTCAACTTTAATAGGTGCAACTACTTTTACTTCTATGGGAGGATGATATTTAAACCACTTCTCCTTGGGGAGATCAACATAAGTAGCAAAAGATTCACAGAAAGAAGCTACTATCTTAGAGTCAAGTCCATATTTAGTGCTAAATTTACGGAAAATATCGGTATCCATAAAAGATTTAACACAATCAAAACTAGGTGTCATACCTGACTCCTTACCTTTGTCGAGGTCCCAATCTTCAGAGTTGCGTTTAATTCTTTCTAATAAATCCCATTTGAATTCAATAGTCTTCATCATAAAAGAGCCAGCACAAAAAGTATCAAGCATGGTGCGATTGCTATCAGAAAGCCGGGCATAACATTTTTGAATAATCATTTCTCTCGAGAGCTCATGATTGGGGCATGAATATAACATTGATTTAAGCCTCCCCCAAGCTTGAGCGATGCTTTCTCCTTCGCGAGGCCAAAAATTATATATATAATTGCGATCACGGTGAACAAGATGCATAGGATAAAACTTCTAATGAAATTCCAATTTCAATCGTTTGTAATTCCAAGACCCCATATCATCACATAGCCTATACCATGTTGATGCATCTCCCTTTAAAGATAAAGGGAAGACCTTCTTATTAACAACATCTCTGGGTATACCTGCAAGCTTAAATAATCCACAAACTTCATGCACATATATTAGATGCTCATCAGGATGTTTTGTTCCATCTCCTAAAAAGGGATTAGCTAGCAGTTTTTCTATCATACCCGAAGGAATTTCAAAGCAAACATTTTCATTTTCAGTAGGTTCAGTAGGTTGAGGAGCAACTCTTTTCTCTACTGGTCGGGGTGAAGATACCCTGAACAAGCCCCTCAGAGGATTACTTTCCATAGTAACAAGTGACAGTAAATTTTAGCACACTATATAAATTTTTCCTTACCAAATTCCACCTACCAAAGGCGCTTCACTCCCCGGCAACAGCGCCAGAAAAGAGTCTTGATGACCCACAAGTATAGGGGATTTATCGTAGTCCTTTCGATAAGTAAGAGTGCCGAACCCAACGAGGAGCAGAAGGAAATGATAAGCGGTTTCCAGCAAGGTATTCTCAGCAAGTACTGAAATAAGTGGTAACAGATAGTTTTGTGATAGCATAATTTGTAACGAGCAACAAGTAACAAAAGTAAATAAGGTGCAGCAAGGTGGCCCAATCCTTTTTGTAGCAAAGGACAAGCCTGGACAAACTCTTATATAGAGAAAAGTGCTCCCGAGGACACATGGGAATATCATCAAGCTAGTTTTCATCACGCTCATATGATTCGCATTCGGTACTTTGATAATTTGGTATGTGGGTGGACCGGTGCTTGGGTACTGTCCTTACTTGGACAAGCATCCCACTTATGATTAACCTCTATTGCAAGCATCTGCAACTACAACAAAAGTAATAAGGTAAACCTAACCATAGCATGAAACATATGGATCCAAATCAGCCCCTTACGAAGCAACGCATAAAATAGGGTTTAAGATTCTGTCACTCTAGCAACCCATTATCTACTTATTACTCCCCAATGCCTTCCTCTAGGCCCAAACAATGGTGATGTGTCATGTAGTCGACGTTCACATGACACCACTAGAGGGATGACAACATACATCTCATCAAAATATCGAATGAATACCAAATTCACATGACTACTAATAGCAAGACTTCTCCCATGTCCTCAGGAACAAACGTAACTACTCACAAAGCATAAACATGTTCATAATCAGAGGGGTATTAATATGCATATAGGATTTTAACATATGATCTTCCACCAATTAAACCAACTAGCATCAACTACAAGGAGTAATTAACACTACTAGCAACCTACTAGCACCAATCCCGGACTTGGAGACAAGAATTGGATACAAGAGATGAACTAGGGTTTTGAGAGGAGATGGTGCTGATGAAGATGTTGATGGAGATTGCCCTCTCCCGATGAGAGGAGCGTTGGTGACGACGATGGTGATGATTTCCCCCTCCGGGAGGGAAGTTTCCCAGGCAGAACAGCTCTGCCGGAGCCCTAGATTGGTTCCGCCAAGGTTCTGCCTCATGGCGGTGGAGTTTCATCCGAGAAGATGGCTTCTTTTTTTCCCATCGAAAGACTTCATATAGTAGAAGATGGCCACCGAAGGGCCACCAGGGGGCCCACGAGGTAGGGGGGGCGCCCAGGGGGTAGGGGGCGTGCCCAGGGGGTAGGGCGCGCCCCCCACCCTCGTGGGTAGGGTGTGGCCCCCCTGGTGAATCTCTTCCGCTGAGTATTTTTTATATATTCTAAAAACGTCTTTCGTGAAGTTTCAGGACTTCTTGAGCTGTGCAAAATAGGTCTCTAATATTTGCTCCTTTTCCAGCCCAGAATCCCAGCTGCCGGCATTCTCCCTCTTCATGTAAACCTTGTAAAATAAGAGAGAATAGGCATAAGTAAAGTGACATAATGTGTAATAACAGCCCATAATGCAATAAATATTGATATAAAAGCATGATGAAAAATGGACGTATCAAGGTGTTCTTGTGCTTGGTGAACTTGTGTGTGTGAGGATCCGGTCCAAGATGAGATCTCTCTCTACGGTGGTGGGTAGTCCTATTTATAGAGGCCCTGGTCCTCTCTGTTGGGGAACGTAGTAATTTCAAAAATATTCCTACGCACACGCAAGATCATGGTGATGCATAGCAACGAGAGAGGAGAGTGTTGTCTACGTACCCTCATAGACCGAAAGCGGAAGCGTTAGCACAACGCGGTTGATGTAGTCGTACGTCTTCACCGCCCGACCGATCAAGCACCGAAACTACGGCACCTCCGAGTTCTAGCACACGTTCAGCTCGATGACGATCCCCGGACTCCGATCCAGTAGAATGTCGGGGAAGAGTTCCGTCAGCACGTCGGTGTGGTGACGATCTTGATGTTCTACCATCGCTGGGCTTCGCCTAAGCACCGCTACAATATTATCGAGGATTATGGTGGAAGGGGGCACCGCACACGGCTAAGAGATCAATGATCAATTGTTGTGTCTTTGGGGTGCCCCCCTGCACCCGTATATAAAGGAGCAAGGGAGGAGGAGGCCGGCCCTAGGAGGGGGCGCGCCAAGTGTGGAGTCCTACTAGGACTCCCTAATCCTAGTAGGATTCCACCTCCCATATGGAATAGGAAAAGAGGAAGGGAAAAGGAGAAGGAAGGAAGGGGGCGCCCCCTTCCCTAGTCCAATTTGGACCAGACCAAGGGGAGGGGTGCGACCACCCTTGAGTCCCTTTTCCTTCTTTCCCGTATGGCCCAATAAGGCCCAATACGTATTCACGTAACTCTTCAGTACTCCGAAAAATACCCGAATCGACGAGGGGGGGGGCGGGGAAAGCTACAGGCCCAAAACCTTCGACCCTTCTTTCTATATGGGGGTGCCCGGGGCACCTCATCTTGTCATTTTGTTGCGGAACCTTTCCGATGTCCGAATATAGTCGTCCAATATATCGATCTTTACGTCTCGACCATTTCGAGACTCCTCGTCATGTCCCTAATCTCATACGGGACTCTGAACTCCTTCAGTACATCAAAACTCATAAACTCATAATATAACTGTCATCGAAACCTTAAGCGTGCGGACCCTATGGGTTCGAGAACAATGTAGACATGACCGAGACACGTCTCCGGTCAATAACCAATAGCGGAACCTGGATGCTCATATTGGCTCCCACATATTCTACGAAGATCTTTATCAGTCAGACCGCATAACAACATACGTTGTTCCCTTTGTCATCGGTATGTTACTTGCCCGAGATTCGATCGTCGGTATCTCAATACCTAGTTCAATCTCATTACTGGTAAGTCTCTTTACTCGTTCCGTAATACATCATCCTGCAACTAACTCATTAGTTGCAATGCTTGCAAGGCTTAAGTGATGTGCATTACCGAGAGGGCCCAGAGATACCTCTCCGACAATCGGAGTGACAAATCCTAATCTCGAAATACGCCAACCCAACAAGTACCTTCGGAGACACCTGTAGAGCACCTTTATAATCACCCAATTATGTTGTGACGTTTGGTGGCACACAAAGTGTTCCTCCGGTAAACGGGAGTTGCATAATCTCATAGTCATAGGAACATGTATAAGTCATGAAGAAAGCAATAGCAATAAACTAAACGATCAAGTGCTATGCTAACGGAATGGGTCAAGTCAATCACATCATTCTCCTAATGATGTGATTCCATTAATCAAGTGACAACTCATGTCTATGGTTAGGAAACATAACCATCTTTGATCAACGAGCTAGTCAAGTAGAGGCATACTAGTGACACTCTGTTTGTCTATGTATTCACACATGTATTATGTTTCCGGTTAATACAATTCTAGAATGAATAATAAACATTTATCATGATATAAGGAAATAAATAATAACTTTATTATTGCCTCTAGGGCATATTTCCTTCAGTCTCCCACTTGCACTAGAGTCAATAATCTAGTTCACATCGCCATGTGATTTAACATCAATAGTTCACATCATCATGTTATTAACACCCATAGTTCACATTGACATGTGACCAACACCCAAAGGGTTTACTAGAGTCAATAATCTAGTTCACATCGCTATGTGATTAACACCCAAAGAGTACTGAGGTGTGATCATGTTTTGCTTGTGAGAGAAGTTTAGTCAACGGGTCTGCCACATTCAGAATCGTAAGTATTTTGCAAATTTCTATGTCAACAATGCTATGCATGGAGCTACTCTAGCTAATTGCTCCCACTTTCAATATGTATCCAGATTGAGACTTAGAGTCATCTGGATCAGTGTCAAAACTTGCATCGACGTAACCCTTTACGACGAACCTTTTGTCACCTCCATAATCGAGAAACATATCCTTATTCCACTAAGGATAATTTTGACCAATGTCCAGTGATCTACTCCTAGATCACTATTGTACTCCTTTGCCAAACTCAAGGCAGGGTATACAATAGGTCTGGTACACAGCATGGCATACTTTATAGAACCTATGGCTCAGGCATAGGGAATGACTTTCATTCTCTCTCTATCTTCTGCCGTGGTCGGGTTTTGAGTCTTACTCAACTTCACACCTTGTAACACAGGCAAGAACTCCTTTTTGACTGTTCCATTTTGAACTACTTCAAAATCTTGTCAAGGTATGTACTCATTGAAAAAACTTATCAAGCGTATTGATCAATCTCTATAGATCTTGATGATCAATATGTAAGCAGCTTCACCGAGGTCTTTCTTTGAAAAACTCCTTTTAAACATTCCTTTATGCTTTGCAGAATAATTCTACGTTATCTCCGATCAAAAATATGTCTTTCACATATACTTATTAGAAATGTTGTAGTGCTCCCACACACTTTCTTGTAAATACAGGCTTCACTGCTAGTCTGTATAAAACTATGTGCTTTGATCAACTTATCAAAGCGTATATTCCAACTCCGAGATGCTTGCACCAGTCCATAGATGGATCGCTGGAGCTTGCATATTTTGTTAGTACCTTTAGGATTGACAAAACCTTCTGGTTGCATCATATACAACTATTCTTTAATAAATCCATTAAGGAATGCAGTTTTGTTTATCCATTTGCCAGATTTCATAAAATGCGGCAATTGCTAACATAATTCGGACAGACTTAAGCATAGATACGAGTGAGAAACTCTCATCGTAGTCAACACCTTGAACTTGTCGAAAAACCTTTTTGCGACAATTCTAGCTTTGTAGATAGTAACACTACTATCAGCGTCCGTCTTCCTCTTGAAGATCCATTTAATCTCAATGGCTCGCCGATCATTGGGCAAGTCAATCAAAGTCCATACTTTGTTCTCATACATGGATCTCATCTCAGATTTCATGGCCTCAAGCCATTTCGCGGAATCTAGGCTCATCATCGCTTCCTCATAGTTCGTAGGCTCGTCATGGTCAAGTAACATGACCTCCAGAACAGGATTACCGTACCACTCTAGTGCGGATCTCACTCCGGTTTACCTACGAGGTTCGGTAGTAACTTGATCTGAAGTTACATGATCATCATCATTAGCTTCCTCACTAATCGGTGTAGTAGTCACAGGAACAGATTTCTGTGATGGACTACTTTCCAATAAGGGAGCAGGTACAGCTACCTCATCAAGTTCTACTTTCCTCCCACACACTTCTTTCGAGAGAAACTCCTTTTCTAGAAAGGATCCATTCAAAGCAACGAATATATTGCCTTCGGATCTGTGATAGAAGGTGTACCCAACATTTTCTTTTGGGTATCCTATGAAGACGCACTTCTCCGATTTGGGTTAGAGCTTATCAGGTTGAAACTTTTTCACATAAGCATTGCAACCTCAAACTTTAAGAAACGACAGCTTAGGTTTCTTGCCAAACCATAGTTCATACGGTGTCGTCTCAACGGATTTAGATGGTGCCCTATTTAACGTGAATGCGACTGTCTCTAATGCATAACCCCAAAACGATAGTGGTAGATTGGTAAGAGACATCATAGATCGCACCATATCTAATAAAGTACGGTTATGGCGTTCGGACACACCATTATGCTGTGGTGTTCCAGGTGGCGTGAGTAGTGAAACTATTTCACATTGTTTTTAACTGAAGGCCAAACTCGTAACTCAAATATTTTACTTCTACGATCATATCGTAGAAACTTTTATTTTTCTCACGATGATTCTCCACTTCACTCTGAAATTTTTTGAACTTTTCAAATGTTTCAGACTTGTGTTTCATCAAGTAGATATACTCATATCTGCTCAAATCATCTGTGAAGATCAGAAAATAATGATACCTGCCACGAGACTCAATATTCATCGGACCACATACATCAGTATGTATGATTTCCAACAAATCTGTTGCCCGCTCCATTGTTCCGGAGAACAAAGTCTTAGTCATCTTGCCCATGAGGCATGGTTCGCAAGCATCAACTGATTCATAATCAAGTTATTCCAAAAGCCCATCAGCATGGATTTTCTTCATGCGCTTTACAACAATATGACCTAAACGGCAGTGCCACAAATAAATTGCACCATCATTATTAAATTTGCATCTTTTGGTTTCAATATTATGAATATGTGTATCACTACGATCGAGATCCAATGAACCGTTTTCATTGGGTGTGTAACCATATAAGGTTTTGTTCATGTAAACAGAACAACAATTTATTCTCTTACTTAAATGAATAACCGTATTGCAATAAACATGATCAAATCATATTCATGCTCAACGCAAACACCAAATAACACTTATTTAGGTTCAACACTAATCCCAAAAGTATAGGGAGTGTGCGATGATGATCATATCAATCTTGGAACTACTTCCAACACACATCGTCACTTCACCCTTAACTAGTCTATGTTCATTCTGCAACTCCCATTTCGAGTTACTACTCTTAGAAACTGAACCAGTATCAAATACCGAGGGGTTGCTACGAACACTAGTAAAATACACATCAATAATCTGTATATCAAATATACCTTTGTTCACTTTGCCATACTTCTTATCCGCCAAATACTTGGGGCAGTTCCGCTTCCAGTGACCAGTCCCTTTGCAGTAGAAGCACTTAGTCTCAGGCTTAGGACCAGACTTGGGCTTCTTCACTTGAGCAGCAACTTGCTTGCCGTTCTTCTTGAAGTTCCCCTTCTTCCCTTTGCCCTTTTCTTGAAACTAGTGGTCTTGTCTACCATCAACACTTGATATTTTTCTTGATTTCTACCTTCGTCGATTTCAGCATTACGAAGAGCTTGGGAATCGTTTCCGTTATCCCTTGCATATCATAGTTCATCATGAAGTTCTACTAACTTGGTGATGGTGACTAGAGAATTCTGTCAATCACTATTTTATCTGGAAGATTAACTCCCACTTGATTCAAGCGATTGTAGTACCCAGACAATCTGAGCACATGCTCACTGCTTGAGCTATTCTCCTCCATCTTTTAGCTATAGAACTTGTTGGAGACTTCATATCTCTCAACTCAGGTATTTGCTTGAAATATTAACTTCAACTCCTGGAACATCTCATATGGTCCATGACGTTCAAAACGTCTTTGAAGTCCCGATTCTAAGCCGTTTGAGCATGGTGCACTAAACTATCAAGTAGTCATCATATTGAGGTAGCCAAATGTTCATAACATCTGCATCTGCTCCTGCAATAGGTTTGTCACCTAGCGGTGCATCAAAGACATAATTCTTCTGTGCAGCAATGAGGATAAACCTCAAATCACGGATCCAATCCGCATCATTGCTACTAACATATTTCAACTTAGTTTTCTCTAGGAACATATCAAAAATAAAACAGGGGAGCTAAACGCGAGCTATTGATCTACAACATAGATATGCTAATACTACCAGGACTAAGTTAATAATAAATTAAAGTTCAATTAATCATATTACTTAAGAACTCCCACTTAGATAGACATCCCTCTAATCCTCTAAGTGATCACGTGATCCAAATCAACTAAACCATGTCCGATCATCACATGAGATGGAGTAGTTTCAATGGTGAACATCACTATGTTGATCATATCTACTATATGATTCACGCTCGACCTTTCGGTCTCCGTGTTCCGAGGCCATATCTGTTATATGCTAGGCTCGTCAAGTTTAACCTAAGTATTCCGCGTGTGCAACTGTTTTGCACCCGTTGTATTTGAACGTAGAGCCTATCACACCCGATCATCACATGGTGTCTCAGCACGAAGAACTTTCGCAACGGTGCATACTCAGGGAGAACACTTATACTTTGATAATTTAGTGAGGGATCATCTTATAATGCTACCGTCAAACAAAGCAAGATAGGATGCATAAAAGATAAACATCACATGCAATCAATATAAGTGATATGATATGGCCATCATCATCGTGTACTTGTGATCTCCATCTCCGAAGTACCGTCATGATCACCATCGTCACAGGCGTGACACCTTGATCTCCATCGTAGCATCGTTGTAGTCTCGCCAATCTTATGCTTCCACGACTATCACTACCGCTTAGTGATAAAGTAAAGCATTACAGTGCGATTGCATTGCATACAATAAAGCGACAACCATATGGCTCCTGCCAGTTGCTGATAACTCGGTTACAAAACTTGATCATCTCATACAATAAAATTTAGCATCATGTCTTGACCATATCACATCACAACATGCCCTGCAAAAACAAGTTAGACGTCCTCTACTTTGTTGTTGCAAGTTTTACGTGGCTGCTACGGGCTTAGCAAGAACCGTTCTTACCTACGCATCAAAACCACAACGATAGTTTGTCAAGTTGGTGCTGTTTTAACCTTCACAAGGACCGGGCGTAGCCACACTCAGTTCAACTAAACTTGGAGAAACTGACACCCGCCAGCCACTTGTGTGCAAAGCACGTCGGTAGAACCAGTCTCGCGTAAGCGTACGCTTAATGTCGATCCGGTCTGCTTCATCCAACAATACCGCCGAACCAAAGTATGACATGCTGGTAAGCAGTATGACTTATATCGCCCACAACTCACTTGTGTTCTACTCGTGCATAACATCAACGCATAAAACCTAGGCTCTGATGCCACTATTGGGGAACGTAGTAATTTCAAAAATATTCCTACGCACATGCAAGATCATGGTGATGCATAGCAACGAGAGAGGAGAGTGTTGTCTACGTACCCTCATAGACCGAAAGCGGAAGCGTTAGAACAACGCGGTTGATGTAGTCGTACGTCTTCACGGCCCGACCGATCAAGCACCGAAACTACGGTACCTCCGAGTTCTAGCACATGTTCAGCTCGATGACGATCCCCGAACTCCGATCCAGTAGAATGTCGGGGAAGAGTTCCGTCACGACGGCGTGGTGACAATCTTGATGTTCTACCATCGCAGGGCTTCGCCTAAGCACCGCTACAATATTATCGACGATTATGGTGGAAGGGGGCACCGCACACGGCTAAGAGATCAATGATCAATTGTTGTGTCTTTGGGGTGCCCCCCTGCACCCGTATATAAAGGAGCAAGGGAGGAGGAGGCCGGCCCTAGGAGGGGGCACGCCAAGTGTGGAGTCCTACTAGGACTCCCTAGTCCTAGTAGGATTCCACCTCCCATATGGAATAGGAAAAGAGGAAGGGAAAAGGAGAAGGAAGGAAGGGGGCGCCCCCCTTCCCTAGTCCAATTCGGACCAGACCAAGGGGAGGGGTGCGGCCACCCTTGAGGCCCTTTTTCCTTCTTTCCCGTATGGCCCAATAAGACCCAATACGTATTCCCGTAACTCTCCGGTACTCCGAAAAATACCTGAATCACTCGGAACCTTTCCGATGTCCGAATATAGTCGTCCAATATATCGATCTTTACGTCTCGACCATTTCGAGACTCCTCGTCATGTCCCCGATCTCATCCGGGACTCCGAACTCCTTCGGTACATCAAAACTCATAAACTCATAATGTAACTGTCATCAAAACCTTAAGTGTGCGGACCCTACGGGTTCGAGAACAATGTAGACATGACCGAGACACGTCTCCGGTCAATAACCAATAGCGGAACCTAGATGCTCATATTGGCTCCCACATATTCTACGAAGATCTTTATCGGTCAGACTGCATAACAACATACGTTGTTCCCTTTGTCATCGGTATGTAACTTTCCCGAGATTCGATCGTCGGTATCTCAATACCTAGTTCAATCTCGTTACATGCAAGTCTCTTTACTCGTTCCGTAATACATCATCCTGCAACTAACTCATTAGTTGCAATGCTTGCAAGGCTTAGGTGATGTGCATTACCGAGAGGGCCCAGAGATACCTCTCCGACAATCGGAGTGACAAATCCTATTTTTAAAATACACCAACCCAACAAGTACCTTCGGAGACACCCGTAGAGCACCTTTATAATCACACAGTTACGTTGTGATGTTTGGTGGCACACAAAGTGTTCCTCCGGTAGACGGGAGTTGCATAATCTCATAGTCATAGGAACATGTATAAGTCATGAAGAAAGCAATAGCAACAAACTAAACGATCAAGTGCTATGCTAACGGAATGGGTCAAGTCAATCACATCATTCTCCTAATGATGTGATCCCGTTAAGCAAATGACAACTCATGTCTATGGTTAGGAAACATAACCATGTTTGATCAACGAGCTAGTCAAGTAGAGGCATACTAGTGACACTCTGTTTGTCTATGTATTCACACATGTATTATGTTTCTGGTTAATACAATTCTAGTATGAATAATAAACATTTATCATGATATAAGGAAATAAATAATAACTTTATTATTGCCTCTAGGGCATATTTCCTTCACTCTCCCCAAATATTGAGCGGGAAGGGAGCCAACAATGGCCAATTTGAAAGGGGGCAGCTAGTACATCTTATCCTAACAAAAGTGGTCTTCTCCTGCAAAAGGCTCTGGTGGTGACGCCGCCTTGGGCTCCATGGTGACCTCCGTCTTGCCGTCCTGCTGGTCTTGGTCTCGTTGCACCGATATGGAAACCTTTGCTTGATGCCTCGGTACTCCGCGCCTGCGCTTGCCCTCTTAGCACCAAAGAGGAAACAAGGACGCTGCGCGCGCTGGCGCCCGCCTGACACCCACCTGGTCTCGATCGTCATGGCTAACGTCACAAGAACCTCTCGAGGTTTGTCATGCATAAAAGAGATCAAAGAAACTCAAATACTTTCATGGATATAAAAACATAGATCTGACCATAAACTCAAAGTTCATCGATCCCAACAAACACACCGCAAAAGAGTTACATCATATGGATCTCCATGAGACCATTGTATTGAGGATCAAGAGAGAGAGATGAAGCCATCTAGCTACTAACTACAGACCCGAAGGTCTACAAGGAACTACTCACGCATCATCAGAGAGGCACCAATGGAAGTGGTGAACCCCTCTGTGATGGTGTTTAGATTGGATCTGGTGTTTCTGGACTCTACCGCGGCTGGATGAATATTTTGTCGACTCCCCTAGGGTTTTGGGAATATTTGGATATTTGTAGAGTGAAGAGGTGGTCCTAGGGGCACCCGAGGTGGGCACAACCCACCAGGGCGCACTAGGGCCTCCTGGCGCGTGCTGGTGGGTTGTGCCCCCCTCGGGGCACCCCCATGTGCAACCAGGGCCCATCTGCTTCCTTTTGGCCCATAAAAAATCATCGTAAAGTTTCGTCCCATTTGGACTTCGTTTCATATTGATTTACTGTGATGTTAAAAACATGGAAAAAATAGGAACTGGCACTGGGCACTATGTTAATAGGTTAGTACCAAAAATGATATGAAATGACTATAAAATGATTATGAAACATCCAAGATTGATAATAAAACAGCATGGAACAATCAAAACTTATAGATACGCTGGAGACGTATAAGCATACGTGCCGCTTTATCCAACAATACCACCGAATGAAAATAAGACATTGGTGGTAATTAGTATGACGATCACTGCCCACAACTCTTTGTGTTCTACTCGTGCATATCATCACCGCCCACTGTTGGGGAACATAGCATGCAATTTCAAAAAAATCCTACGCTCACGCAAGATTTATCTAGGAGATGCATAGCAACGAGAAGGGGAGGGTATGTCCACGTACCCTCGTAGACCGAAAGCGGAAGCGTTTGACAACGCGGTTGATGTAGTCGAACTTCTTCTCGATTCGACCGATCAAGCACCGAACGTACGTCACCTCTGAGTTCTGCACACGTTTAGCTCGATGACATCCCTCGAACTTTTGATCCAGCAAAGTGTCGAGGGAGAGTTTCGTCAGCACGACAGCGTGGTGATGGTGAAGTGATCAGCGCAGGGCTTCACCTAAGCACTATGACAATATGGCAGGAGGAGTAAACTATGGAGGGTGGCGCCGCACACGGCTAACAGTTGTTTCTGTGTGTTCTAGGCGCCCCCCCTCCCCACATATTTATAGGTTGGAGGGGGGGAAGAGGCACCCAAGGGGGTGCCCATGTAGGCTGAATCCTACTTGGGCTCCCACTCCAATTCGCCCCCCTTTCCTTGTTTTCCGGAGGGAGAAGGAAAGAGGAGGGGGGAGAGAAGGAAGGGGGAGGCCGAATCCCTCCCCTTCCTTTCTCTCTTCCCCCCCTTTCCTTCCTCTTCCTATTCGGCCTCTTGTAGCCCATGTTGGCTGCTGTGTTTCCCCTCTTGGCCCAATAGGCCCAAATCTTTGCCGGGGGGTGCCCGGAACCCCTTCCGGTGACCCGATATGTACCCGGTACCCCCGGAACACTTCCGGTGTCCGAATATCATCGTCCTATATATGAATCTTTACCTCTCGACCATTTCGAGACTCCTCTTCATGTCTGTGATCTCATCCCAGACTCTGAACAACATTCGGTCGCCAAATCACATAACTAATATAATACAAAATCGTCATCGAACGTTAAGCGTGCGGACCCTATGGGTTCGAGAACTATGTAGACATGCCCGAGACACCTCTCCGGTCAATAATCAACAGCAGAACCTGGATGCTCATATTGGTTCCCACATATTCTACGAAGATCTTTATTAGTCGTATCGTAATGACAACATACGTTATTCCCTTTGTCACCGGTATGTTACTTTCCCGAGATTCGATCATCCGTATCTTCATACCTAGTTCAACCTCGTTACCGACAAGTCTCTTTAATTGTTCCGTAATGCATCATCCCGCAACTAACTCATTAGTCACATTGCTTGCAAGGCTTATCATGATGTGCATTACCGAGAGGGCCCAGAGATACCTCTCCGATACTCGGAGTGATAAATCCTAATCTCGATCTATGCCAACCCAACAAACACCTTCGCAGATACCTGTAAAACATCTTCATAATCACCCAGTTACGTTGTGAAGTTTGATAGCACACAAGGTATTCCTTCGATATTTGGGAGTTGCATAATCTCATAGTCGAAGGAATATGTATTTGACTTGAAGAAAGTAATAGCAATAAAACTTAACGATCATTATGGTAAGCTAAGGATGGGTCTTGTCCATCACATCATTCTCCTAATGATGTGATCTCATTCATCAAATGACAACACGTGTCTATGATTAGGAAACTTAACCATCTTTTATTCACGAGCTAGTCTAGTAGAGGCTCACTAGGGACACAATGTTTTGTCTATGTATCCACACATGTATCAAGTTTCTGGTTAATACAATTCTAGCATGAATAATAAATATTTATCATGATATAAGGAAATATAAAATAACATCTTTATTATTGCCTCTAGGGCATATTTCCTTCAGACTACATCCACACCGTTGAGTAGTTGCTTGCTCGAGACAAGTACAAGATGGCCGGCATCGACCTGCAGTACACCGCCGGTCGTCCCAACATAGATCAGAAGGTTGCCATCACCCAGTTGTGTGTGCGACATCATGTCCTCATCTACCACTACTGCATGGCGCACAGAGCCTTGCAACCGTTTCACCAGGTTTGTCAACAATACCGACTACAAGTTTGCTACGGTGGAAACCACCGACGATGTAAAAGCGCTCAGGGTTACAGGCTTGGCCTAGCAAGAACCTTGTCGAAATCCATGAGCACTATAGGGTCTGGGGCAGCACAAATAAGGACTCCCTGGTTGAACTCGCATCGGCCATCGTCAACCCATACTATGAAAAGATGAGGCCGGATGCCAACAGAACATGTCCCATATTGTGGCACGGGGCCTGGATGCGGCAACTGGATGAACCTCACCTAGGTTCACGGCCAAGAGCGTATACACATGCTACGAGATGCACAGGCGGATCATTGACATGAGGAAGTGCCTCGTTACCGAGATCGACGAGGCCGGATCGAGCCACAAGCAGAGCAAGCATCACAAGAAGTAGATGATGATTAGATGACCGTTTATCCTAGTTAATCATGCATGTAATATATAGTTTACTTTGGTGTGTGGAAATGTCATGTGTGTAGTAGCCACCTATGTAATTTATGCATGTAATAGTTTACTTTGGTGCGTGCAAATACCATGGTTGTAGTAGCCACCTATGTAATTGGATGTTTAATTTGGTCATGCAACCATGTCCTTATAAGTGTGTATACATATATGTTGTTCTGTATGCAATCCCATCGCACAACACACACGTCTTATTAGCAGCAATCGTCTGTGTTATTATCGGTCTTCGCACGCATTTTTGATTACAGACCTGTTTGCCGCGTATCACACACATGTTGTTATATTGAACCATTTCTGTTCTCTTGGCTCAACGCAAATAGTTCATCTGAGCGAACCCTAAGCCGTATATCGGACACACCTTGATTTGGCTGACCGTTTCTTTTGTGTTTCCTAATCACAAACAGTTCATTCGAGTGAAATGTATGTTGTATATCGCACACACCTTCATCTAGCTGCCCATTTCTTTTGTTCCGCCTCATCGCAAACCGTTAATTGAACTGATCTGTTTGCCCTGCATCGCACACACAACTAAAATCTGAATTGTGTTTGATGCATCCGTCATCGCAAACATTTTGCACCATTTTTTGACGGGTTTTTACACCACCGTCTGCGATTATTGCATGACACGTAGTTTCGTCGAAGGGTCTCTGATCATAGTGTCGCGTTAGCAGCATCTTGCAGTAGTGTTGGAGCGGCATGGAGATACTGCATATAGGTAGGTATGGTGGACTCATTTGGTACAACTTTGGGTTTAAGGAGTTGGATGCATGAGCAGTATCCCCGTTTATTACAAGGAAAGGCTAGCATATAGATTGAGAAGCAACCAACCAAAAAATGAAAACGATCATAAATGAGCATTACACATAACTAACACTGAATAATGCACCACAAGAAGGATGTAACTTCATTGCATAACTATTGACTTTCGTGCTTGCATAGGGAATCACAAACCTTAACACCAATATTCTTACTAAAGCATAATTGCTCACCAACACGACTCACATATTACTATCTCCATATCTCAAAACTGTTACAAGGAAACAAGTTTATAATATCCAATGATCTTCATGAATGTTTTTATTATATCCCCCTTGAATATCTATCACTTTGGGACTAATTTCATATATTACCATTGCTACTAGCAAGCTCTCAAACAAGTCTAAGTGAAGCACAAGAGCATAAATATTTCTTCAAAATTTTCAACTCTCAAAATAATCTAAGTGAAGATTGGGAGCATTTCTTCAAAAAAAATCTAACTCTCAAAATGATCTAAGTGAAGCATGAGAGAATTTCTTCAAAATTTACGAACTCTCTAAATGATCTAAGTGAAGAACGAGAGCATATTTCTTCAAAATTTTAAATCGCCACCATGCTCAAAAATATATAAGTGAAGTTCTAGAGCAATTACATAGCTCAAAAAATTTAAGTGAAGCACACAGAGCAATTCTAACAAATCATAGCATCATTATGGCTCTCTCAAATAGGTGTGTCCAGCAAGGATGATTGTGATAAACTAAAAAGCAAAGACTCATATAATACAAGATGCTCCAAACAAAACTCATGATATGTGACGAATAAAAATATAGATAAAAGTAAAATTACCGATGGTCGTTAGAAGAAAGAGGAGGTGCCTTCCGAGGCATCCCCAAGGTTAGTTGCTTGGTACTCCTTGAATATTACCCTGGGGTGCCATGGGCATCCCCAAGCTTAGGCTCTTTTCACTCGTTATTCTTTCATCCATCATGATCTCACCCAAAACTTGAAAACTTCAATCACAAAAACTTAACAAAACCTTCATGAGATCTGTTAGTATAATAAAGCAAATCACCACTTTAAGTACTATTGTGTTGACTCTCAAAAGAGGCACGATCATAAAGAATAGCTTGAAGCTATGTCAAGATCTGGATCTGGAGCGCAGGGTAAATGGATGGCCTCCTCCATCAAGGAGAAGGACATCACCAAGCTTCGGGAGGCCGGGTATCTAGCGAAGGAAATCGCTCATCGGCTTCCGGCCAAGGGGCAAATCATCCCCACCCCGAAGCCCAATGAGAGGGTGGTGTTTATCCCCCATTTCGTCTGCGGGTTAGGGTTTCCTCTCCACCCTTTCGACAGCGGACTCATGTTTTATTACGGGCTAGATTTCCATGATCTAGCTCCAAACTCTTTCATCAACATCTTGGCATTCATTGTCGTGTGTGAGGCTTTCCTCAGCATTCCACCCCACTTCGGACTATGGCTCAAGATCTTCAACGTGAAGCCGAAGGTGGTGGATGGCCAACATGCGGAGTGCGGAGGCACCATGGTGAGCAAACTGCCCAATGTCACATGGCCCAAGGGTACTTTTGTGGAGACCGTCAAAGAGTGGCAGAAACTGTGGTTCTATATCACAGAGCCCGCGATACCACCTGGGCCGTGGCTCCCGAATTCAAGTACGGAGCGCCAATGCGGCTCACCTCCTGGATAGAGAAGGGCCCGAATTGTTCCTCGTTAGATGAGCTGATCGCGCTACAAACACGCATCCAAAGCATGGTGGACAAAAACATCAAGCTCGTCAATGTGATCCAGGTGATGTTAGTTCGCCAGATCCTTCCATGCCAGAGCCGGACTTGCCCTTTGTGGGAATTCGATCCAGAGAAGCACCGGACCTTGGAGAGGCTCTTCAGAACAACGCATGAAGATATGTGGAAGTTGCTCTTCAAGGGCAACAAGACACCGCAGGAGACAGACAAGGACCACGGGCACGATCTGGCCCAACCTGCGAGTGCAGTAAGTCTTTCGCTTTGTGTATCCTCTACTTGCTTATCCAAGGAAAATACCTAAACTCCACTAGTTATTTTTTCAGGTATGGACAGAGAAAGCGGAGCGGATTAAGTGTCCGGCTCCGCTGCCTGAGGGGGGAAACATGAAGAGGGTGGCCCCCACAAACCTGGAGGCAGAGGCGTCCAAGAGGGGGAAGAGCTCCCTCGTGGATAACTCCATGTGGGACGTCGACAGCAGCCCAGAGCCGCGCTGGCGAAACAAGCCCCTGACCGCATTGTGAGTACTCAAAAGACTTTGACATATTCATATATTCGGCCTCTTCGGTTTGTAGTTTTAACGTGTTAAATCATGCGCTTGTAGTCCGGTCCACGATAGCTCCCTGTGATCCTCATCTGGAGGTTCGCTGGAATCAAAGGCGACGGCCAGCGAGTCACCACCGGCCGCTCAATCTCCCACAGCTAAGGGCGACAACGAGTTGCTGTCCCAAAGGACCTTCCCGGGCCAGGGAGAGGTTCAGGAGGCTGTCCGGATGCCACCAAAGGGTGACCATTCGGCCACCGGACACCTGGGAGAGAGAACCCCCATGGAGACTGGCGATGGGGGCCGTGTCCAGTTCGGACTCTAGCCGAATACGGTTCGAGAGACCTATACTCCTCCAGAATCCGGCAAGCAGCCTCCTTCGAAAGAAGAAGGTGTGCCTATTCGGTCGGTGACATCTATCCAGCTAGAGGCACAAGATAATCTACTGGAAGCGCCGCGAGGCGCTTCCATTGTGGAGGAACACTGCATCCTTATGGGTATGGTGGTTGAGAGGTTTCATTCCGTCAAGAGTTGATTAACCGAAGCCTACACAAGCCTGCTGACAGGCTTTGAGGTAAGCGATGCGAAAGAGGAGGTCATAGTATAGACAGTGTAGCCCCTGAGACACTATCCGGCATTCGGAAAGAAAAGTCGGACAGAGGATCAAGCAATTTTCGCAGGAAACTAACTAAATATGTCTTATGAACATAGGCGTCGCTGCTGGCTGCGACCTCTCATGCTGTTGAGGTCTCTGGACTAAAGCAGAGTCTGGAGCGGGCCGAAGAAGAGCTCGGCCTTGTAAAAAGGCAGCTGGAGGACAAGCAAGGTATGTGGATACTTGCTGTATATTTGGAAAGAATAAATGATGTATATTGATTGTAGTGCTATGATGTTTGTAGGAGCGGCGACTGAGGTTGAAACCCTCAAGAAAGTGCTGGCCGGGGCCGAGGAGAGGGCGGGGAAGGAACAAGCCGTCCGGAAGAAGCATGAGGCCAGGGTTGGGGAGGTCCAGCAGGAGCTCCAGGACGCTTTGAAGAAATACAAGTCCTTGGAGTGTCAGCATGCAGACCAAGAGTCCGAACTTGAGAAGGCCCGCCAGAGCACACAAGAGGCCCGGACCGAAGCCCAAGGCGCCCTCTAGGAAATCCAGGAGGCCAAAAAGATCATGGCGGGTAAGGCTTTTATTATGCAAAGCAAGTATGTGAAGAAGAGGTATCTCTTACTGACCAGGATTTGGAGTTCTTCAGGGGAGTTTGCGGATCTGCTGCATAGCGTTTCTGACACTGCTGAATTCTTCCGAGCCAGAGAGGGGAGCTCAACGGAGAAGTTGTTCTGGTCGCAATACCTTGCACCAGAACATCCGGTGCCCTTGAGCGACCAACTAAAATAGCTGGTCGAACTGCATAGGGTGGCCGAACTGGCCATGAAGGACTTGATAGTCTGGCTATGGCCAGCTGAAGTTATACCCAGCAGCTACTTCGGTCTCGTGAAGCGGCTAGTAGACGCCTGCCCTCGGCTTGATGCCATCAAGCGGTCGGTTTGTATCGAAGGTGCGCGGATGGCCTTCACCCGTGTCAAGATGCAGTGGGCAAAGATGAATGTTGCCATGGTCGTGACTAAAGGACCGCCCGTGGGCAAGGAGTACGGCACGCCCGAGCGATATTTCAGCAAAGTCCTTGAGAGATCCCGCATTGTGGCGAAGCAGTGTACGAAGGATGTAATCTTCGAATGAATACAGTTATGTTGTCTCGCCCTGTATTATAAAAACAAGTTCGGCTATGTAATATAATGTTTATTTAATATTTTACCTCATGTGCGGCCGTGTTTATGAAGTTTTGAGGGTTGGCCAGTCATCGGCTTCAGCCCCCACGTAGGTAGTACGGGGGTGTTCAGGATGGAATCTAAACACTCTTGATCCAATTTGATTGGTCCTTGAAGGAGGTGTTTAGTGCAACAAACCAGACAATCGGACTTTGTGGCTTTATCATCCTCACTTAGCCATAGGAGTTCTACAATGAAAATTTAGGCATAGCCTCTAGTATCTGAACTAGGGTGCTGTAAACACCTGATCGGGTAAAAGCCGATTCATCACATAATGCGGAAAAAATCACTAAATATTTGAATCCTCCGAAGAGCTGACCGGCTCTCACCGCATCATGACAGTCAGTTTTTGGCTTTCTCTACTGAGGTGCTCATCCGGATAAACCAGGATACAATCGTAGTAGTTCTCCCTTTACTACCCTAGCTGATATAGCGGAACGTAAGGTAGTAAGCATAGGAGCTGGGCAACCCAACTATTGACCAAAGACATGATTTGGAGCCAGTGCATATAATGCTAAATTTGGGGTGCCGAACTATGTTGTAGAAAGTGTTCGGACTTTGTTGCCGTATTATGGGTTGCGATGAAGCCCTTGGCAGATTAAAGCGTACCAAAGTGTACGGTCAGAACTTTGAGAAAATCATCAAATAAAAAGGAAAAAAGGGTAGTAAGCTAGTACCGCAGAAGTTGGTCCGCAGACTGTTTCTATTATAGTTTGATTAATACGTCAAAGCGCATTTGAACAAGTGGCGCGGTGAGCAACCGGGCTATTTAACATGCCACAACAAAGGGAGAGCTGTGTGCGGGTCCTGAAAGTGTAGTGATCGTTAAAGAGACCATCTAATAATTCCCTTGTACGCCAGTGCTTCTTGCCATCTTGGTGTATCCATCCTGCCGATAGGACCGATGATCAGGTCATCAGAAGAAACCTACGGAAAAAAGACCTAAAAGGATAAAAAGGAAAAATTGAAAGTATGTGTGTCCAGGAGCGATCGATCTGTATTATGGATCACAAGATAGTTATGCCTCTGTCTGTGCCCATGGTATTTTGAGTGCGTAGTTATTTACGCGCGGTACGAATGCCGCTTCTTGGTTGGGACTGGGCCGGAGGCCGAATTCCTAGTCGAGCTCTAGACGAGCTGGGTTGTCCTGCTGTAGAGTAGTCCGGACTCGTTTGATAGTGTCCGGGAGCTCGACTGACGAATTAAGGTTATGCTTGAGGAGGCCGCTCTGTACTTCTGCTGCTAACGCAGCGGTGTGCTCCTCGATGCGGAGGGAGCGTTTCGTGTTTCCATTGACTGTTATGACGCCGCATGGACTGGGCATCTTAAGCTTAAGATAAGTGTAGTGTGGCACCGCTTTGAAGCGTGCAAATGCGGTTCGTCCGAGTAGTGCATGATAGCCGCTGCGAAAGGGGACAATATCGAAGATCAACTCTTTGCTTCGGAAGTTGTTCGGAGATCTGAAGACAACCTCTAGTGTGATTGAGCCCGTACAGTGGGCCTCTACACCTCGTATGACTCCTTTAAAGGTAGTCCTTGTGGGCTTAATTCTTGATGGTTTGATGCCCATTTTGTGCGCTGTATCCTGATAGAGCAGGTTCAGGCTGCTACCACTGTCTATGAGGACTCGCGCGAGGTGAAATCCATCAATGATTGGGTCGAGGACCAGTGCGGCTGAACCTCCATGACAAATACTGGTCGGATGGTCCCTGCGATCAAAAGTGATCGGGTAGGAAGACCATGGGTTGAACTTTGGGGCGACTAGCTCCATCGCATAGACGTCCCTGAGCGCGTGCTTGCGTTCCCTCTTGGGGATGTGGGTAGCGTATATCATGTTTACCGTTTTCACTTGGGGGGAAACTTCTTCTGTCCCCCTGCTTTTGGTGGCCGGGGCTCCTTGTCATCATCTTTGCTTTGCGACCCCTTCTCCTTGTTCTCAGCATTTAACTTGCCGGCCTGTTTAAAAACCCAACAGTCCCTGTTGGTGTGATTGGCTGGTTTGTCAGGAGTGTCGTTTATCTGGCATGGGCGATCGAGTATGCGGTCCAAGCTGGATAGGCCTGAATTGTTCCTTTTGAATGGCTTCTTCCGTTGGCCGGACTTGGAGCCGCTGAATCCGGCGTTTACCACCGTGTCATTGGTATTATCACCGTTGTTTCGACGCTTGTGTCTATTGCGTCGGGGCTTGCCGTTGCTGTTTTTGGCTTCCGCGGTGCCACGTTTGCTTGTACTTTTATTGCTACGGGCTAGCCAACTATCTTTGCCCATGCAAAAGTGGGTCATAAGTGCCATAAGGGCAGCCATGGACTTCGGCTTCTCTTGGCCGAGGTGTCGGGCGAGCTATTCATCCTGGATGCTGTGCTTGAAGGCCGCCAAGGCTTCAGCATCCGGATAGTCGATGATTTGGTTCTCTTTAGTTAAGAACCTAGTCCAGAGTTTCCTGGCTAACTCTCTGGGCTGTTGAATTATGTGACTTAAGTCATCAGCATCCGGAGGTCGAACATATGTACCTTGGAAGTTGTCAAGGAAGGCCTCTTCCAAGTCCTCCCAGCTATCGATGGAGTTTTCAGGCAGGCTGTTCAGCCAGTGTCGAGCTGGCCCCTTGAGTTTTAGGGGGAGGTATTTGATGGCATGAAGATCATCGCTGCGCGCCATGTGAATATGGAGGATAAAGTCTTCAATCCATACCGCGGGATATGCGGTTCCATCATATGATTCGATATTTACGTGTTTGAACCCTTTTGGAAATTCATGTTCCATTACTTCATCAGTGAACTAGAGGGGGTGTGCGGCACCTCTATATCGGGCCAGGTCGCGATGTATTTAGGGTGGAGTCCGTCTGCGGTTTTCGGATCGGACGTAACTATGTTTGCCATGTTTGGCTCGATAGCCGTCATCGCGCGTCGGGGCACGCCCCCATGATCCATAGATCGATCTGGCCGGACCTGCTTTATTCTTCAGGCCCTGCCGAAGATCATATGTGTATCCCTAAGTAGTTTTGTCTTTGTCTTTACGGCAAGGTGGTACGGGCTGGTGTTCGGCTTGGGTTGCCGCTTTATCTCGACCACGTGGTGGTCGGTCGGCCGCATTGTGCCCTGATGGCATGGGCTCCAACACCTCGTCATTGAATTGAGGTAGTAATTTGCGCTTCGGGTAAATTTTGAGTGGTCGCTTGAGGCCGTACTCCTCGGCTTCCAGGACGTTAGTCCATCTGTCATTGAGCAGGTCTTGATCATCTTGAAGATGTTGCTGCTTCTTTTTTAGGCTCCTTACAGTGGCTATTAGCCGGCGCTTGAAGCACTCCTGCTCGAGAGGTTCCTCATGCATGATAAAATCCTCGTTGCCGACGCTCACCTCATCCTCGGAGAGAGGAAGATAATTGTTGTCCTCCGAGTCTTCGTGCGCGGTTTGTTCATCAGGGTTGACTCGCCCATCTTCCCGTCCATCTTGTTCGGAAGTTGCCTCAACAGGGTCTTCATTGTCTTTGGCACCGTCCGGAGTGTTATCTTCTCCTATGCCGGTGTTGCTGTCTTTGCTGCGGCGTGATTTAGAGCGGCGCTGCTGACACCGGCATTTTGGTTGTATCTCAGGAGGTTTATCATCAACTGGATCTTCCTTGTCATCGCCGCTATTCTCTTTTGGAGCATCCACCATGTATATGTCGTATGAGGAAGTGGCTGTCCAGCGTCCGGTAGATGGCGGGTTTTGGGCCTCTTCTTCTCCGACATCGTCGCATACTGTCGATGTCGTCGGAGCCGTAATCGAGCATGTCAGTTAAGTCTTCAACAGTGGCTATTAAGTGGGCGGGGGTGGAAAGCGAAATTCTCTGTCATCAGTCTCCAGTTCGAACTGGATATAATTCGGTTGTGAGTCCCCCACTAAGGAGAATGTTTTTAATGAGTTTAGCATGTCGCCTAAAGGCGAGTGCCGGAAGATGTCTGCGGAGCTGAATTCAATGATCGACGCCCGATCAAGCTCAACGTGCGCAGACACACATGCTTCGGAACCTGTAGCCGGAAATGTGCCCGAGGTTCTGGCAACATAGATCTCACTTGAGGTTGGG
This sequence comes from Triticum dicoccoides, assembly GCF_002162155.2. Classification (NCBI taxonomy): domain Eukaryota; kingdom Viridiplantae; phylum Streptophyta; class Magnoliopsida; order Poales; family Poaceae; genus Triticum; species Triticum dicoccoides. Next base: position 419,710,659 of record NC_041382.1, read on the forward strand.
TCTGTGTGCGGCTCCAACACCGCTGAGTTTGCGGCCTCCGTGGCGGGGTTGAGCCTCCTGTCCTCAGATGGCGTGATCTGCTCCGGATCTAGAGCCGGAGCAGTTGCAGGTTCTATCTCCTGGGTGTGGTTCGATGACAGATTTAAGTCATGTTCATCATGGTGACAGGGAGCGGCTACTACCGCGGTCTTGAATCCGTCGAAGATCAAGTCTCCGCGGATGTCCGTGACATAGTTCAAGCTTCCAAATCTGACCTGATGGCCAGGAGAGTTGGCCCGCAGTGCGAAGCCGCCGAACACGAAGATCTGTCTGGGGAGGAAGGTTTCTCCCAGGACAATGTTGTTGTGGATGATTGACAGGGCCATCGAACCTCTTGGCGATGACACATCGGAACTCTCAATGAAAGCACCAATGTTGGTGTCAAAACCGGCGGATGTCGGGTAGGGTTTCCCGAACTATGCGTCTGAGGTTGATGGTAACAGGAGACAGGGAAAACAATGTTTACCCAAGTTCGGGCCCTCTCGATGGAGGTAAAACCCTACGTCCTGCTAGATTAATATTGATGAGTATGGGGGTTACAAGAGTTGATCTACCACGAGATCGTAATGGCTAAAACCCTAGAAGTCTAGCATGTCTGATTATGATTATTCCCCTCTATGGACTAAACCCTCTGGTTTATATAGACACCGGGGGGGACTAGGGTCGTACAAAGTCAGTTACAGAGAAAGGAGTCTTCCCATTGGGACGCCAAGGAGAGTTCCGTCCGGACACGGGAGATAATCTTCGGTCCGGTATCTTTACAGCCCGTTAGTCCGGCCCACGTACCATAGTCCGGACGTCTGAGGACCCCCTAGTCCAAGACTCCCTCACCAGGATCCGACAATGAGAAATCCAATAAGGGTAAGAAGAGTAATAATGGCAAGGGTCAGCAACAGAATATGATGATGAATAACAGCAACAACCAAGGCAACGGTGCTAAGCGCAGACACCCCGAGGGCGGGTCGGATATTGTGGCTAACACCCACACTGGGTATAAGGGCCAGCGCCGCAATGGTACTGGTAAGCCATCTTTTGGTGGGAAAAACTTCAATCTTGAGGCAATGTCCAATGAGCCCTGCCCAAAGCATTGTTTTCCTGACAAGCTGGCGAGTCATGCTTGGAAGGATTGTTTCATCATGAGAGAGTATAGGAATGCCAACTTTACTTAGAATCATGGTAATAATCATGGGCCGCCCGGTGGGTCAGGATCCGGTGTGTAGGGGGGCGGCTTTGGTGGCGGCGGTTCTAATTCTGGTTATCAAGGCCAGAGCGGTCAGTGTGGTTATCGCCAACAGTCTGGTTAGGGCAACCAGCAACAAGGTAACCAATCAGGATACCAGAGTACTCCAAAGTAGCTCAATGGTGGCCAATACCATGCTTTTACCACCATCCTTTGTAAACGAGATTGGAAGGTTCATAAGCGTGCGTTCAATACTGTTGAGCCGGCCGTACCTCAGTATCTGTGGTGGTCATAATATCCACTCACATGGAGCAGGGAGGATCACCCACCCCGGGTTGAAAATCTGGGTCATCTGGCTTTGTTGGTCGCACTTCAGGTTGGGGGTTATAAATTTACTAAGCTGCTTATGGATGCAGGAAGTAGCATCAACATCCTGCATTATGACACCTTTTGCCAGATGAATTTAACTGATAAGGATCTTAAGACATCTTCTACAGTTTTCCATGGTGTGGTGTCGGGTAAGTCGGCGTATCCCGTTGGAAAGATTGCCCTGGAAGTCGCCTTTGGTTATGACTACAACTACAAAGCAGAGACATTGTGGTTTAAAGTAGTTAAAATCAAAAGCCCGAATCATGCTTTGTTTGGGTGGCCGGCTTATGCCAGGTTTATGGCCCGGCCCTATTATGTTTATTTGCAGCTCAAGATGCTAGGGTAGAAAGGTACACTTACGGTCCATGGTGATCAAAAAGTTGCTTTGGAGTGTGAACAAGGAGATGCTGCCTATGCTGAGTCGGCCTGCGCTTTAGAAGAACTCAAGTTTTATAAGGATCATGTTGACCTGGCTGATATGACTCCTCTGAAGAAGCCCACCACTGAGCATGACTCTCTATTGAAATTTCAAGCTGATGATACCAAACAGGTTGACATTGTTCCTAGCGACTCATCTCAACAGTTCACAGTGGGGGCTAACATGGATACTAAATAGGAAAGCGTGCTCATCGAGCTCATCCATGAGAATCAGGAAATCTTTGCATGGAAACCTTCTGACATGTCGGGTGTACCGAGAGAATTCACTGAGCACACTCTAAATGTGGATCCTAAATTTAAACCGTTTAAACAGTTCCTTCGTCATTTCAATGAAGAACGAGGTAAAGCTATTGGAGAAGAGGTGACCCGGCTTTTAGCGGCTGGGTTTATTATTGAAGTATTTCACCCTGAGTGGCCAGCTAGCCCGGTGCTTGTACTCAAGAAGAACGATACCTGGCGTATGTGTGTTGATTATACAAATCTTAACAAGGCTTGTCCGGCTGATCCATTTGCTCTCACTCATATCGACCATATTATTGATGCCACGGCGGGTTGTGAGAGCTTATGTTTCTTGGATGCTTATTCTGGTTATCATCAGATCAAGATGGCAGTGAAAGACCAAGATAAAACAACTTTCATCACACCTTTTGGAGCTTTGTGCTATGTTATATGCCTTTTGGGCTCAAAAGTGCCCAAGCGACTTATAAGCATTGTGTTCAGAATTGCTTGCACGGTCAGATTGGACGCAACATTCATGCTTATGTGGATGATATTGTGGTCAAGTCCTGGAAGAAAGAGACCCTTATTGATGATTTAAAGGAGACTTTTGACAATCACTGAGTCTACAAATGATGCTTAAACCCGTCCAAATGCGTATTTGGTGTGCCTGCATGTAAATTATTGGGATTTCTGGTTTCAGAGAGGGGCATTGAAGCGAACCCGGAGAAGATCAAGGTCATCACTTCGCTTGCTAAGCCGGTGTGTGTCAATGACATCCAGCGCCTGGCAGGTGGTATTGCGGCATTGAGCCGGTTCATAAGCCATCTGGGAGAGAAGGCAATACCTTTATATCAGATGATGATGAAGACAGATCATTTTGTTTGGAGTGATGCTACCAATGAGGTGTTTGAGGCACTCAAGAAATAGCTAGCTGAGCCACCCATCCTTGTTGGTCTTGTTAAAAAGAGCCATTGCTCCTGTATGTGGCGGCTAATAGTAGGGTTGTCAGTGTGGTGATAGTTGTGGAGCACAAAGAGGCGGGTAAGGAATACCCTGTTCAGCGGCCGGCTTATTATGTCAGTGAGGTGTTGATTGAGTCCAAGCAGCGATACCCACATTGGTAGAAACTGGTGTATGGGGTGTTCATGGCGAGTCGTAAGCTAAAGCATTATTTTCTTGGTCATCCTATTACAGTGGTCAGATCTGCTCCCTTAGGAGACATTATTCAAAACAGGGAGGCCACAGGCTGGGTTGTTAAATGGGCAACCGATCTTGGACCCCATGGGTTGAAATATATGCCAAGAGCAGCCATCAAATCTCAAGCTCTAGTGGATTTCATCAATGACTGGACATAATTGCAGACACCTAAGGAGAAACCTGATAACACGTATTGGATGATCCATTTTGATGGGTCAAGACAATTGGAAGGCTCGAGGGCTGGACTTATTTTGACTTCCCCACGAGGTGAAAAATTTTGTTATGTTTTAAGGTTAATGTTTCCTTGCACTAACAATGCAGCTAAGTATGAAGCTTTGCTCCATGCCCTTTGTATGGCCAACGAGGTGAACTTAAGTCGGGTCAAGTGTTTGGGCGACTCGGATCTTATGGCTCAATAGGTATCATGCACTTGGTACTCTAAAGACCCGCTAATGGTGGCTTATCATGGAGCGGTTGATAATATTCCTAGTCACTTTAAGGGTTATCAAGTGGATCACCTTGATCAACGGAAGAACGAGGCGCCGATGCCTTACACAAGGTTGGGTCTCAACGTAAACCGGTGCCTCCCAATGTGTTTCTTGATGTACACAACCCTTCGGTCAAGTTACTATCTGAGGAGGATCTTGCTATTCCTGATCCGGAGGCATAGTTGGTGGTGGCTCTTCATGCTATTCCAGATTGCATGCTGCCTTATCTGGCTTATATGACCCGGGGTGAGTTACCTGAGGATGAAATTTTGGCAAGAAAAATCATCCGCCGGTCTAAATATATGACTATTTTCAATGGCAAGTTACACCAATGAAGTGTGACAGGTGTGTTTCAACGTCGTGTTTCTCCTGAGGAGGGCCGCAAGATCTTACAAGAGATTGATGAAGGTTAATTTCGTCATCATGCCGGCTCTAAATCCTTGGTGGCTAAGGCATTTTTTCATGGGTTTTATTGGTTGATGACTCATGTTGATGCATAAGATATCGTCAGTATGTGTGATGGATGTTAGAAATTTTCTCGACGAGCTCATGTGCCGAGTCAAGAATTTTGGATGATTCCAATAACTTGGCCGTTTGCAGTCTGGGGGGTTGATATGGTTGGGACTTTCAAGAGGTCTAAGGATAAGAAGACCCACCTTCTGGTGGTGGATAAATTTACCTAGTGGGTAGAAGCAAAGCCAGTTAGCAAGTTTGATGCGGCGACTGCAGTTCAATTTTTTTAAAAGCTGATCTTCCGCTTTGGTTACCCTCATAGCATCATCACTGATAATGGCACTAATTTGTCTAAAGGTGCTATGAAAGAGTTCTGTCAGAAAGAGCATATTCATCTTGATGTTTCTTCTGTGGATCATCCACAATCTAATGATCAAAAGGAAAGGTCTAACCAAGAGATTTTGCAAGGCATCAAGCCCCGGCTTATGGTTGCATTGGAACGAATGCCAGGTTATTGGGTTGAGGAGTTACCTTCAATGCTTTGGAGTATCAGTACTACCCCAATAGGTCCATCGGCTATACGCCTTTCTTTATGGTCTATGGTGTAGAGGCGGTTCTCCCAAGCGATATTCGTCATGATTCGCCCTGAGTGATGGCTTATGTTGAAACTGATAATGAGATGACACGGCAACACGTACTTGATGCTTTAGATGAAGAATGTGATCTTGCAGCGGCTCGTTCAACAATATATCAGCAAGACCTGCGTCTCTATCATAGCCGTAGAGTCAAGACTTGGGCGTTCCAAGAAAGCGACTTGGTGCTCCGGCTGATTCAACATCAGACAGATATGCACAAATTATCCCCACCTTGGGAAGGACATTTTGTGGTCAGTAAGAATCTTAATAATGGCTAGTATTATCTCAATGATATACATGAGCACAAGAAGTCACACACCTCTGAGTAGGAGACTAACAAGCCATGGAATATTGCTCATCTTCGGCCTTATTATACTTGAGCCACTGGCTCTCCCCATTGTACATACTTCTATCAATGTATATATCTTTTTATGATCAATATAATAAAGTCGTCATCCCTGAAAATTCAGGGCCTCTGTCATTTCATTTCTGTGTATATGAGTCTTTATTAATTGCTCATAAGGTCACTTGGGGGCTTCCAACCCAATGAGTTTAGCTTTCATACCCTCTTGACCGGCCTGAGTCGCCATATTATGAGTTACACCTGCCTGTTTGCAACTTGCTACTCCGCCAGGTGACCTGCCAAACTCTTAATACTCAATCTTTTTTAAGACCCTGAACTTGTTAAGGTTAAAACGGCGGCTTGTGTCACGTGAGAGACGGCTTACAGTGAGCTAGGATAAACTCAATGGTTGTGCAGCCTTGAAAGCACAAGGCCTGTGAGCCAACTTGTTTGGTCGTGTTTTGGAAAACCGGCCCAACAAATATTTGAAATTTTTTGTATCTTTCTTCTAGTTTCTTTGGATATTTTTATCGGAAGCTTTTGCTTTGGTACAAATTTTTGACTACCTGAGTCATGAGGCTCCGGATTGTGTGGCTCATGTTTGAGTATTTTGGGGTACAACCCGCCTTGGCTTTGGACTTTAAGTCACCCGTATATTTTGGTTTAAACAGTTGTAGGCATGAGGCTGCAAGTCTTTGGGTTGTCACCCATACTGGCTATTGATTTTTAAGCTGCCAACATTATTTGACTCTACAGGTATGTTTTCAACTATTTTATGAGACTACAAGTCTTCGAGTTTGGGTTGTCACCCGCCCTAGCTTTGGACATTAAGTCGCCAACATATACGGTTGATTATTCTTCTGAAAAATATGTAAGACTATAGGCAAAAACAAGAGTCGTGGTTTGGCTCCTATATATGATCATATCAAGCATGCAATAAAATTCCGCTACCAGATCAAGAGTTAAGGTAAAGCATGCACGAAGGCATGATAGGGTGGATCACTGTTTTAAGCTACCCTATTACAAGGCTTTCATGAGCCCAAAAGTTTGGAACAAAGTGTTTCTAGAGCTGCACTTCTACAACCTGGCCTGAGAGCCGCCTTGTATGTCGTCTCTATGTTCAGTTTCCTTCTTGACGAGTCGACGACTCCGGGTCATCCCGCGCCGGCTCTTCTTCGTCGTACATCTTGTTAAGTTAAGCCGGCCCTTGGGGGCTACATGTTTGGATTTGTTATGTGATTATAAGTCCTGGCTCATCTTGTTAAGTTAAGACGGCCCTTGAGGATTACATGTCTGGATTTCTAAAGAGAATATCAAAGTCCCGGCTTATCTTGTCAAGCTAAGCTTGTCCTTGGACGTTACAAATTGGAAAAATTTACAAGTCTACAACATATTCACTATTTTCTTATAATCTAGACTTGGCGGCTATATAAATATGTATGGAAAAGGGTTAGCAACATACCTCATAGCGTTTATTCATAAGGTTCAATAAGTTGGCTTATAGATCACAGCTAGTGTGGAGGCGGTTCAGATAACCTGCATGGATCTCGCCTGCACTTGTGGAGGCATAGCTCTCCAAGTCCAGCTTCGCCTTGCCTTTTTCCAAGGAAGGAGATTCTTCCTTGGCACTATGCTTGGCTAGCACAATGGAAGCCCCTGGTGTTGTATAAGCCGTCCCAGTTATAGTCACATCGTCAGCGTCCTTCTTAAGGGAAATTTCTTCGTTAGGCTTCAGAGGCTGGTCGCCGGGTAAAGATCCATGTCCATTTGTTCAGTGATGGTCGCATGAATGGATGGTGGAGGATCATTAATAGGTTCTTCAAGATCTTGAGTAAGGGCCTTAGAGATCTCCGATGTCTGTTTCTCCAGTTCAGCAGTTTTGGGATCTTTTGAAGACCCGCCCAGCTTTTGCTTCTTGCCTGCCTTTGCGACACCTCTATAACAAAGATACAAGTGTTAATGAGTGTACACTGGTGCGCATCGGTGCTATACAAATGGTTTTTAACCCCTTTCCACGATGGCATTTGGAACCGTCGCCAAGTGAGTGTGCGCGATAGGGGGGGTCCTTCCCACACGACCCAGAAACCGTCGGGGATAGGGGGCCTTGGTGCATACAATTGTCCTTATCTAATCGTTTCTGATATCTCGAATATCCCAAACGCTTCCTCCTTGCTACTCATTTGTGCTCGCATTGCCATCACAATCGGAGTTTTGTAGTTTTACCTAAAACCAGGCAGATTCCAGGCATGGGAGTTTTCCAGGCACGTACCAAACTGGCTCTACGTTTACGATGCCTCGCACATCACAAACAGTTCATGATTATGAACCGTGTATGATAGGTAGACAATCACACACATTTAGTTTTCCTGCACTGTATGTGATAGTGTCTGACATACAACACACTTTGCAAACGGCAACTACGTGCATTGTTACACACGTTTCCTCTCCATGAACCGTGTCAGATTATGATGTATATCACACATGCTGTGCTTTATTAACCGTGTGCGCCGTAATGACCTGCACACCGTAATTTCTCCCTAATTTAATTGTTGATATTTAAAATTGTACCTAATTTAAACTTAAAAGTAGGCTATAGCTTTATTCATATCCATCAGGTTCAAACAACCAATGCATTATTCGATTCACAGGTACATATGTTTAAGAATTACGTAACCACTAAATAAAGAATGATGAACTAGGGTTCTATACTTGTACTATTATAGATGGTAAAGAAAGATGCGACAGACATTCTGGTTGCTGAACAAGGTGAAGCAGAATGGCCTATTGTGCTCTCTTGGATGCAGAAGGCACGCACGACTCTAGTCCAACCCCTTGTGATGGTCGGCCGCCAATCATGTAGTTTGAGAGGTAATCTTGAGTAAACTGTTTCAGGATCCACTGCAAAGGAAAAAAGATTCAGACATTGTCATCTAACACAACTCATTACGGGCAGTAAAAATAAGGCTACGGGGTTCTTACTTACCATCTTGTAGTTAACTGTTGTCTTGCATAAAGTGCAAACAAATAGTTTGATTGACATCTTTTGACCCATTTTAATAACAATATTTTATCAGTTTCCTCACTTGATGCTAGTTCATGAATAACTCATTGCCCCATACGCAGAAAGGGTCGAAGTGTGGATCCTTGCCAATGACATATGTACCTAAAAGCACCAAGTTAATATTAGAAGCTAAACAACAATTGCAAAATGATGTAGTACAACACTCCCTCCATCCAATTATATAAGATTTTATTACATGTATATATAGACATCATTAGAACATTAAGGTAACACTCTTCCTTGTTGCTATGTAGCCTGGGATTACATATTTAGTCATTCAGTACAATGCATGTTGCTATGTATCCTCACATATATTAAATATGGCCCTAGTTAACCTACTGATAAATGGGTTACAAATATATTCAGTGAAATGTATGATTCGACGATTAATCCCTTATCAGCCCCTAGGCTATATGGTACCAGCTACCAAGATCCTGCACAGTGAGTACATATAAGCAATGCGATGAAACTAACCTCGATGGAAAACAACATTGTTGTCAATATTGTCATGTATGAGTACGTATGAAGGCATATTAAGCACAACAGGCTAAACATCAAACAAATATATCCATGGTAGACAACATAATCTACAAATGATAGCTTCAATGTGCAGGCTTAAGCACGCTAGTTAAGAAAAACAAGAAGTGGAAAGGAGTGTTAACTGCATCAGGCATAACATTTAAAAACAAGCAAATAGTCATTCAAACTGGTATTGTGCAGGTCTAAAGTACACTACTTATTGTTAAAAAAATGAAAAGGCATGTTAACTGCAATATCCTTAACAACAACCAAATATCGTAATTCATAGTGGTATTGTTGAAACTGTTACTGATGAAATTGAACTGCATGGCAAATAGTTGCACATATAGAGCATCCCATTGTGAAGAACTAAAATAAACAAGGCATAAGGCCATCTATAGCTGATCCTTTAAAAGTTAAAGGACTAAAACCCTTAGTGGATATATATACTCCAGCACTTTTTGGCTGTTTCTAGTCGATCCCCTAAACTTAATGGTGTAAACTTCAATTTGATCAAGTTCAAAGCAGGTTCAACCGAAAGTAGCATGCATTCAAACATAAGCATAGATAGTTTTGCATAACCGAACATAAAATATAAATTTAAACTAAGCTAAACTACTTTCAGTCGAAGTAGAGGTCGAGCCAATCCTTCCACATCAGGTACGGTGTGCCGTGAGCCGGTCCGAGCCGGTGCCGTCGTCGGGGTCGTTGGGGAAGACACCCCTCCACTCGTCGATGTCGATCTCCTCGTCCTCGCCGCCTTCGACCTCATCATTGGAGGAGAGCGTGATAACCTTGCCACCCTCCGCGCCAGTAAAGATCGCCCGCTCTGCCTCCATGAGCTCTCGGTGCTGCCGGCGGAGCTCTTGCATGTAGGCCTCGTTGGCAGCTTTGGCCTCGAGGCGCTCCCACGCATTGCGGTCCTCCTGTGCTATAGCCGAGCTCACCACCCTGGTGTAACGCCCTCGATGCGGTTATATCTCCCACGTGTCGAAGCACGACTTAGAGGCATAACCGCATTGAAAGCAATGTCGCAAGTGAGGTAATCTTCACACAACCCATGTAATATAATAGGGGAAAAAGATACATAGTTGGCTTACAATCGCCACTTCACACAATTACATGAATAAAGCATTACAACATCCAAATACAATCAAGGTCCAACTAGGGAACCAAAATAAAAGAAGAACCCCAAATGTGACAAGGTCCCCGATCGACCCCAACTGGGCTCCACTACTGATCAACTAGAATGAAACAACATAAAGGACAAGATCTTCATCGAGCTCCTCTGAAGCTTGGTTGCGTCACCTGTACGGTATCATCGGCACCTGCAAACTGGTTTTGGAAGTATCTGTGAGTCACGGGGACTCAGCAATCTCACACCCTCGCGATCAAGACTATTTAAGCTTATGGGTAAGGTAAAGGTATGAGGTGGAGTGGCAGAAAGCGACTAGCATATATGGTGGCTAACCTGTTCGCAAAAGAGAGCGAGAAGAGAAGGCAAAGCATGAACGAAGAACTATGATCAAGAAGTGATCCTATGACAACCTACGTCAAGCATAACTCCAACACCGTGTTCACTTCCCGGACTCCACCGAGAAGAGACCATCACAGTTACACACGCGGTTGATGTATTTTAAATAAGGTCAACTTCAGGTTTTCTACAACCGGACGTTAACAAATTCTCATCTGCCCATAACCGCGAGCACGGCTTTCGAAAGTTCAAATCCCTGCAGGGGTGTCCCAACTTAGCCCATGACAAGCTCTCATGGTCAACGAAGGATATACCTTCTCCCGAGACATTCCGATCAGACTCAGTATCCCGGTTCTATAAGACATTTCGACAAAGACAAAACAAGTCCAGCAACACCACCCGAATGTGCCGACAAATCCCGATAGGAGCTGCACATATCTCATTCTCAGGGCACACTTAGATGAGACTAGCTACGAGTAAAACCAAACCTCAAGTTGCCCCGAGGTGGCCCCGCAGGCAACTCAGTCGGACCAACACTCAGAGGAGCACTGGCCCGGGGGGGCGGGGGTTAAAATAATGATGACCCTCAGGAGCGCGACTCCCAAGGGAAAAGAGAAGGCTAGGTGGCGAATGGTAAAACCAAAGTTGGGTATTGCCGGAAGAGTTTTATTCAAGGCGAACTATCAAGGGGTTCCCATTATAGCCCAACCGCGTAAGGAACGCAAAATCCAGGAACATAACACCGATATGACGGAAACTAGGGCAGCAAGAGTGGAACAAAACACTAGACAAAAGGCCGAGCCTTCCACCCTTTACCAAGTATATAGATGCATTAATTAGATAAGATATATTGTGATATCCCAACAAGTAAACATGTTCCAACAAGGAACAACATAACCATGTACCAACAAGGTACAAACTTCATCTTCACCTGCAACTAACAACGCTATAAGAGGGGCTGAGCAAAGCGGTAACATAGCCAAACAACGGTTTGCTAGGACAAGGTGGGTTAGAGGCTTGGTTCAACAATATGGGTGGCATGATAAGCAAGTGGTAGGTATCGCAGCATAGGCATAACAAAAGAGCGAGCAACTAAGCAAGCAAAGATAGAAGTGATTTCGAGGGTATGGTCATCTTGCCTGAGATCCCGCAAGGAAGAAGAACAAGTCCATGAAGAAGACAAATGGACGTAGTCGAACGGGTCCTCACAAACGCGACGTTATCGGAACCAACCCGAAGAAGCCACACCGGAAAGAAGCACACAACATAGTAGACAACCAACACATAATCATGACATGATGCACAATCAAGTATGATGCATGTCTGGTTTAATGAAGCATGGCATGGCAAAGTGCACAAGCAAACCTACAAATTAAGTGGAGCTCAATATGCAACGAGTTTCATATTGACGGACACCACAATAATTATTTAGTTCACTCTTGTTTATGTACCCAACAATATTAAATGTTGGTTAGCATGGCATGGGTGAAGCATAAAAGAAACTATCTAACTAAGAAATTTAAATGGGGCGGATATAACAAACAGCAAATCTGGTAAATCCCCAAATGCATTAGTAATTTAAATGCGAACAACAATTTAAACATTTTAATTGTTGTTATTATGATGCAGATGACACGGACAAGTTTATGCAATTTTTATTAAAGTTGACAAGAGCATTATGAAGCATTTGTCACCGTGGTGGAAAGAAAAGGGGTGCCACGGCGACGATAACGAAACGGTGCCACGGCAACGTTCTGGTTCCGGTAACTCGATTGAGATACCGATGCAAAGGAGAAGTGTGCGGATGCGTGCAAAAGATGGTGGGGCGCTCCCGGATTCCGGGTGTCCCACGAGTTGGCGACAAAGAAACGAGTGACAAATTGGACACGGCGCAAACACGAGCATCTCATACATCACACATGCATTCGTTCACGGGCGGTCGTATCGGGGTTATACCTTCGAAGCGTGCGTTATTGGAGGGGTTCGGGTCAAGCAGTGTAGTCGTTCACGATCGTCGTGGGAAGTAGTGGTGCTCGGCGATGGTAGAGAAAGTAGTTGTTCACGGTTCGTTGTGGGAAGTAGTCGTTCTCGCACGCTCTAGGGTCAAGGGTAGAGGTTCTCGTGATCTCAGCGGCGGTAGTGGTGCATGTTTATCGTTGCATGAGTTTCCGTAGACGTTCATGTCATCGGTGTCGAGGTACTTGGGGTCTTCGGACTTTCCGGTCCAGTTCTTACGACAGTAGTCATTCACGTTCGTTTCAGAGAGGTACTTGATGACCCCAAACCCTTCGCGGTCGACGGTAGTTGAACTTGATGCTTGCGGTGCACATGTCTTCGTCAAAGGTAGTAGTACAAGGTCGTCGTGGGAAGTGGTCGTACTCGCGAACTTGTTGAAAACAGGGTCTCGATCATCGGTATAGGTACTTGGTGAAATCCACGGGTGTCAGTAGTTGTACATGGTCTTCACGTTGTAGTCTGACTTGGCGATTCCAAAACGTTCATCGATAGTGGAACTTGGCGGTCTCGACGGTCGTCGTGGTACTTGTGGAAAGGAATCCACCGAGGCGGTCTTGTGTCCCTGGATTCAGCGGCCTTGGCAACGACAAAAGGGGCAGCATCACGTAGCATGCTTGGCGAGGGGCTACAAGTGAGAGCCCATGGCAGCGGCAAGACGAGCAGCAGCAACACGAGTCACGAACAGAGGAGGTGTTGTCGAGCGCTGATGGTGGTGGAGTAGGGGAAGTCAACACGGGCCCACGGTGACAACGACGATGAACAGAGGCGCGCGACGAAGCAGCCGTCCGGCAATGGAGCAGAGGCGTCCATGGCCAGCGACCCAAGGTGTCGAAGATGGCCGGATCTGGGCCAGCTCGGGTTGGGGAGGTGAGGTAGCAGGCGGTGGCGGGGCTTGGCGCGGTCGGAGGACAGGACCGCGGGGCGTAGCTTGGCGGCGTCTTCGGTAGGAGGGAGGCGCGTCCCTGGTGACTGGCGAGAGGAGGAGGCCGGGGAAGGAAGGAGGCGCGCTAAGGAAGGAGGTGCGGCACCTGGGCGGCGCTGGTGGCCTCCGGCGGCACCGGATCGAAGGCGGCGAGCTCACGGGGTCGCAGGGGTGGTCGTCCAGAGGTGTCGCTCCTCTCCTGGTGACGGTGCTAGGAGGGAGAGAGGGATCGAGAGGGAGAGGTTCCTCTGGTGGCGCGAGAGAAGGAGAGGGAGTCATGCGGGATCGAGGGGACGACGCAGGGAAGATGGGGATCGAGCACGGCTTCCCTGGAGCGATGCGTGTGGGTGTGGCGGCGCGAGAGGAGGGAGATGGGTTCGGGGGTAAGGCCTAGGGTTAGAAAGGGGGTAGGTGGCTTTGGCCTTAGGCCAGCCCAGGTGTGAGGGCGCAGGCTAGGCTTTGGCCCAAAAGGCTGCGGGGTTAGGATGGGCCTGCGGGGCTGATGGCCTGGACTCTCTCCTCCCTCTCTCTTTAAAAACTTAAACCTTAAACAGAAAAGAAATTGGAGAGAGAGGAAAGAAAGAGAGGGTTAGGGAAGGATTTTGAGCATGGGGATAATTTTCACGGACTCATAAAAAATATGATAGGACCGAGAAAATTAGGAAAGACCAAGATTGAAAGAATAAATTCAAATGTATTTGAATTTAATTCAACTTGTTTGAAAGGAGTAGGGATCCGAAGTTTCCAAAAATGTTGAACATCTAGGAAGAGCCTCGATAAAACGATAAAAGAAAATGAGGACAAGTCGGAGACCAAGAATTGAGATAACCAAGGCATTGGGATTTATTTGCAAGTGTGTCAACGGTTAATTCCAAAAGAATGGAATATTTAATAATAGCTCCATAATTATTAGGAGGATATGTTATATAGAGAAATCACCAGGTGAACTCCCTCGGTTTAAATGGTCTGAAAATCCATACGATTTATTTATTTGATTTGAGATGCAAAGATTAAAGACATGATGACATGATGCAAATGCATATGATGCAAAGATGAAAATGATGAACCAAACAAATCACACGACGAAACCCGGAACATGGAAGGCAACTGAAGCTCCGGTCTTGGGGCGTTACAACACTCAACCACTATGAGAGGATCTCATCCCGAGATCTAGGATGGCATCGGGGGAAACGAAAGAGGAATGGGAAAAGGTAAAACTAAGTTGCTTCTTTGACAAACGAGTGAAACCACAAACCTTGAGAGGTTGAACAAATTGAAAGACAGAATAGAACAAAGATGAACAAAGTTGAAAATCTCCGTTAGAAAAGAGGAACAAAGAACATTGCGAAAAACCTTGAGGTTGAAGGGCAAGATATATATTGAAACCACTCCGGTTAAAACGAGATAGAGAAGGATTAAGAATGATATAATTTGGACAACACTCCGACTGTAAATGGAAGGAATTGAACATGAACTTGACAAGATGAGATGATACTTGATGAAATCAACAACACACTACCTCCTGAACTATTGAAAGAATGGCACAAGGGGTAAGAACGATTTCAGACAGCACTCCGGTTGAGAAGGGATGGACAACTTGATAAGATGAGAGAACTTGAATGAAGGACACAACACTCCGGTTAAATGGATAAGCACGAAAAGAGTAAGCTTAAAGTGGGCTTATGGGAAACATCTCAAAACTATGAGGTGAAATTCTGCCACTATGGAAACAAAAGATTGGATTGATATGAACAAGGAGACGAGAAAATATTTCACCGGGAGGGTAAGTGAAGAACTTGGATCATTTATAAGCACCATAATTAGCAACAATCCTTAGGGAAAGTTTTAGGTGAAATATAACCCAAGATAACTCCAACGAAGAGGTTGATGGATTTAAAATATCTCATTCTTAACAACAAGTGAATCATGAAACATGAACTCAAATTATCAAGAATGACATAGCACCACCTTAAATGATACGGAAGAAAGAATTGCACTCCGGATTGCAAGATCAAGAATGCTTGAGTTCCTCTGAAAAGAATCTCAATGAACATATCGAGAAGGAATTAAATCCTTGATGAACCACCATGTTGAGCCTCCATGAAGAACTCCGGATAGGAAATGATAACATAAAAGAATTGAAGGTTTGAAGCAAACAGGATTGAAGCCTTGCAATGGTTAGATGGAGCTTCACGATGATATAACCGAGAAAAACTTGGAACTCCGGAAAGAAAGATGAACAATTGAAATCAAGAATTTTGATGAACCTCCGGAATAAGGAATTGAATTTACTCGATGAAACAAGAATAAGAATTATATTATGTTTATCCTTCACCAATTTAAATTGATGACAAGTAATGGATTTGGCATACTACTTATTCTCGTAGAAAGGATTAAGATAGATATAGCGCCAACTTGAAGAGGCCTTCAACGAACCACCGATAGGATTTGAAGACAACGAATGAATTGATATGAAAACGAAGGAAGAAGAAACTTGAATGACCCACCGTAATAATTGAAAATGAACGAAGGAAAGATAAAGAAACACCGAGAATTGTTAGAGAATGAATGAAGATACTTCAGGGAATTTGATATATGAGAATGAATAGATCACAAGTTGATAAGAGAATACTTTAATGATGCACCGGTAAGATTTGGAGAATGATAGCTGAAAGCTGAGAATGAATAAAACTAAAATGATGGACTCCGGATAATCAAACTAAGAAGACTCTTGAATTGCTTCGGATGTGTGAAAAGAATTGTCACAATTGAAAACAATTATGAGAGGATGGCCTCGAATTAGAACCACGAATCTCTGAGAGAACGGATAAGATATGGAGGTAAAACTCTTCTTCGGTCTTCAAATGACGACGAGAAACACCACCAAGAATTATTGAGGCACACCGGAATGAAGAATGGAAAAGTTGAGCCAATGATGAAAAGAATTTGAAAGATCTTGGAGAAAAGCATTTGACTGATGATAAATCATTCTTACGTCGAACTTTAGAAAAGAATTTGAGAATAACTCCGGAAATTAGAAGAGTCAGGTAAGATCCTGGAAAAAGACATGTGGGTTAGGGCCCACTCAAAAGATACACCGTAGAACAATTTAAAAGAGAGAATGCACCGGTTGAATGAAATGGCTCGAATGAGATAACAACCTCGAAATAACTTGAATGGATCGAGAATGTAACCGTGAGTCTTCTGAGATATCTTCAGCACTCCGGAACAATTGAATAACAAGAAGTGAATGATAAAGAGGTGCACCGGCATGAGAAGGTATTTGAAATGAGGAAAAAGGGATATGATATCAACACCGAAAGCTTGATTTGAATCCACCGGAGAAGAAAAGAGCAAATAATGACGAACTTGAGGCTCCGTTAGAATCTTCATGAGCATCACCGGGTAAGAACATTGACGGAAAGGAATGGAGAGACTTCCCATCAATAAAAGGATATTTGAATAAGAAATCTGAGTCCTTGAAGAAAAAAGGGAGGGAGGGTGGGAAAACAAAGACACTTGGAACGGATGAAACGAACACCGTTGCAAAGAATTGAGAATTGATCTCGCGAATGTTGACATGATCGGATCCACTAGAAGAGGAGCACGCCAGTAGAGAAGAAGTTTAGATGACAATCTCGATGATCAAGAAGGAACTAGCATTCACATAGATATATGAGAACACCGCTTAGGGAAGGTTATGGAATCAACATTTGACTTCAAAGCAACTCAAATACCACAACTGAAAAACAAAACAATGGATTGGCTTGCAGAATAAGCCAGAACAAACATGTGATAGAGATTTCGTCCGAAGTTTTCATGGTGGGGCCTACACGGGCTCGATCGTACAACACCATCATGTACAAGGCAGTGCACATGACATATGAAGCGTCCCCGAGTCGGCATAGCCAAGGACTCTTTAAGACACAACGAGACCACTGTAAAACCGACCGTGGATAGGCGGACCACTAGACATCGAACCCCAATTTCATATCATACATCTGTCAGAAAGATATCCTAAGAGCTACTTGAATTCCCACCTATGAAACTCCCGAACCTTTCCGGTTATGCAATCAGGTGTTGGGGATACAGGGGAAGCATAATATCTCACCCAAAACTAGCAAATCCTACATCCAGCTGTATCCATCCTTCAACACATAACCAAGAAACCTTTGGAAATCATCTACCTCAACCTTCGAAAAGCATCCGTTATACGAGTTATGGCAATACTCCCGAACTCCCGCCCCAGTACTGGGTGGCGTCGAGGTTATCTCACCAACAACTGCTTAAAAGAGATTTTCGATGTCGGCGAACTAAACTCAGGTATTCCAGAACTGCAACAATAAAATTGTGACGACAACACCTCGGAGCTCAACTCCCCGGGACACTGCCACAACCCCTAAATGACAGAAGGCACCAAGAACAATGTTCTCGTCACAAATCGATCGGAACGATTCCAAGATACCCGCGTGATCCTAAATTTTTTTAGTGAAATTTGAGAAGAGGAGAGTCAAAACTCAACGTCTGGATGCCTTACCAGAGCGATGAAGGGACTGGGGAGTAAAAAGAGTTCCTAACTCTCCGATATATAATTCCTAAATGACTCAAAACATTTTTCTAGACTCAACAACGTCAGCTAATTCGATCAAGCAGTGGGGGCTCCTAAGGTCGGGGAAGGCTCTGATTAGCAACTTGTAACGCCCTCGATGCTGCTATATCTCCCATGTGTCGAAGCATGACTTAGAGGCATAACCGCATTGAAAGCAATGTCGCAAGTGAGGTAATCTTCACACAACCCATGTAATATAATAGGGGAAAAAGATACATAGTTGGCTTACAATCCCCACTTCACACAATTACATGAATAAAGCATTACAACATCCAAATACAATCAAGGTCCGACTACGGAACCAAAATAAAAGAAGAACCCCAAATGTGACAAGGTCCCCGATCGACCCCAACTGGGCTCCACTACTGATCAACTAGAACGAAACAACATAAAGGACAAGATCTTCATCGAGCTCCTCCTGAGCTTGGTTGCGTCACCTGTACGGTATCATCGGCACCTGCAAACTGGTTTTTGAAGTATCTATGAGTCACGGGGACTCAGCAATCTCACACCCTCGCGATCAAGACTATTTAAGCTTATGGGTAAGGTAAAGGTATGAGGTGGAGTTGCAGCAAGCGACTAGCATATATGGTGGCTAACCTATTCGCAAAATAGAGCGAGAAGAGAAGGCAAAGCACGAACGAAGAACTATGATCAAGAAGTGATCCTATAACAACCTACGTCAAGCATAACTCCAACACCGTGTTCACTTCCCGGACTCCGCCGAGAAGAGACCATCACGGTTACACACGCGGTTGATGTATTTTAAATAAGGTCAACTTCAGGTTTTCTACAACCGGACTTTAACAAATTCCCATCTTCCCATAACCGCGGGCACGGCTTTCGAAAGTTCAAATCCCTGCAGGGGTGTCCCAACTTAGCCGATGACAAGCTCTCACGGTCAACGAAGGATATACCTCCTCCTGAGACATTCCGATCAGACTCGGTATCCCGGTTCTACAAGACATTTCGACAAAGACAAAACAAGTCCAGCAACACCGCCCGAATGTGCCGACAAATCCCGATAGGAGCTGCACATATCTCGTTCTCAGGGCACACTCAGATGAGACTAGCTACGAGTAAAAGCAAACCTCAAGTTGCCCCGAGGTGGCCCCGCAGGCAGCTCAGTCGGACCAACACTCAGAGGAGCACTGGCCCTGGGGGGCGGGGGTTAAAATAATGATGACCCTCAGGAGCGCGACTCCCAAGGGAAAAGAAAAGGCTAGGTGGCGAATGGTAAAACCAAAGTTGGGTATTGCTGGAAGAGTTTTATTCAAGGCGAACTGTCAAGGGGTTCCCATTATAGCCCAACCGCGTAAGGAACGCAAAATCCGGGAACATAACACCGATATGACGGAAACTAGGGCGGCAAGAGTGGAACAAAACACTAGACAAAAGGCCGAGCCTTCCACCCTTTACCAAGTATATAGATGCATTAATGAGATAAGATATATTGTGATATCCCAACAAGTAAACATGTTCCAACAGGGAACAACATAACCATGTACCTACAAGGTACAAACTTCATCTTCACCTGCAACTAACAACGCTATAAGAGGGGCTGAGCAAAGCGGTAACATAGCCAAACAACGGTTTGCTAGGACAAGGTGGGTTAGAGGCTTGGTTCAACAATATGGGTGGCATGATAAGCAAGTGGTAGGTATCGCAGCATAGGCATAGCAAAAAAGCGAGCAACTAAGCAAGCAAAGATAGAAGTGATTTCGAGGGTATGGTCATCTTGCCTGAGATCCCGCAAGGAAGAAGAACGAGTCCATGAAGAAGACAAACGGAAGTAGTCGAACGGGTCCTCACAAACGCGACGTTATCGGAACCAACCCGAAGAAGCCACACCGGAAAGAAGCACACAACATAGTAAACAACCAACACATAATCATGACATGATGCACAATCAAGTATGATGCATGTCCGGTTTAATGAAGCATGGCATGGCAAAGTGCACAAGCAAACCTACAAATTAAGTGGAGCTCAATATGCAACGAGTTGCATATTGACAGACACCACAATAATTATTTAGTTCGCTCTTGTTTATGTACCCAACAATATTAAATGTTGGTTAGCATGGCATGGGTGAAGCATAAAAGAAACTATCTAACTAAGAAATTTAAATGGGGCCGGATATAACAAACAGCAAATCCGGTAAATCCACATATGCATTAGTAATTTAAATGCAAACAACAATTTAAACATTTTAATTTTTGTTATTATGATGCGGATGACATGGACAAGTTTATGCAATTTTTATTAAAGTTGACAAGAGCATTATGAAGCATTTGTCACCGTGGTGGAAAGAAAAGGGGTGCCACGACGACGATAACGAAACGGTGCCACGGCAACGTTCCGGTTCTGGTAACTCGATTGAGATACCGATGCAAAGGAGAAGTGTGCGGATGCATGCAAAAGATGGTGGGGCGCTCCTGGATTCCGGGTGTCCCACGAGTTGGCGACAAAGAAACGAGTGACAAATTGGACAAGGCGCAAACACGAGCATCTCATACATCACACATGCATTCGTTCACGGGCGGTCGTCTCGGGGTTATACCTTCGAAGCGTGCTTTATCGCATGGGTTCGGGTCAAGCAGTGTAGTCGTTCACGATCGTCGTGGGAAGTAGTGGTGCTCGGCGATGGTAGAGGAAGTAGTTGTTCATGGTTCGTTGTGGAAAGTAGTCGTTCTCGCACGCTCTAGGGTCCAGGGTAGAGGTTCTCGTGATCTCGGCGGCGGTAGTGGTACATGTTTATCGTTGCACGAGTTTTCGTAGATGTTCATGTCATCGGTGTCGAGGTACTTGGGGTCTTCAGACTTTCCGGTTCCGTTCTTGCGACGGTAGTCATTCACGTTTGTTTCGGAGAGGTACTTGATGACTCCAAACCCTTCGCGGTCGACGGTTGTTGAACTTGATGCTTGCGGTGCACATGTCTTCGTCAACGATAGTAGTACAAGGTCGTCGTGGGAAGTGGTCGTACTCGCGAACTTGTCGAAAACAGGGTCTCGGTCGTCGGTATATGTACTTGGTGAAATCCACGGGTGCCAGTAGTTGTATATGGTCTTCACGTTGTAATCTGACTTGGCGATTCCAAAACGTTCATCGGTAGTGGAACTTGGCGGTCTCGATGGTCGTGGTGGTACTTGTCGAAAGGAATCCACCGAGGCGGTCTTGTGTCCCTGGATTCAGTGGCCTTGGCAACGACAAAAGGGGCAGCATCACATAGCATGCTTGGCGAGGGGCTACAAGTGAGAGGCCATGGCAGCGGCAAGACGAGCAGCAGCAACACGAGTCACGGACAGAGGAGGTGCTGCCGGGCGCTGATGGTGGTGGAGCAGGGGAAGTCAACGCGGGCCCACGGTGACAATGACGATGAACAGAGGCGTGCGGAGAAGCAGCTGTCCGGCGATGGAGCAGAGGCGTCCATGGCCAGCGACCCAAGGTGTCGAAGATGGACGGATCCGGGCCAGCTCGGGTTGGGGAGGTGAGGTAGCAGGCCGGTGGCGGGGCTTGGCGCGGTCGGAGGACAGGACCGCGGGGCGTAGCTTGGCGGCGTCTTCGGTAGCAGGGAGGCGCATCCCTGGCGACTGGCGAGAGGAGGAGGCCGGGGAAGGAAGGAGGCGCACTAAGGAAGGAGGTGCGGCGCCTGGGCGGCGCTGGTGGCCTCCGGCGGCACCGGATCGAAGGCGGCGAGCTCACGGGGTCACAGGGGTGGTCGTCCAGAGGTGTCGCTCCTCTCTTGGTGACGGTGCTAGGAGGGAGAGAGGGACCGAGAGGGAGAGGTTCCTCTCGTGGCGCGAGAGAAGGAGAGGGAGTCGTGCGGGATCGAGGGGACGACGCAGGGAAGATGGGGATCGAGCACGGCTTCCCTAGAGCGATGCGTGTGGGTGTGGCGGCGCGAGACGAGGGAGATGGGTTCGGGGGTAAGGCCTAGGGTTAGAAAGGGGGTAGGTGGCTTTGGCCTTGGGCCAGCCCAGGTGTGAGGGCGCAGGCTGGGCTTTGGCCCAAAAGGCTGCGGGGTTAGGATGGGCCTGCGGGGCTGATGGCCTGGACTCTCTCCTCCCTCTCTCTTTAAAAACTTAAACCTTAAACAGAAAAGAAATTGGAGAGAGAGGAAAGAAAGAGAGGGTTAGGGAAGGATTTTGAGCATGGGGATAATTTTCACGGACTCGTAAAAAATATGTTAGGACCGAGAAAATTAGGAAATACCAAGATTGAAAGAATAAATTCAAATGTATTTGAATTTAATTCAACTTGTTTGAAAGGAGTAGGGATCCGAAGTTTTCAAAAATGTTGAACATCTAGGAAGAGCCTCGATAAAACGATAAAAGAAAATGTGGACAAGGCGGAGACCAAGAATTGAGATAACCAAGGCATTGGGATTTATTTGCAAGTGTGTCAACGGTTAATTCCAAAAGAATTGAATATTTAATAATAGCTCCATAATTATTAGGAGAATATGTTATATAGAGAAATCACCAGGTGAACTCCCTCGGTTTAAATGGACTGAAAATCCATACGATTTATTTATTTGATTTGAGATGCAAAGATTAAAGACATGATGACATGATGCAAATGCACATGATGCAAAGATGAAAACGATGAACCAAACAAATCACACGACGAAACCCGGAAACATGGAAGGCAACTGAAGTTCCGGTCTTGGGGCGTTACACCTGGCTCCAGCGGAATGAGGTCGGCCAGACATGTGCCGAAGAGTAAATTGATCCTAGCCGCCATGCCGTGGTAGCGGACCTGCTAGCGGTCATACTCCATGGCCGCGAGCTCGGCCATGTGGAAGCTACCGAGCCACCGACGGGTGTCCATATCCCGAGCCATAATCTCGGCGACCCACGCCCCCCACCACCGATGTCGGACCCCTAGTTAGGACCTCGTTAGCTGCCGGGTCCAAGGGAGGACGGGGAAGTCCTCGAGTCGGCATAGGGGCACGGCGACTGGCGGATCAGGGGACCGGCGATAGTGGATCGACAAAGAGCCCGCGGAGGACGACGGGGACACGTCAGCGGCCACCTCGCTAGAGTCAGGCAAAGAGGCCGCGATAAACCTCTTTTTGGCTATTGGCTCCTCGAGCTCCCCGACACACAGGAAGAGGTTGAGGATGGAGGCGGCGGCGATGGCGGCGACCTACCACTGCTTTCAGGGGTGGTGTGTGTTTGTGTGAGCGGAGGTTTGGGGAGTGTGTGGTGTGTGTGGAGGAGGGGGCAAGGTGGTGTACTACCTCTTGAGCACTACGTTGGTTTTCCCTTGAAGCGGAAAGGGTGATGTAGTAAAGTAGCGTAGGTATTTCCCTCAGTTTTTGAGAACCAAGGTATCAATCCAGTAGGAGATCACGCTTGAGTCCCACGCACCTACACAAACAAATAAGAACCTCGCAACCAACGCGATAAAGGGGTTGTCAATCCCTTCATGGTCACTTACGAGAGTGAGATCCGATAGATATGATAAGATAATATTTTTGGTATTTTTATGATAAAGAGAAATAAAGATGCAATGTAAAATAAGCGGTAATAGAAATAGCTAAGTGTTGGAAGATTAATATGATGGAAGATAGACCCGGGGGCCATAGGTTTCACTAGTGGCTTCTCTCAAGAGCATAAGTATTATGGTGGGCAAACGAATTACAATCGAGCAATTGATAGAATTGAGCATAGTTATGAGAATATCTAGGTATGATCATGTATATAGGCATCAAGTCCGTGACAAGTAGACCGAAACGATTCTGCATCTACTACTATTACTCCACACATCAACTGCTATCCAGCATGCATCTAGAGTATTAAGTTCTTAAGAACAGAGTAATGCTTTAAGTAAGATGACATGATGTAGAGGGATAAACTCATGCAATATGATATAAACCCCATCTTTTTATCCTCGATGGCAACAATACAATACGTGCCTTGCTGCCCCTGCTGTCACTGGGAAAGGACACTACAAGATTGAACCCAAAGCTAAGCACTTCTCCCATTGCAAGAAATATCAATCTAGTAGGGCAACCCAAACTGATAATTCGAAGAGACTTGCAAAGATAACCAATCATACATAAAAGAATTCAGAGGGGATTCAAATATTGTTCATAGATAAACTTGATCATAAACCCACAATTCATCGGATCTCTACAAACACACCGCAAAAGAAGATTACATCGAATAGATCTCCAAGAAGATCGAGGAGAACTTTGTATTGAGATCCAAAGAGAGAGAAGAAGCCATCTAGCTAATAACTATGAACCCGAAGGTCTGAAGTAAACAACTCACACATCACCGGAGAGGCCATGGAGTTGATGTAGAGGCCCTCCATGATCAATGCCCCCTCCGGCGGAGCTCCGGAAAAGGCCCCAAGATGGGATCTCTCGGGTACAAAAGGTTGCGGCGGTGGAATTAGGTTTTCATGGTGCTCTTGGATGTTTGGGGGGTACGTGGATATATATAGGAGGAAGAAGTACGTCGGTGGAGCAACGAGGGGCCCACGAGGGTGGAGGGCGCGCCCCCTACCTCGTGGCCTCCTCGATTGTTTCTTGACACCCACTCCAAGGCTCCTAGATCACGTTCATTGAGAAAATCACGTTCCCGAAGGTTTCATTTTGTTTGGACTCCGTTTGATATTCCTTTTCGGCGAAACTCTAAAATAGGCAAAAAACGGCAATTTTGGCTGGGCCTCCGGTTAGTAGGTTAGTCCCAAAAATGATATAAAAGTGTAATATAAAGCCCATTAACATCCAAAATAGATAATATAATAGCATGGAGCAATCAAAAATTATAGATACGTTGGATACGTATCAAGCATCCCCAAGCTTAATTCCTGCTCGTCCTCGAGTAGGTAAATGATAAAAAAGTATTTTTGATGTGGAATGCTTTCTAACATATTTATCAATGTAATTCCTCTTTATTGTGGCATGAATGTTCAGATCCAAAAGATTCAAGATAAAAGTTTAATATTGACATAAAAATAATAAAACTTCAAGTATACTAAATAAGCAATCATGTCTTCTCAAAATAACATGGCAAAAGAAAGTTATCCCTACAAAATCATATAGTCTGTCTATGCTCTATCTTCACCACAAAAAATATTTAATTTATTCACAACCCCGATGACAAGCCAAGCAATTGTTTCATACTTTTGATGTTCTCAAACTTTTTCAATCTTCACGCAATACATGAGCGTGAGCAATGGACATAGCATTATATGTGGAATAGAATGGTGGTCGTGGAGAAGACAAAAAGGAGAAGATAGTCTCACATCTACTAGGCGTATCAACGGGCTATGGAGATGCCCATTAATAGATATCAATGTGAGTGAGTAGGGATCTCCATGCAACGGATGCACTAGAGCTATAAGTATATGAAAGCTCAACAAAAGAAACTAAGTGGGTGTACATCCAACTCGCTTGCTCATGAAGACCTAGGGCATTTTGAGGAAGCCCATCATTGGAATATACAAGCCAAGTTCTATAATGAAAAATTCCCACTAGTATATGAAAGTGATATCATAGGAGACTCTCTATCATGAAGATCTTGGTGCTACTTTGAAGCACAAGTGTGGAAAAAAGATAGTAGCATTGTCCCTTCTCTCTTTTTCTCTCATTTTTTTATTTGGGCCTTCTTTCTTTTTTTGCCTCTTTTTCTTTCTTTCTTTTTCGTCCGGAGTCTCCTCCTAACTTGTGGGGGAATCATAGTCTCCATCATCCTTTCTTCACTGGGACAATGCTCTAATAATGATGATCATCACACTTTAATTTTCTTACAACTCAAGAATTAGAACTCAATACTTAGAACAAAATACCGGGATGTGCAATGATGCATGAGTGACATGTATGAAGAATTATGAATGGTGGCTTTGCCAAAAATACGATGTCAACTACATGATCATGCAAGCAATATGACAATGATGAAGCGTGTCATAATAATGGAACGGTGGAAAGTTGCATGGCAATATATCTCGGAATGGCTATGGAAATGCCATAATAGGTAGGTATGGTGGCTGTTTTGAGGAAGGTATATGGTGGGTGTATGATACCGGCGAAAAGTGCGCGGTATTAGAGAGTCTAGCAATGGTGTAAGGGTGAGAGTGCATATAATCCATGGACTCAACATTAGTTATAAAGAACTCACATACTTATTGCAAAAATCTGTTAGTTATCGAAACAACGTATTACGTTCATGCTCCTAGGGGATAGATTGGTAGGAAAAGACCATCGCTCGTCCCCGACCGCCACTCATAAGGAAGACAATCAATAAATAAATCATGCTTCGACTTCATCACATAACGGTTCACTATACATGCATGCTACGGGAATCACAAACTTTAACACAAGCATTTCTCAAATTCACAACTAGTCAACTAGCATGACTCTAATATCACCATCTCCATATCTCAAAACAATTATCAAGTATCAAACTTATCATAGTATTCGATGCACTTCTATGAAAGTTTTTATATTATTCCTAAAAGAAAATTTCCATGTTGTTCTAAAGGAATCTCAAAATAATATAAGTCAAGCATGAGAGATCAATTATTTATATAAAATAAAACCACCGTCGTGCTCTAAAAGGTATAAGTGAAGCACTAGAGCAAAAACTATATAGCTCAAAAGATATATGTGAAGCACATAGAGTATTCTAATAAATTTCAAATCATGTGAGTCTCTCTCAAAAGGTGTGTACAACAAGGATGATTGTGGTAAACTAAAAATAAAAGACTCAAATCATACAAGGCGCTGCAAGCAAAACACATATCATGTGGTGAATAAAAATATAGCTCCAAGTAAAGTTACCGATAGACGAAGACGAAAGAGGGGATGCCTTCCGGGGCATCCCCAAGCTTAGGCTTTTTGCTGTCCTTGAATTTTACCTTGGGGTGCCATGCGCATCCACAATATTAGACTATTGCCACTCCTTGTTCCATAATCCATTAAATCTTTACCCAAAACTTGAAAACTTCACAACACAAAACTTAAATAGAAAGTTTCGTGAGCTCCGTTAGCGAAAGAAAACAAAACACCACTTCAAGGTACTGTAATGAACTCATTATTGATTTATATTGGTGTTTATACTACTGTATTCCAACTTCTCTATTGTTTTATAAACTCTTTTACTAGCCATAGATTCATCAAAATAAGCAAACAACACACGAAAAACAGAATCTGTCAAAAACAGAATAATATGTAGTAATCTGTAGCTAACACAAACTTCTGGAACCCCAAAAATTCTAAAATAAATTGCTGGACGTGAGGCATTTATTTATTAATCATATTAAAAAATAATTAACTGAATATCACCTTCCAAATAAAAATGGCAGCAATTCTCGTGAGCGCTAAAGTTTCTGTTTTTTACAACAAGATCAAAAAGACTTTCCCCAAGTCTTCCCAACGGTTCTAGTTGGCACAAACACTAATTAAACACAAAAAACACAACCAAAACAGAGGCTAGATAAATTATTTATTACTAAACAGGAGAAAAAGGCAAGGAATAAAAATAAAATTGGGTTGCCTCCCAACAAGCGCTATCGTTTAACGCGCCTAGCTAGGCATAAAAGCGAAGATAGATCTAGGTATTGCCATCTTTGGTAGGCAATCCATAAGTGGCTCTCATAATAGATTAATATGGTAATTTAATTTTATTTCTAGGGAAGTGTTCCCTGCCTTTCCTTAGTGGAAATTGGAATTTAGTATTCCCTTCCTTCATATCAATAATTGCACCAATCGTTCTAAGGAAAGGTCTACCAAGAATAATAGGACATGAAGGATTGCAATCTATATCAAGAACAATGAAATCTACGGGCACATAATTCATATTTGCAACAATAAGAACATCATTAATCCTTCCCATAGGTTTCTTAATAGTGGAATCCTCAAGATGCAAGTTTAAAGAACAATCATCAAATTCACGGAATCCTAGCAAATCACATAAAGTTTTCGGAATCGTGGAGACACTAGCACCCAAATCACACAAAGCATAGCATTCATGATTTTTAATTTTAATTTTAATAGTAGGTTCCCACTCATCGTAAAGTTTTCTAGGGATAGAAACTTCCAACTCAAGTTTTTCTTCATAAGATTGCATCAAAGCATCAACGATATGTTTAGTAAAAGCTTTATTTTGACTATAAGCATGAGGAGAATTTTGCATGGATTGCAACAAGGAAATACAATCTATCAAAGGGCAATTATCATAATTAAATTCCTTGAAATCCAAAATAGTGGGTTCATTGATATCTAAAGTTTTGACCTCTTCAATCCCACTTTTACCAATTTTTGCATCAAGATCTAAAAACTCTGAATTTTTGGAACGCCATATAGGTAAAGGTGGCTCATCTTCAATCCCATCATTATCAAGCTTCGTATTGCAAAACAAAGATTTAATAGGAGACACATCAATAACTTTTAGATCTTCATCTTTATTTTCATAAAAAAATTCTGGCTTAGCGGCCATCTTATTAACTAAGGTGGCCTGCTTATCCAAAATTTCAGCAATTAATTTTTCGAGATGAGCAATCTGAGATTTCAAACCAAAAAAATCTTTAGACATATCATCGAGCTCTTTATTCATATAACCCATAAAGCTTTTTTGTTCCTTAAGCTCGTTCCTAAAGAAATTATTATGCTCAAATTGTAAAGTCATAAAACTCCTAACGTTGCTTTCGATCTCTCCTAACCTTTTAAGGTGAAGATCACCAAATCTAGGTAGAGCCATCGTGACAAGCAAGCAATCCAACACACGAGCAAACAAAAAGCAAGCGAAAAAGAGGCGAACAGAAAAAGAGAGGGCGAATAAAACGACAAAGGTGAAGTGGGGGAGAGGAAAATGAGAGGCAAATGGAAAATAATGTAATGCGAGGGATAAGAGTTTGTGATGGGTACTTGGTATGTCTTGACTTGTGCGTAGACTCCCTGGCAACAGCGCCAGAAATGGCTCGTTGTCGGGAGTCAAATCTTGACTTGACTTGGCGCGAATCTCCCCATCAATGGCGCCAGAAATCCTTCTTGCTACCTCTTGAGCACTGCATTGGTTTTCCCTTGAAGAGGAAAGGGTGATGTAGTAAAGTAGCGTAAGCATTTCCCTCAGTATTTCAGAACCAAGGTATCAATCCAGTAGGAGATCATGCTCGAGTCCCACACACTTACACAAACAAATAAGAACCTCGCAACCAACACGATAAAGGGGTTGTCAATCCCTTCACGGTCACTTACGACAGTGAGATCTGATAGATATGATAAGATAAGATTTTTGGTATTTTTATGATAAAGAGAAATAAAGATGCAAAGTAAAATGAACGGCAATAGAAATAGCTAGGTGTTGGAAGATTGATATGATGGAAGATAGACCCGGGGGCCATAGGTTTCACTAGTGGCTTCTCTCAAGAGCATAAGTATTACGGTGGGCAAATGAATTACTGTCGAGCAATTGATAGAATTGAGCATAGTTATGAGAATATCTAGGTATGATCATGTATATAGGCATCACGTTCGTGACAAGTAGACCGAAATGATTCTGCATCTACTACTATTACTCCACACATCGACCGCTATCCAGCAAGCATCTAGAGTATTAAGTTCATAAGAACAGAGTAATGCTTTAAGTAAGATGACATGATGTAGAGGGATAAACTCATGCAATATGATATAAACCCCATATTTTATCGTTGATGGCAACAATACAATACGTGCCTTGCTGCCCCTACTGTCACTGGGAAAGGACACCGCAAGATTGAACCCAAAGCTAAGCACTTCTCCCATTGCAAGAAAGATCAATCTAGTAGGCCAAACCAAACTGATAATTCGAAGAGACTTGCAAAGGTAACCAATCATACATAAAATAATTCAGAGGAGATTCAAATATTGTTCATAGATAAACTTGATCACAAACCCACAATTCATCGGATCTCGACAAACACACCGCAAAAGAAGATTACATCGAATAGATCTCCAGGTTTTCATGGTGCTCCTGGATGTTTGGGGGTTACATGGATATATATATATAGGAGGAAGAAGTACGTCGGTGGAGCAACGAGGGGCCCATGAGGGTGGAAGGCGTGCCCAGGGGGTAGGTGCGCCCCCTGCCTCGTGGCCTCCTCAATTGTTTCTTGATGCCCACTCCAAGTCTCCTGGATCACGTTCATTGAGAAAATCACGTTCCCTGAAGGTTTCATTCCGTTTGGACTCCGTTTAATATTCTTTTTCGGCGAAACTCTAAAATAGGCAAAAAAACAGCAATTTGGGTTGGGCCTCCGGTTAGTAGATTAGTCCCAAAAATGATATAAAAGTGTAAAATAAAGCCCATTAACATCCAAATAGATAATATAATAGCATGGAGCAATAAAAAAATATAGATACGTTGGAGACGTATCATGGTGTTTGAGGAAAGACCGCGGCAACTGAAAATTTTACTAGGCGGGAGTAACAAGGCAGGGATACTGAAAATTTGGATCATGGGCGAGCAAATATTTTTGAGATTGCGAGGGATGTAGAGGCGGGAGTAAAATGCCGGGGATACTGAAAATTTGAATCAAGGGACTGAAGCAGAGCGGGAGTAACAGCCATCGCACATGGTCCGGACATACTAATTGTGTGCTATCAAACATTAAAACCTTCCAGGTGCTAGATATTTTCGAGATTACAAGGCAGTAGATATTTTTGAGACAAGGAGGCAAGCCTCGTGCAGCCCAATCTACTATGCTGATGTGAGGGACTGCAGGGCATGGGAGTGGCACACGGGTAGTCTGACCGAACCATGTCTGTTGCTTACCCAATCGTAGACGGTTTCTACATCCAAATCGTGTGCTATTTATAAATTTGGCAAAAACAATAATGCAGGAGAGGGTCAGAACACGAACACACTTGCATGTGGACCAAATATATGTATGAAAAGGGTGATTTGATGTTCGAATACCCAATGCAGAACTTTGATATGGCACGTGTCGCACAAAAGCACAGTATTGCTAGTCAGCCACCCCCCTACGAACCCCACTTCGTGTCGGCGGTAAGGGAATCCTAACTACGAATGCATGCCCCCAAATAGCTAGGTCTGAAATATCACCCTACCG